>NC_139624.1:114976713-115051713 GCF_964638095.1 Poromitra crassiceps
TTTGGTCCGTGTAGCCTTTGCTAGGAGAGGCACACTATAGTCACAAGCATTTGGGAAGTTAGCTAACTAGCTACATTAGCTAGTGTGAAGCTCCCGGTGTAACGTTATGGCAGGCCGTGGTAATAGAATCCCTGCTTGGCCAGCCACTGAAGGAAATGTCCGGGTGCAGCCCGGCCTAGCGGAGCTGTAGATAGCTAGGGGGATGTTGATAAATCAATTGATAGCTTGCTTTATGTCCAAGTCACGTTTTTCATCGATGGTCAAATTCGTTTTGACAATCAGTTGCTCGTTGATATAATTGTTTTACAACTACCAAATTTAGTAGCCATAGCAGAGATCGCCTGTCTGTTTCTGTTATGCATGACTATCTATCTATCTATCTATCTATCTATCTATCTATCTATCTATCTTATCTAGATAGATAGATAGATAGATAGATAGATAGATAGATAGATAGATAGTCAGACAGACAGACAGACAGTCGCTTCTACAGCGATAGCTCTCTGGGCAGAAGTTTGCAAACGCAAAAACTCCTCGCGCTGCCCACCTGGAGTATTTTCCGGAGGGTGGGGGTTCAGGGACAGGACCTAAAAACAGAGCGTTTCAGACAGAGGGTGAACTGAAGGGGGCAGTGAGAGCCAGTACAAGATAAACAATGAGTTTTTTAAACTATGACTGATGCAATAAGTTACTCTACTGGAGGCCAACAATAAAATAATAATACATTATATTAGCAAAATATGGGCCCTTTAACTGATAACCTATTAAGCCACTAACAGTTTGACTTAAAGGGTCAAACTTACACAACCTGAATATTAATCTTGTTATACCTATACAGAGACACTATGAATGTACCATGTGGAGTATCTAGTAACAGTTAGGATTTTACATTAATTTCATGACAAATGGTTCAAATTCTGGCCTTGTGCTTATGCAGACCAGATTTATGACTACCACCACTACTACAAAAGCATTGGCTTTTCATTGTGACAACCAATTACTTAGATCACCATTCAGGAACAGTTTGTTTAATCCAGTAGCGGAGCGTATGCCGGGGCAGAGGGTGCGGCCGCCACGGGCCCACTCGTCAGGGGGGCCCATCAAATTTTTTTTTTTTTTTTTTTTTTTTTTGCAGGCCAGGCCACCTGGCTGGCAACCTGTGTTTTTATTTTTCTTCTTCAGAACAAGCTTGTCTGTAAAGTGGCTTCACTGTAGTCTTTCTTGGACATAATATTACTTGGCTCAATGAGTGACAAATTGTGTTTTCGGATATAGGGGCTATCAGCTATTTTACAGTTGTGACTTAAAATGACTTTATTTAATAAAGTCAGTGGTGTGAGTCTGAGAGGAATTCAATCAATAGACAATAACATTGGTGTGTTTAAAATGAGATATTCCACTAAATATGGCTAAAACCGATTCAAACATGCAAAAAAGGCACATTTTTCTTCGCGGCCTGGCAGGCCCGGTTCTACGGGGGTGCAAAAGCATGCATTGCACCCTTATTTGTCTGCATGCTCAGTTGAAAAGTAAAAAAAAAAAAAAAACATTTTTTTTTATAAATGCTACAGCTGCACACTTACTGTTTAAACTTGAATTATAGTTGTTGTTTTTCTTTGTTCTTTGATGTGATTTTATGGCTTTTTGGCACCTATATGTAACCTTTTAAGGTTGAGATAATTGTATTATCATTATATGGTCCAAATATTTCAGTAAAGCACTTGAAACACTTGAAATATTCTTGCTTGGGTGGTATCATTCTACTTGAAATGATGGTCAAATGCATTATTTTTAGTAAAATAACATGTCAAACTTTTTCGGGCGGCCGGCCTTTGGCCGGCCACCCGAGTGGGCCCGCTTCCTATCTAGGATGCACCCCTAGTCATCTTGTTCTGGAACCGGCCCTGCGGCCTGGCCTGGCCTTCAAAAAAAAAAAAAAAAAAAAAAAAAAAAAAATTTTTTTTGATGGGGCCCCCCTAAGAGCTTCGCCCCCTCTGGGCTGATAGGGTCGCTCCGCCCCTGGTTTAATCCTTTCCTCACTGAGCACATCTATAACCATGATCAGAAGTGTACAGTAGAAGCAGCACACTATCTTCATCCAATGGACTCGGAACACCACAAAAGCAACACCTCAGTAAGCTGTCCACTCATGGCTAACACATCTAAGCGTATCAGGAAGCTAGGATTTGAAATTGTGACAGTTTGCCTAGAAAAAGTCCATTGCTTAACTTCAGACTTCAGACTTCAGACTTCAGACAACTTTTATTAATCCCAGAAGGGCAATTCAGTTTCACAGCCTACCCAATACCTTCAAAGCTCACAGTGAGCTACAAACTTCAGACATGACAGGACGTAACGTAAGAGCATGACATGACATAAACAAACAAATAAACAAACAAATAATGTCAGAGATAACAGATCAGACTCATATAAACATGAACAAGAAATAAAAAGTATACATATATTTCTATATGTAAAGACATGAGAACATGTATAAAAAATAAAAAAATATATATATATGTATGAGCAAGCCTAACCTGTTCGTCACAGACAGGATACGTACAGCCTGTTGTGCGCTCATACTGTATGAGTGAAGGCATTCACTTAAAATAACTCATTGAGTGCCAGCCACTTTTGGAGAACGGACGCTCCCTGTGCCAGAGTTTCAGAGCTTTTTTCAGTGATTTCTCGAGGCCCACAGAATATTGTGTGATATTACTATGTAAACAATGAACACGCAAAAAGAACGATGAGACTCTTTTCTATCATCAGCAAAAACAGGTTTATTGATATCATTTTCCGTTCTTTAGTTATCAGCCGGAGAAGATAGCTTGATTTAACAAAAAAGAGCCTTTTTTTTCTAGAAGCTGAGATATTGGCCCTTTTGTGAAATTAAACATTTCAAACACATCACTGACTCTGAAGCTAATGTCCTGCTGCCTGGGTCTGTCTGGGTGTTGTGTGTTGTGTGCTGCTCTGCGTGCCCCCCCCCCCCCCCCTCCCCTCCCACTCCTCAACTGCACACTCCTCCTTATGGGAGGTGGCTCTCTGCTGAGTTTGCTCTGCAATGTGAAGGGTGCGCGACCGTCTATGTGCGCGACATCCAGCTTTTTTACAGCTTCCGCGTGTGTTTGTCACCGGCTCCTATGCTTCCAGTTGAGAATAATAACAAATCCACGGCTGATCATGCGAATTGGCTGTTGCAGCGGACATGGAGGAGCTCAATTGTGGGAGCAGATTGGCTGCTGCTGCTGTAGGCACATCTAACGTTAAAACGCTTCATGCATATCGATGCATACGGATGCGATGCGATTTCCGTTTCCCCAAAGACTTATTCTCTGTTTTTCTCTGCCTTTCTGTTAACCAGGAGAGCACTGTCGCCACCTAAGGGTTCTGTAAAATAGGTTATAGACCTCCAATAGCTATAATAGTTGTACAGGAGATGCGGAAGGCTTTGATCGACGTCCCACCGTCAAAAAACGCATTGGACGTCGAAAGACGTCCGTGGCACTCTACGTCACTATTTAATTGGACGTCGAAAGACGTCCATGGCACTCAATGAGTTAATAAGTCTCTTTGACAGCCACCATTTGGCTTACCACCACCACTGCTACTTACTACATATTACTTACTGCAAACTTGGTACACTTGTGCACATATCAACTCTGACTAAATGTGCAATTCAGTGTCTATATTATCTGACATATAACCCCCAAGTCACCAGAAGCTTGGACCCCGCATCGCCGCTTGCGGCTATATTTAGGGGTCCAAGCACGAAGTGCGTGGATCCCTATTGTATCTGTTCTGATAATTTTTTTTCTTCTTCTCCGGTAAAACTGTATGTACAGCAGAAACTGTAATGCTCAGCGTAGCCAGACTGGGCACATAGATTGTAAATGTGCCTCACTACTCAGAAACAAAAAATTACCCATATCGGCCAGATGGTGGCGCTATAACAGACCATTTCGCGTTATGGTCCATATCTTCTGAACCGTGAGGCGTAGAATCAAATTTCCACATCTGCTGGATTCCCTGGATTAATACGCATCTATCCATATAGACCACGCCCATTTAAGTCTGCTAGATTCTCCGCCATCTTGGACTTTCTCAAAAAAAAAAAAAACGAACTCGTCCTAGGCCATTTGCCCGAATGAGCCCAAACTTTTTGTGTGTCATCTCTGGACTTCCCTGATTTAAAAACTTAGAAAGAATTTGGATACGTGAAACCGTCTTGAAATTATAAATGTTTAAACTTTTGTGTATTTACTTTTGTTCTTTTCCTGCCCTAAAAGTGTGTGGATCTCAGAAACCATACACCCCCCATCACCCAAACTTTCCACACAGGTTCACGACATCACCCACTACTCAGAGTAAAAAAATTACACCAATCCACCAGATGGTGGCGCTATAACAGCCAATTTCACGTTTGTCGGTTCATAACTTCTGAACTGCGAGCTGTAGAATCAAAATTCCACATCTACTGGTTTCCCTGGAGCATCATGTATCTAACCCACTAGGCCACGCCCATTTCTGTGTGGTAGATTTTCCGCCATTTTGAATTTGATCAAAAACCTACTTTTGCGAGCTCCTCCTAGACTGTTTGGCCAAATCACACAAAACTTTTTCTGGGTTATCTATGGACTACCCCGACCTAAAGTTATTAAAGGATTTTGGATACGTGAAACCGTTTTGAAATGATAAATGTCTAAACTTGTGTGTATTTGCTTTTGTTCTTTTCCTGCCCTAAAAGTGTGTGGATCTCAGAAACCATACGCCCCACATCACCCACCTTTCTACATAGTTTCAAGACATCACCCACTACTCAGAGGAAAAAATTACACCAATCCACCAGATGGTGGCGCTATAACAGCCAACCACCACTACTACTGCCGCTGCTGCTACTACTACTACTACTATTCTTAGTACTTCTGCTGCTACTATTGCTACACTCCCACTACTACCAACACTACTACTACTACTATTACTACTACTGCTACTACTACTACTACTAGTACTGCTTGGAAACCGTCAGGTCACCGGATCTCAACCAAACTTTGTTTACTTGTGCACATACCAAGTCTGAATAAATATGCACTATCTGACATATACCCCCCAAGTCACCGGAAGCTTGGACCCCGCATCGCCGCTTGCGGCTATATTTTTTATTTTTATTTTTATTATTCTCCGCTAAAACAGTATGCACGTCAAAAACCGTAGGTGCCACCATAGCCAGACCTTGCACATAGGTTGGAAATGTGCCCCACTACTCAGAGACAAAAAATTACTCATATTGACCAGATGGTGGCGCTATAACAGACCCTTTTGCGTATTGACCCATAACTGCTGAACCGTGAGGCGTAGAATCAAAATTCCACATCTGCTGGATTCCCTGGATCAATACGCATCTATCCATATAGACCACGCCCATTTAAGTCTGCTAGATTTTCAGCCATCTTGGACTTTCTCAAAAAAAAAAAAAACGAACTCGTCCTAGGCCATTTGCCCGAATGAGCCCAAACTTTTTGTGTGTCATCTCTGGACTTCCCTGATTTAAAAACTTAGAAAGAATTTGGATACGTGAAACCGTCTTGAAATGATAAATGTTTAAACTTTTGATGACACATGCCCTGACACTAAACACACACACACACACACACACACACACACACACACACACACACACACACACGCACACACATACTGTATACACCTATACACACACACACACACACATACTGTAAATATATATATATATGTGCTTGCGACATCATAAAATGGCTGCCACTGCTGCACTTCATATCCCAGAGTGCCTCACTCCACACACAGGTGTCAATACATACACACACACACACACGCACGCACGCACACACACACACATACACTATATATATATATATATATATATATATATATATATATATATATATATATATGTATGTGTATATATATATATATATATATATGTATGTGTATATATATATACACACACACACACACACACACAAACATACAATATCAATATCAATATCAATGTAAAACATACAATATCATGCAAAAACCATCTTGTATTTTCTCAAAAACATATTTTATATATATATATATATATAATGTGTGTATGTATATGTATATGTGTGTGTGTATATATATATACGTGTGTATATATATGTATATATGTAGATACAACGCCCATACTGACCACAATACTGACCACCATGCCCATACTAACCACCACACCCTGACTGAACACCACGCCCTGTCTGACCACCACGCCCTGACTGATCACCACACCCTGACTGACCACCACGCCCTGACTGACCACAACACCCTGACTGACCACAACGCCCTGACTGACCACAACGCCCTGACTGACCACAACGCACTGACTGACCACAACGCCATGACTGACCACAACGCCCTAAATGACCACAATGCCCTGACTGACGACTACGCCCTTACTGACCAGAACACCCTTACTGACCGCAATGCCCCGACTGACCACAACACCCTGACTGGCCACAACGCCCTGACTGAACACAGCCCCCTGGCTGACCACAACGCCCTGACTGACCACAACAACCTGACTGACCACAACACCCTGACTGACCACAACGCTATTTCTGACCACAACGCCCTTAATGACCACAACACCCTGACTGACCCCCACGCCCTGACTGACCACCACGCCCTGACTGACCACAACGCCCTGACTGACCACAACGCCCTGACTGACCACAACGCCCTGACTGACCACAGCACACTGACTGACCACAACGCCCTGACTGACCACAACGCCCTAAATGACCACAATGCCCTGACTGACGACTATGCCCTTACTGACCAGAACACCCTTACTGACCGTAATGCCCTTACTGACCACAACACCCTACTGACACAGCCCCCTGGCTGACCACAACGCCCTGATTGACCACAACAACCTGACTGACCACAACACCCTGACTGACCACAATGCTATTTCTGACCACAACGCCCTTAATGACCACAACACCCTGACTGGCCACAATGCCCATACTGACCACAACGCCCATACTGACCACAACGGCCATACTGACCACAATGTCCATACTGACCACAATGTCCATACTGACCACCACACCCATACTGATCACCACACCCATACTGACCACCACACCCTGACTGACCCCCACGCCCTGACTGACCAACACGCCCTGACTGACCACAACGCCCTGACTGACCACAACGCCCTGACTGACCACAACGCCCTGACTGACCACAACACACTGACTGCCCACAACGCCCTGACTGACCACAACGCCCTAAATGACCACAATGCCCTGACTGACGACTATGCCCTTACTGACCAGAACACCCTTACTGACCGTAATGCCCTTACTGACCACAACACCCTACTGACACAGCCCCCTGGCTGACCACAACGCCCTGATTGACCACAACAACCTGACTGACCACAACACCCTGACTGACCACAACGCTATTTCTGACCACAACGCCCTTAATGACCACAACACCCTGACTGGCCACAATGCCCTGACTGACCACAGCCCCTGGCTCACCACAACGCCCTTAGTGACCACAACGCCCTGACTGCCCACAACAACCTGACTGACCACAACACCCTGACCACAACACTATTTCTGACCACAATGCCCTTAGTGACCACAACACCCTGACTGACCACAACGCTCTGACTGAGGACTACACCCTTACTGACCACAACACCCTTACTGACCGCAATGCCCTTACTGGCCACAGCACCCTGACTGACCCCAACGCCCTGACTGACCACAACACCCTGACTGACCCCGACGCCCTGACTGACCACAGCCCCCTGGCTGACCATAACACCGTTACTGATATATATATATACATATATACACACACACACATATACACACATATATATACATATATATACACAAATATACACACACATATACACACATACAAACACACACATATACATACACATATATATACACAAACATACACACACAGATGCACACATACACACACACACATACATACATACATACATACATACATACATACATACAGATATATACACACATACAAACACACATATACACACGATATATATACATACAGATATATACACACATATACACACATATATACACACGCATTATATACACACACGTATATACACACAGACATATAGACACACCCATATACACACACATATATACACACATACACCCAAACAAACATACAGGGGTTTGGACACATGAAATATTTATTCATGTCCACATAAATACAAGAATGCAAAGGACATAAACAGTAATAGTGCAGTCAATTGCTGTGAGTCAGTCAGTTACATGAGTGCCCAGACGGCAACCACAATAATGCATACACATAAACACACAGGATGATAACATGGCAGGTTGATATATACAGTTATACTGTAATGCAAGATAACGGTCAGTATCCACTTCATGGGTACAAAAAGCAGCGCCTCCTCCATATTGAGCGGCTGCCGATAATAGTAGATATTGAACAATATCTC
Source organism: Poromitra crassiceps (assembly GCF_964638095.1). Classification (NCBI taxonomy): domain Eukaryota; kingdom Metazoa; phylum Chordata; class Actinopteri; order Beryciformes; family Melamphaidae; genus Poromitra; species Poromitra crassiceps. Next base: position 114,985,238 of record NC_139624.1, read on the forward strand.
GCTAACTGCTTGGCCCTTCTCTTTGGGAGACCAGCCATCTGAAGGCCTCTCACAACCAGCTTATGGACATGACCTAGGCTACCAAATATGAAAACTAGAAGTTTACACCTGTAGCCCAGCTGTGAAATGGTCTGTTCTAGCTGTTGGTATTTCATCATCTTGGTTAGAAAGGCCTCCTCTAGGCTGTGGTCAAAGGTACAGCCAACCTCTAGAACAAACACCTCTCTACGATTTTCATTGACAACAACAACAACATCAGGAATGTTAGCTGGAATATTCAAGAACACACACATAGACACACACACACACACACACACACACACACACACACACACACACACACACACACACCCCAAGTCACCAGAAGCTTGGACCCCGCATTGCCGCTTGCGGCTATATTTCTGTTTGTGTTTGTTTGTTGTTGTTTTGTGAGGGCTACAGAGCGCCCTAGCTGAACTGGCACCCCAGGCAGGAAACTGTAGGGTGAGCCGGCCCAATCAGTCATCAACTATCGTTTATACAGTATGTCAAAATAAAATAAAAAATCATCTGGCCACTAGGGGTTGCACGTGCATCCGGTGCACCAACGTATAATCGCCTATGATCAGGAGTAATAACACAGGGGTTCCCAACCTTTTTTGTATCGTGATTGACTAAACATATAGCGCATAGTTCATATACGTATGATTATAGTAGCCTATCCAATTCACATGTATTTTCCTCATATGAATATGAAAACATTAACTTACCAATGTCTGTCCCACACACTGCACCTGTTTATTACACTTTCTCTCTCATGTCTGCATTACTGTTTCTTCAATCCATACATATTGTGGATGGCCAGTGCCACAACAAGATAGAAATGTGTTTGCAACACTATGATTTGACTAGTCGTCTTTGTTACTGCACAAAGAGGTGTGCATTGTAACCCAGCGTAGGGCGGAGTCTTTTTAATGTGTGCTGGAAAAAAGCATGTTTAATGATCCTCTGCTTTCGCTCCTGTCTTTTTCATTTCATTTTCACGCTTGCTCTCTTAATGACTCTCTTAATTGACTTTAATAATAATAATAGATTGGATTTAAAGCGCCTTTCTCAGACTCAAGGACACTGTACAATTTAAGAGTAGTAAAAAGTAGTAAAAGGCATAAGAAAAAAGTAAAAGAAACAACAACAAAGAATAAAATAAGAGGGGCTAAAAAAAACTGAGGGATCATGCTACTCAGGACCCTGGCTGTGCTGTAGGAAGGCGAGGCGGAAGAGGTGAGTTTTCAGTCTGTTTTTGAAGGTGGAGATGGAGTCAGAGTCCCGGATGGAGGAGGGGAGAGAGTTCCAGAGCTTGGGGGCAGCAGCTGAAAAAGCTTGGTCACCAAGGGTGGAACGTTTAGTGCGAGGGGTGGAAAGGAGTCCGGTTTCTGAGGAACGGAGACCACGTGTGGGCGTGTAAAGGTGGAGAAGATCCATTAGATAGGCAGGGGCCAGGCCATGCAATGATTTATAGGTGAGGAGGAGGATCTTGAAGGTTATGCAGCGTTTTATGGGGAGCCAGTGGAGTTGCTGCAGAGTGGGGGTGATGTGTTGCCATGGTTTGGTGCGGGTGAGGATCCTAGCAGCGGAGTTCTGCACGTACTGGAGCCGGGCAAGTGTGTTGGCAGGGACACCGTACAGAATAGAGTTTAATCCCGGGAAGCGGGATTCCCGGGAAATGCGGGAAATGCCGACTGGACCATTTCCCGTTTCCCGGGAAATACAATAGCAGGAAACGGGAAAAAATGAATTTAAGAAAATAGCTGTACAGCCTATTGTAGCCTAAATAAAATAATGACCGTGATGGCGTAATGACCATTACTGCAGTTAATTCGGTAATTCGTCCACACAGCCCACACCCACCTGTTGAGTGAGTCACACAGAGAGCATCTCTCAACAATGCACCACGCTGATGGATTCCACCACGATGTCTTCTGCAAGTTCTGCTGCCAGTAGTTTTGCGTAGAGATACTTCACAAACAACCAAAACAACGAGGATGCCACATGTAACCTCTGTCAGCGAGTGATAAGATGTGGAGGACGATCAACAAGCGAGTTGCTGCGACATCACATTTGGAGTCGCAGCACCATAAAACCCCAGAAACCCCGCAAGTGAAGCATCCGAGAACAATGGACTCATACTGTCACGCCCTCAGTCTCAACTGGCCCCTAGGCTTTCCCTCTCTTTTGGTGTTGTGTGTGTGTGTGTGTGGTGCTGATTACAGGAGATTGGACCCTGGTGTGCTGGAGTGGAGGCGTCACCTGCACAGCTGCTGGCTATCTCAATCAGCCTACAGCCTGGCTACATATACTCCAGCCAGACATCCAGTCTTCGCCGGATTATAGACAATGCTACGTCAGTCGTGTAAACCCGCTAAGTTCTCATTCAGTCTTGCTCCTTTGTTCCGTGCTTGTGCTAACCATCTCTTCGTCTCCATGCCCAGGATCTCCTGCCTGCCTGTCTACCAGCATGCCACAGCCGATGGACTCCTGCTCTGACCAGGCCTGCCAGCCTCTACCACCAGCCACACCGAACCTTTAATTAAAAACTCTTTGTTACATCTTCAACTGCCTTGCCTGCTTCTCTGTTCAAAAGCCACCTATTATACCGGGTCTTAACACATACTTAACACCAAAAGCCTCGCTGGCCGAAATACTGTCAGAAATGGCGGCATATGACGGATTTACATTCAACAGCATGTCGAAATGTGCCTACCTCAGACCAGCACTCAAGAGAGACGGCCATACTCTCCCGAAAAATCTAAATAAATGGAAATAAATAAATATTCTGTTAATTTTGTGTGATCATTTAGTTTATTATGTCACAGGTTGATTGTCGGATACCCCCTGTTTACTTTGTTAAGTGATTTATGATATTGCAATTTACATCTTTGCACCAGGTGATCAGACGGGAAGTGGGAGTGGCTTATGGTAGTTTTATATGACGTGGCATTTCCGCTGCCATGACTCTCTCCCAGTGCTAGATTGAGGAAGCCATGGATTCTCTGTCACGGCTGTTCGCTAGAGCATTTATTTTGTTTTCACGTATGGGTGTGAGTGTGTGTGTGTGTGATGCTTATTTTCAAGTAGCGCCTTATGAGCGGAGGCTGCCTGTAGCTGGCCTCCACACCACAGATTGGGCGGCTGTCCATTGAAGCTGTCCATCTGCTCCAGTGGAGCTGATCAGTGGCCAGCAGATCAGACTGTGGTTGTACTGGTCAGCTTCCAGGTATGAATGTGTGTGTGAATGTGAACAGGGCACTCCTGAAAAAGAGAGCATTGCTCTCAGTGAGACTCCCCCTGTATAAAATAAAGGTTAAAAAAAAAAAAAAAAAAAAAGCCAAGGCCGGCTATCTGTCATCGCCCGACCTGTCCCAGGTAAGCTACTCCCGTTTTGTTGACTTCTGGTATGATAATTCTTGTGCAAAGCCGTTCTGTTGTAGTTGTAGTTCAGTTCAGTTCAGTTAGACACGAGCTTGATCCTATTTTGCGAGCCGGACCCCCTTGCAATTAGGCTGATATCCAACATTGTTTGGCTATTATAGAAAGGCTGCTGAACGCTATCAGAATATGGAATCCATCTCAGCTTAATTGAAACATGCAAAATAACTTACTTTAACGAATTTCATTTGTTTATTGTCCAATATCACTTCCCAAATTAAGTGCTGTAATGAATTCCGTTTATTTATTGTCAAATAACATTTCCATGAGGCTGTTCTTATCAGCAGACCCATAGATTTATTTAAAAAAAATATATAAAAAAATAAAAATAAAAAGGGCGATTTCCCAGGATTCCCGGGAAACTTTTTTTCATTTCCCGTTTCCCGCTATGCCTCATTTTCAGGAAAAATATTAAACCCTAGTACAGAACCCCATTGCAGTAGGCTAGTCCAGTCGAGAGGTGACGAAGACATGGATCAGGGTTTCAGCGGAGATGTCGGAAAGTGAGGGGCGGAGGCGTGAGATGTTTTTGAGCTGGAAAAATGCTGACTTAGTGACTGATTACACTTTGATCCAGAATGCAGATTTGCCAAACATAGCCTACATGTACTTTTCAGCCAACCGTCGCCGTTTGCAAGCGTAGTAGCCTGTGCCAAGTTGCCAAGTTTCCTTCCTTTCTTTCTTTCTTAGTCGCACAGCACGTCATCCTCGTTAGGTCAGGTCTCATTTTATCTCCCCCGCCTATTCTGAAGAAACTCAAGCCAAGTTTCTCAAGCTCGCTGCACCCCGCAGACATTCTCACAACCACACACACACACACACACACACACACACACACACACACACACACACACGTATCAGCCGGCCATCACCATTTAATTACCTCCCTGCATGTGTTTGTTGTGGGCGCATGGCTGAGGAAAGGTGCAGGCTGGCAGCTCTGCAGTCTGCAGAGACAGACCATGCCAAATTGTGCACAAATAGTCTCTCCCTCTCTCTCATTCTCTCTCTCTCTCTCTCTCTTTCTCTCTCTTCCCCTTCTCTTTACCGCTTCCTCGCGGCCTGGCATCAAATGCTTTGAGGACCGGCCCCGGCCCCCGGCCCGGCGTTTGGGGATGCCTGATATAACAAATTACTTTTGGCAGAGAGTAATAAGTAAAGTAATAATATTACTTTTGAAAAGAGTAACGAGTAATGAGTAATATATTACTTTTTTAAAGTAATGTTCCCAACACTGCATATAAGACAGAAGTGCTAAACAGTGTATTACAGCTTTCACTATTGTTGCTGTGGGACCTGCCATCTTGGATTTTGAGGTCGGGGTTGGTGAGGTTCCCCCAACTTTTGAAGTATAGGAAATCCCAGTTCAGTTGATGTCACAGGGGCATTCCCAACCTTTGAACTGGGAAATTCCTAGTTGCATGGGAAGATTTCCTCGTCGGAAGAAGCAGAAGTATAACATTGGCAAATACAAGAGGGGCCGGCCCCAATTAGTCAACAGATTCAGCAGCACATGATTCATGTTATGCAGGATGCCAGGTTTATATTGACGGCTTGCACAATGTTACCCTATGAGTCACAGTGTAGGCAGCTATCATCAGGAAATGCTTTCATTAACAAAGCAAACAGTTCTGTGGTTAGTACCATGTTTAACAGAATTACAAATGTGTGACAAGTTACTGTTATGTGACAAACTGTTAGTGCCTCAACCGCAAAACATTGTTATGGTCAGGGTAGGGTATAGGTCACTTTGAAGATGGATTCCATTATAGTTAGTAGTTACTGGTGGAAAGACTGCTAGAATGTCCTACTCAAGTAGGCTACAAGTATTTTTTCTTTGCTTATATTTTACTTAAGTATAAATAAAAGTACTGCTGTAAAGAAATAAGTTAAAGTAAAAAGCGTCTAATTTAAACTCAAAGTAAAAGTTACTGAGTTAGCCAGCTACTTTTTACAAAATAGCCTATATTATTTGCTGTGATATTTTCCATGTGCTTCTAAGAGAACAAGTTCAAATTAGACTTTTATTAAAACAATTTACAACTGGACACTTTCTGATAGGCCTACTTACAGAGAGCCATGCAACATTTTATAAAGATATAGGGCTCTATCGTTGCAACGGCCTTAAAACAGCGCTTAGCGGCGGGCGCAGCACAGATTAGTGGGCGTGGAGCGGCGCACTCGATATTTTGGTGTCGGCGCTACACGCGGCCTTAAGCATTATAACCACGCCTTGTAAGCATAAAATTATGCACAACCTGCTCATTGGAGAAGTGCAGTAAACGAATCACAAGCTTCCCTTTTAAGCTCCAATTCCACGGAGCGATCCAGTTCGGTCAGCAAAGCCGACCAAAGCGCTCTGAGCTCCCCCCCTCCCTCGTTTCATCCCCGGCTGTCTCCATATATATTATTCCATATTATTATGCTTCTCAAACCAATCTCACTGCAGTTTGAATACTGCAAGCATGTAAATACGCTACACTATAGTAAGATCAAAGTGAAAAGAATGTTCTAAGGGACTGTTCGTTATTTATGAGAGGGGGGGTATGGTGCAGAAAGGGGGAGGGGTATCAAATATTTTTTTGAGTACTGGGGAGGGACTTGTGTTTTTTATTTTGGCTTTAGGGAGGGTTATACAACTGTCATTTTTTGTATTTTGTATATATTTTTAAATGCGTTTTTTCGTTCCACAATTCGTGTTTACTCCCCTATTTATATCTATGTGTTGATATAAAAGAGAAATATGCTCTCAATTGTATAGCGTTGTAATTTAGGATGTTACCTGAAGGCAACACAGGTGGTGACAGCCAATGACATGCACTGAAAACGTATGTATGTGTGTGTGTCTCTCTGACCCAGTGTCATTGTCAATAAACAGCTCCATGGGAGAAGAACCACAGAGAGAAAGAGAAACTGTTCCTCGTGTTATATTTATTTCCTCCGTCTTGCTGCTGCTCTGGGAGTGCACGCGAGGAACTGCTGCATTAACCCACTCTGCTAACACTATGGTTTATCTGTATGGTGACTGGACTCCGCTCCAGACCGCTCGCCGCTCGATAGATTTCACCCGCTCGCACTCACCGCTCCGCTCAAAAGAATAAAAGAGATAAAAAGGCCAGGGTGTTTTAATTTGCGTTTAAACGCCTGGGCAATGGGCATTGCTCACTACAAATAACATGAGCTCAGCAGAGTCGGCTGCATGCTCGTTTCTCTTCCTTCTCTCTCGCAGCAGCTGGCAAGAAAATAGTGGGCGTGCACATGAAGTATAGTCTATTGGAGGCTGGAGCGGACATCACAGTGCATCAGTGTCACTCATCCAAATAACGTTAAATCTGCAAGGGATATATATAGCACCTGGATTACATACATGTTTCACATAGGGTTGTGTTTTGATTTTTATTGTTTTATTTTGTCCAATATTGAAATGTTCTCAAATTGCATGTTGTGCTAACATAAACATTATTTATATTAGCCTATTTAGGCTGATTTGGTTGCTATTTCTTGTCAATGTATTACCCTCAATGCATGCTTGGAGATATCACACGTGGCTCAATTAGCCACGCACCGATGCATTCTGTTTCGAACATGTTGTGGACTGAGCGGTACTGAGCGGGTGATCGGCTTTATAACTAGGAGATGAGGCCGTTATTGGGCTGGGTACTAAACGTTATATGCCCCCCGCCCGCCCCCTCTCTCCCCCGATGTCATAGGGCGCTATCAAACATAGCCAAATCATCGGTAAAGGTCATATTTTCTTCAGTAGGCTACTACCTTTGGTGTGAATATGATAAAGTGTGGTTATTTATGGTGGAGGGAGGGTCATGCATTTATCTCCAGTCACTCAGGGAGGGACATGGAAAAATATTTATAGATCTGGGGAGGGTGAAGGAAAAAAACGAAAACAAAGTCTCCCCTGCACCATACCCCCCCCTCTCATAAATAACGGACTGTCCCTAAACGCATTGGCTAGAAAAATATAGCCTATCCCTATGTCATGATGAGATTAGATTGGTGAAAGTTTGTCCAGAATTATATTGTTTTCTCTCACTACCCTTTCTTCTCCCCTGCTGCACAGGTAGGATGATACACATAAATATAGCCTACATTATGTAAAGTCATTGCATAAATGTGTTTTTATTATAAAAGTAAATGTGAAGTAAGCCAAGTCTTATTGGAGCGGACATCACAGTAGGACATCACAGTAGAACGTGTTACGGCTGTCACTCATCTAAATCACGTTAAATCTGCGAGGGATATATATACCACCCGGATTACATGTTTCACATAGGGTTGTGTTTTGATTTCTATGTTTTATTTTGTCCAATATTGAAATGTTCTACAATTGCATGCTGTGTTAACATAAACATTATTTATATCTACCACTTCGCCTATTTAGGCTGATTTGGTTTGGGAAGATAGGGGGCCTTGGGCCCTATCTTCCCCCTGGCCTTAGGCGCTAAACTGGCGTTAAACGCAAAAAAATACGCTTTGCGCCTGACTCGGGAAGATAGCATCATGTTTTAGGCCCCGAAATGCGCTTTACGCCAAAGAGGCATGGCGCAGTGCCAGAATAGGCCAGAATGGGTGTTTCGGCCTTAAACGCTATCTTCCCCACTGGCGTTAATTTAGGCTTAATGCTTTTCAAAACCAGGCCTTATTCAGTGCGCCGACTCCCCTACCAAAGCCACACACAGACACACATGTGAAATCTCCCAGCATTCATTGAGGCTAATACATTTAGACAAGAAATAGCAACCAAATCAGCCTAAGTAGGCTAAGTGGTAGATATAAATAATATTTATGTTAACTCATTCTCTGCCAAAGACGTACCCGGACGTACTTTTAACAATGGCGTTCTGTGCGAAAGACGTACTCTGACGTACTTTCATGTTTTGGCTGTTTACATTACATCAGACACTTCCCCAGCCTGTGACATTGTTTCAAGTCAAACTGATAAAAGGAACCCGCTAGTTTAGTATTTATGGGTGGAGCCTGTGGTCGAAACAGAGTCCGATCCAGAGTTCTCGGCTGGCGACGATGGCGAGGAAGACGCCAGCGTTTTTGTTATTGCTCCACGACGGAGTGCCATGGCGACGAAGGCTCCCCTTCACAGCGTTCTGGTCTGACACAGATGAATCGGAGGAGGAGAAATGAGTGCCACTTGGAGAGAGCGATGACGATGGTAAAAAGTAGCCTATTTTTTGTATCGCGTTTGAGATGAAATGATCACACACACAACATTCGAGTATAATTGTCACGCATTGTTTATAACTTATGCCGCCGGCATGACTCGCTTCACGTTTCCTCTTGCCAGCTCTCCCTCTCAAGGGAGAGCTCCCTTCACACTCAAGGGAGGGGGAATCACATGGATACGTCAAACGCGTCAAACCGCGTCACACACCCGTCCCCAGCAACCAAGGCGAAACATGTGTCACATAAACATTTCAAAGTTTACAGCACTAACGTAGCTATTGTGTGATCTTCTGTGCTAACGTTAGTTATGAGAGGTAACGTGACAGCAGGTAACGTTACAGCACTCGTTATTCCTGTGTGTGTGTGTGTGTGTGTGTGTGTGTGTGTGTGTGTGTGTGTGTGAGAGAGAGAGAGAGAGAGCGTGTGTGAGTGTGACCACATAAGGGTTCGTTCCATTTGTTTATGCTTTTATCAAGCTAAGCTAAAAATCCACATGGCAACTGTAAAATACATTCTCTTATTTTTTATTTTTTATTTATTTATTTGGGAAAACAAATACTGTATATGTCTGATGTGTCACTGAGGCAAAAAATAAAAGGCTCAAAAGAGAGTTCTGCTTGAAACGGTGTCCTTCACTAAAAACCTATTTTTCTCATATTTCTGTCCAAAGGAGGGCATTTTTAGTGAAAACAAGCTAACTTCCACTGCTTGTAACTAAACAAGGAAACATGGGAGAGTTTCAGTTTTTTACAAGGGGTAAGAAGAGAGTCTCTGCTTTATTGTGAGATATGTTGTGTAATTTTATTCACAGAATATTCTGTGGGTCCTGGAAGATCAGGAAATATGCTCAAAATCCTGGCACTGGGAGCACACAGACCGAAATGACCCTGGCAGAGAATGAGTTAACACAACATGCAATTCTAGAACATTTCAATATTGGACAAAATAAAATGTAAAAATCAAAACACAACCCTATGTGAAACATAATGTAATCCAGGTGGCATATATATCCGTCGCAAATACAATGTGGTATAGACGAGTGACAACCGTAACACCGTTGTACTGTGATGTCCGCTCCAACAAGACTTAGCGTACTTGACACGTACTTTTTCAATAAAAACACATTTATGCCATGACTTTACATAATGTAGGCTATATTTATGTGCATCATTTAGCCTGTGCTGTGATGTGCAGGAGCAGCAGGTAGCCTACAAGTTATAAAACTACCTGCCCTGAATGAGCCGAGTGGGGGTGCTTGTTCACTATTGTGAAAGTTATGTGTTTACAACATAAAGATCATGGAACAGGTCTTTGCCTGGCTGTAGGTTGAAATGTTTTATTCAGGCTATGATCTGTGATGTGCTGAGATATCCAAATTGGCATGAAGAGATGACAGCATGCAGCCGCAACCCGGACTGGAAGAATGTCATTGCGTAACTGCAGTTCACCAATGACCACAGTTGTGAATAATTCTACACGTAAAAGGCGTGGTTAAATGGTTAAGGCCGGGTTTAGCGCTGAGGGGAAAATAGGGACTGCGCCTGACCACCCCCACTAATAGCGGCGTAATAATGGCGTTAAACGCTATTTTAAGGCCAGGGGGGAGATAGGGCCCATAGGGCCCTATCGTACGACCAGTGCAAGGGCAATGGCAAAATCTTTGCTAGTTTCTACCACTTAAAATCCTTTTTTCTTTTAATTACCACTAGGTCAGTACATCAAAGGACGTGTTTCAGTAACCCAATAGTAATTTAAAAAGAGGGGAGATTTTGAGTGCTAGAAACTAGTCTGGGCACGCTTTGGCGTAAACCAAGGAAACAGGAAACAATACCAGAAACAAGTGCGCCCAAAAAAATCTTCTTTGTTGGTTACGTTAGCTAGAGCCTGATAAAAAGAACAACAACACAAGTTGTATAGTAGCGTTAGCACATTTCTCCAGTAGTCACTGCCGAGGAAGGTTTCTTGAGAGCCAAAGACAATGGAGTACTCTCCATGTGAAATCTTATGATCAATGTCCATCTTTCCCAGCACAGGCAGCAGAGATGTCTTTGGATTTCAACTGTTGTACTTGATCCTCCATTATCGATAACAGCGGACAGACAACTATAACTATTCCATCAACTGGTCATTTGTTTGAAAAGTTCTTCCCAAGCAGTTGGCACACCGTCGGCCAGGTTTGGAATACTAAGCTTTTCCCAAAGCCAGTTGGTAGACACACGAGAATGTGTCTTTCCTCGATTAATTGCACAGTCACCTTTTGACATCCGTGATGTCCCTGTCCTCGTCCTCCCATCCCCTTCCCCCAGGGGGCGGCGTGTTCAGGACAGCAGGGGGAACACAACCGGCATCGATCTCCACCTCGGCTTTCTGCACAGCAACCGTGGGGGGTGCAGAGCAGCTAGGCTGGGCCGGGTCCTCCGGCATTAACCCCTCTCGCTCACCCAGAGACACGAGCGTCGCTCTCCCGACTGTAACAGTGTTGCAGATGATGTCTCTCTCTTCCCTCTGGCTGCTCAACACGATCCCCGCTCTCCTGACTGTCTCGTCGCTGATGATGATGTCTCCCTCTACCGTGGGGGGTGCAGAGCAGCTAGGCTGGGCCGGCTCCTCCGGCATTAACCCCTCTCGCTCACCTGGCCACATGATCCCCGCTCTCCTGACTGTAACCGCGTTACAGATGATGTCTCTCTCTTCCCTCTGGCTGCTCACATTCTTCCCAGCCTGTGTCCCTCCTCCGTCCTCTACAGTCTCAGTGCAGTTTCTGGCTAAGTGCTCAGGCGAACGGCAAGTCCAACAGAGTCTGTACGTCTCCCCTCTCCCGCTGTCCTCTGGTCCCCGACAGCCTCCCGACACTCCCTGGCTAGGTGCCCAAACGCTCCACACGACCAGCAGACACCCGGCCGTCCCCAGTACCGTTGGTCCGCGTACCTGGTCTGTCCCCCGGGACCGCTGCGACACCACCTCGCGAGGTGACCATGTTCCCCACAAGTCCAACACAGTCTCTTTTTCGGCTCCTCTGTCCGCCGTTCTCCACGCTGCATTACCTCCGTGCTCAACAAGTCCACACGCTGCATGACCTCCCGCAGCATCCGCATCAGCTCCACTGCCCAGGCAGGCGTAGCTTCCAATAGCCATCTGACTTCTTTCAACAAACGGGCTTCCATGCCCGCAAGCACCGAGCTGAACACCGGAGTCAGCTCCTCTTCCCTCCCGTTCACCGACGGCCATTCTCCGTCGCGCGCCATCGCACGTGGTGCTCCTAGCAGCTAGCACACAGACAGCTTACCCCTAGGTCGCTCGAGCCTCCAAGCCGTCAATTCCAACTTTCTCCGTTCCTCCTCACTCTTTCCCCTCTTGGCCGACGCGGAGGCGATACCTCACGCTTTACTTTTGACACCAATGTGACAAATCAAGTATTCGTCCAGGAACCAGGAGACTTATAGTTGGTACAGGCTTTTATTCATGGCTTCACACACAGCTCCTAGCGGTAGCTACGCTCCTAGCTCTACACACGTCTACCCAGCTTGCCTCACATATCTTGACTGACTCATGCTCCCACAGGAAGTTCCACTTACACACCGTTCCCCCCAGGAACAACCCCACACATCAGTTCCTACCTAACCCCCAAATCACCACATTACATGTCAAAACCCTGGCTCGCTACAATACTCTATATACCACCTTCTCACCATGTGTGTAACACTCAGGGTTTTGAGTCATAGTCTATTTTTTATTTGTCTTTATTGAATGTTCCAAAACTGCATGTTTATCTAAGAATAGTCTAATTATTATTTCCACCCACCAATTTTGTTACTTTCTTGTCAATAGTTAGGAAGGAACAAGGCATGGTGGGAAATACGCAAATGTGTTTGCCCAATGCGGTCCAATCGCATTGCTCTCTGTCAGAACTTGCGTGGATGTCCTGACGTTGGTTTAGTAGCAAAAGTAAACAGATAAGTTAACAGCAGACATCAGGGTTTAGCAAGCCCAGATTGCGGTGCTCAAAGAGGAAGGGGAAAAGAGGATAGGATGAGCCTACTGCTAAACTGACGACAATGGATTAGGTTTTGGTTGGCTTTGATAGCTTGTTAGCTCGAATGCTAATCTAGCAATGTTGACATTCAAATTTCAAATTTCAAATTTATTAGAAGGATAACCCCCTTGAGATGAACCATCTCGTTTTCGAGGGGGTCCTTAGCACAAATATACAAAAAGAAGACAGGTGTTACATAAAACAAACAACATACAAATACACTCATACATACACATAAGAAGCACTCCCAGGCCTAGCCACTCCCCAACCCCTTAGTCCCCAAATATAGCATAATATATACAGTGAGAATAGATAATGTAAGTGTACACATACCCAGATAAGGTGAAATTACATGCATGAAGTATCATGAGCAAGTTGTTTCAAGATTTCAAACATAATTAGAAGCAGGAGCAGGTTGTTTGAAGATAAGTGAGGAGAGATCCCTTGAAGGAATGAAAAGATGTGATAGATCTAAGTGAGACGTTCATTGGGAGCAGCATCACTTTTCCAAGGTGCAAGGCTCTAGACTTCTAATGGGTGAGTAAGTACTGTAGCTTTAACTGTTGATCAGTGATTTACATCTAGAGCAGTGTAGCATGCACACTGGAAAATGCACACCAGTCTGTGTGTGTCTGACTAGGGGCAGTTGTTCATTCATTCATACTGTGAGTTGCTGTGCTTTTCTTGATGGCTATTTCTTGTTCTATCCTTATTGATATGTAAGCTGCCTTGTGTTGATTTGTTAGCTGACTATTAGCTATTTCACATGTTTGATACTTGGCTAAATTAGGTGTGTGTGTGGGTGTCTGAAATTCAAACAGACAACTTTACATTGGTGTGTATCATTATTATTATTTTGTATTTATATTATAAAATAAATGGCCATTGGTCAAATGTAAACAGTAAGTACTGAAAGTATGGATTTCCACAGAGTTCACAATGGTTACTCTGAAGCACTCCTCAGTCCACCGTTTGTTGGTACAGACAAATACCAGATGCACACAAAATATCATCTGTTCTCTCAATTTTCCATTATTTGATGAATAGTTTTGTTTATACAAGTTTTTTTTATCCTTTATTTAACCAGGTGAGTCCCATTGATATTTCCATCTCTTTTACAAGGGAGCCCTGGACTGTTGTATGATAGTCATCAGAAAAGTGATCAAAAAGTTGCTGTTACATGTGACAATGTTGTTTAACGTGTGAAATATTTATCCCAAAGTGCTTTGAATTCACACGTGTGTTTTTCACATGACATTTTTGCAAGGGTTAAAAAAATCTTCAACCTACCACCGCAGTGCCCCTGGTTAATTTCCCGACAGCAGTACTTCCGGCTTGGTCAGACGTTCCTACAGACACAATTGGCCATGAGACGTGTCTGTGGGTGGGAGGCTGGATTAAGGGTATGTGTCCTGGTCACTGCACTAGCGCCTCCTCTGATCATTCGGGGCACCTGTTCGGGTGGAATCCTTCGCGATCCTCCCACGTGCTATGTCCTGCCGGAGAAACTCCAATGTATTGAAGGAAGCAGGTGCTAGTGTATGGCTCTGCCCAGACTCATCACAATATAATACAGAGTGAATAAATACACAGCATTATGCAGGACACTGACATATACCACAATAAGGGTCAATGTGACATACTGTTTCCACAGTCGATAATACAAATTTTATTTTAGAGTTGAAAGAAAAATGTCACTCTAAATCATTATGTAAACCTGTATGCATTCATGAGTGTACAGGCTGGCATCCCTCTGCAGAGATATATATAAATACAGTCATTTAGATGACTTCCTTGACTCGATCCTGGCTCCTGCTTTTTGCAGAAGGCCCGGCGCTGCTGATTCATATAAGGTTCAATAATGTCTGTGGTTTCAAAAAGTTTCTGAAACACCAAAGTTTGTGTTCAGCAAGATAATCTTTACAAGTGAGGAACACTGTTACGAATTTTTAAGCGTAAATGCATTTTTTTAAATGCTATTTTCAGAAAACGCTTCAAAATTCATAAAGTGGGCCTCCTTTGCGAAGATTATCATGCTGAACGCAAACAGTCAACAGAAAATGACAGCAGCATAGAATATATATAGACCAGAAGTCAACAAACAATTAATTACATTTAATCAAGTAAAACAACTTTAGGTTAAGTTCAAGTTTGGTTAGGGTTCAGTAAGAACATTTGAGTGAAAAATGTATATTTTACTCACAGTAGAAAACCTCTTCTTATGAGTTGGGAATTTAACCTGTGTTGTTGCAGTTGAAGGTGAATGTATCCACCAGTTCCACCATGTCATAGGCTAACTGTTTCTAGTGTCTCCTTCATGTAATCATAATCAATTCTTCTACTTTTTGTGCAGGAAGCACATATTCACATTTAAGACATTTTTAAGAGACCACACTTTTGGTAGACCCAACTGTTTTCATCACATAGTTATTGTTATAAGGGATGTTGTGGCAATAACTCAAAATTAATTAATGTGTGTTAAGTGTTAAAACATGGATCAGGAGCGACCCAAAGCTGGCAGAATACTTAAATCATCTTGAAAGTGACTTACTTTTGAGTTGCTGCTTTTAGCCGTCAAGTTGTTCCAACAGTTATTCTCATATGACGGGATTGCAACCCTCACACTGGTTTATCAACTGCAATCTGTCGACCCCATTTTCATCAACTTCTAGATTGATTTTCCTTATTAAATTATCACACTGCAATCACATTCACAATCATATTGCATTATAAGACTGTGGAACCCCGACAAATGTAAAAGCCAAAACTGCAGTCAAATCTACATTTTGAATATCAACTTTATTTGTTAAACAAGTAGGGTTTTTAAATTACATCCACACAATCCCACACATTGTTACCATTCTTGACTCAAGGGACACTGCTGCAAGCCAACATAATGGCAGTTTCAATCCACATATTTAGATTGTAAATGTTATACATTGCCTGAAAGTACACATCTTCCACTTTCTGTCTGCATTAATATGCAAAACAGTTCAGTTATTTTGTTATTTTTTATCCCCCGCCCCATCCCTTTAATGTTAATTCTGACAGTTTTTCATGCATGTGCCACGACTGAAGATATTCTTAATCAATTTTGCCATACCTCTCTGGGGTTCATTCACTCCCATTCAGTTCGAAATGGCATAAAAAAAGAGAACTGGAGACTGCTAATCCAGTTTGTAAAGGTAATCCACTTTTGAATGAGAATGCTGCAATTGCTTTTTGCAAATTAGCATCAGAGCACTGAGGCATCTAACTTTTTCTTATTGAAAACAAAGTAAGCTATAAGTTTCCAATTCACAATCCGTCTGATTTCTGCTTTTTCCTCTCCACTCCAGGGGGTCAGCTCTATATTCCCTCAGTCCCATGGTCCTTCAGCCCGATGTTCCCTCACCCCTATGTTCCCTCAGCCATGTTCCCTCAACTCTATGTTCCCTCAGCCCTATATAGGCATTATACGATATGACCTCCCACAAATTGCAACATAAACTCTTTCAACTGTTCTAGTCTTAGAAATATGTATATTATAACATATAAAAAGTCCTAAGAAATCCCAGTTGGGGAAAGTATTGAAAAATACTGAAATCAGTGATGCCACAATTTGCCTGTATGTATGTACTGTATGCTTGTCTGTCCTTCACATATCTCGAGAACCGTTGGTCCGATCGACTTCAAACACAGGGAGTGCGCTTAGGGGGACCTGGCGGGGTGCAGTGCCGAATTTCGCACAGTTTCGGATGTACACATGGTTATAGCGCCACCTACTGGCAACACAAAAAGCAGTTCTTGAGAACCGTTTGCCCGATTGACTTCAAACTTGGGGAGTGCACTGCTGGGAACCTGACGGAGTACGGTGCCCAATTTCAGAGACATGCATAGTCATAGTGCCACCTAATGGCAACAACAAAAAGTGGTTTATCTCAAGAACCGTCTGATTGACTTCAAACTTGGTGGGTGCGCTGCTGGGAACCTAAGAAAGTGCAGTTTCAGATTTTGTGCAATTTGACCAATTGGGGGAGCGTTGCCAGCAGGGGGAGAATGGAATGAATCCAGATGTTTACCAGAGATTTGAAGAGGGATTGCATGTGGTCAGATGAAGTGATCGCCTATGGGCTGGCCTATCCATAGTTCTTGTCATTGAGCAGGTGCTGATGAGAAGTCTTAAAACAAGTGGTGGCCTCACGAGAGGGCAAGGGATGACAGAGCTGCAACGTTTGACATGGCTGCTCTCCATGCCAGCTTGCACTGAAGTCAACAATGCCATGCAAGAGCTGACGGGTGAACCACAACACTGGTGAGTGGAACTATGACATGACAGATGCAAGACAATCACGTGACATGAAGGACACACAGTTCTACACTATCTCCAAGAAAGAAACCCCTTCTGCTCAGATCCAAGCTTGTGTCATGTGTCAACTGGGGTCCCTTCTGTGAATGTTGATAAGGCAAAGGCCATCGGAAACACCATCTTGGTCAGCATGGACGGACAGACTAATGCTGAGTACACATTCAAGAAGAGGGATCAGACAATCACAATGAGTACGAAATCCTCAGTGAAGATTGATAGTGAAGCAGTGCAGGTGGATCCTCACCTACTTTTCCAGCAACTCACTATTGCAGCAAAAGCTTCACAAGACCTGGCATCAGTGTTCAAGTATCAGCTGTGTAGTCATTCTCCAGCGCTGTTTTGACACTTCCCTCCTGCTTCGACAGCCACAGAAGCCAGTGCTAGCAGATGCCATCTGGGCGCTCCACACACCTGACCTTCAAGGAGTCACAGGCCATGTTCAGTATGTGCTGGATGGTGGAGCACTTATTCAGTGCATCCCATGGACACGTGGATCCACATACAAGGACATCTGCAAGCTGTACAGTGAGTATGTCACAAGTAAGCATGGAGAGGCAGTTGTCGTGTTTGACGGTTATCAGAGCACATCCACCAAAGACATGACACACCGCAGACAAGCAGGTGGGAGGACTGGACAAACCGTAACCATGGATGAGGATATGCCTGTTACACAGAAAATCTGAGTTCCTTGCAAATAACACAAACAAGCAGCAGTTCATCAACATGCTGAGTGGTCACCTACAGAAAAATAACTGTCAGACGTACCATGCCCCAAGTGATGCTGATCTCCTCATAGTGCAAAAAGCAGTGGAGTCTGAAACCATAACAAACACTGCTCACTGGAGATGATACAGATCTGCTCCTCCATCTCATCTACCACAAGAACCTCAAGTCACATGACCTCTTCTTCAAACCTGAGCTAAAGAAGGGCATGAAGAAGCCACGTGTCTGGAACATCAATGCTGTCAAGCAGCAGCTGGGTCCCAATCTGTGCACCCACATCCTTTTCATCCATGCAATAGCTGGGTGTGACACTACCTCCCGCCTGTATGGCATAGGGAAAGGAGCTCCACTCAAGAAATTCACAACCAGCGGTGACTTCTGTGAGCAAGCTACAGTGTTTGACACACAGTCAGCTTCCACAGCAGATGTTGTGTCAGCAGGAGAGAATGCTTTGCTGTGCCTCTACAATGGGAAGCCTGGGGAGGGACTCAACACACTACGACACAAGCGATTTTGTGAGAAGGTGGCTCATAGCAGTATAGCACTCATCTAGAACCACAGAGTCTGCCACCACCAACATCAGCAGCAGTAGCAAAGTACCACAGTATTTGTGTGTACTACCAGGTGCAGCAGTGGAAGGGAACCGTGGATGAACTCCTGCCACAAGAATGGGGATGGAAAGAGAGTGATGGAGGGTTTGTCCCTGTCCAAACTGACTTACCACCAGCTCCACAGGAACTCCTACGGATCATCAGATGCACCTGCAAGACAGACTGCAGCAGCCTGAGGTGCACATGCAAGAAGCATGACATTGAGTGCTCTGTTGCATGTAGCAACTGCAAAGGACTAGCATGTGCAAATTCAAGTCAAGCTGCATGTGATGATGATGATGAATATGAGCCAGACAACTTACACTGATGATGACCAGCAATATTTGAGTTTTCCTTAAGAGTTAACATGTTGAAGTTTGTGTTCATCTGTGCCAACATGTATGTTAATTAGTGCCAATTCGGCAGTCATGGGTATTTTAAAAGTAATAGAAGTGCTATTTCAACACTGCACTTTCTCGTGTCCCCAGCAGCACACATGCCAAGTTTGAAGTCAAACGGATGAAGGATTCTTGCGATAAACCGTTTTTTCTGTCAGGTTCCCAAAAGCACACTCCCCAAGTTTGAAGTCGATTGGACAAACGGTTCTCAAAATAAACCGATTTTTGTGTTGCCAGTAGGTGGCGCTATGACTATGTGAGTGTCCGAATTTCACGAAATTCAGCACTGAATTCCGTCGGGCCCCCCTTAGCATACTCCCCGAGTTTGGAGTCGATCTGGCCAACGATTCTTGAGATATGTGAAGGACAGACAGGCATACAGTACATAATACAAACCAATTATGGCATCACTGATTTCAGTATTTTTAAATACTTTCCCCAACTGGGATTTCTTAGGACTTTTTTTCTCTTACTTAGAACATGTTGAGGACACAAAATCCATTGAGTTTTTTTTCTGTTGCAATTTGTGGGAGGTTGACCCACTTTTTTAGCTAAAATGCCTGTACTATATATGTTCTCTCAGCTCTATGTTCCCTCAGCCATATGTTCCCTCAGCTCTACGTATGTTCCCTCAGCCCTATGTTCTCTCAGCTCTATGTTCCCTCAGCCCCATGTTCCCTCAGCCCTATGTTCCCCCAGCTCTATGTTCCCTCAGCCCTATGTTCCCTCAGCCCTATGTTCTCTAGCTCTATGTTCCCTCAGCCCTATGTTATCTCAGCCCTATGTTCTCTCAGCCCTCAGCCCTATGTTCTCTCAGCCCTATGTTCCTTCAGCCCTATGTTCTCTCAGCCCTATGTTCCCTCAGCCCTATGTTCTCTCAGCCCTGTTCCCTCAGCCCTATGTTCTCTCAGCCCTATGTTCCCTCAGCCCTATGTTCTCTCAGCCCTATGTTCCCTCAGCCCTATGTTCTCTCAGCTCTGTTCGCTCAGCTCTGTTCCCTCAGCTCTATGTTCTCTCAGCCCTGTTCCCTCAGCCCTATGTTCTCTCAGCTCTATGTTCCCTCAGCTCTATGTTCCCTCAGCCCTATGTTCTCTCAGCTCTATGTTCCCTCAGCCCCATGTTCTCTCAGCCCTATGTTCTCTCAGCCCTCTTCCCTCAGCCCTATGTTCCCTCAGCCCTATGTTGTCTCAGCCCTGTTCCCTCAGCCCTATGTTCTCTCAGCTCTATGTTCTCTCAGCTCTGTGTTCCCTCAGCCCTATGTTCTCTCAGCTCTATGTTCCCTCAGCTCTATGTTCTCTCAGCCCTGTTCCCTCAGCCCTATGTTCTCTCAGCTCTATGTTCTCTCAGCCCGGTTCCCTCAGCCCTATGTTCCTCCAGCCCTATGTTCTCTCAGCCTTGTTCCATCAGCCCAATGTTCTCTCAGCCCTGTTCCCAGGGCCGCGGGAAGTAGATTTCCCCCCCCTTTTTTTTTTTTTTTTTTTACAAATGTAATTAAAAAATATTTTGCAGTGCACTATGTTCCTTTCTTGTTTAACTCATTGAGTGCCATGGACGAGTATGTTCGTCAATTGGTTTAGTAACGTAGAGTGCCATGGACGAGTATGTTCGTCAATTGCGTTTTTTGACGGTGGGACGTGCATCAAAGCCAGATCCATCTCCTGTGAAAGTATGGTGGCTGTTGAATGTGTAAAAGCTATTTTAGGGACCCATTAGGTGGCGACAGTGCTCTCCAGATTACAGAAAGGCGAGGAAAAAACAGAGAAGAAGTCATGGGGAAACGGAAATCGCATCGCATCCGTATGCATCGATATGGATGAAGCATAACGTTAGCTGTGCCTGCAGCAGCCAATCTGCTGCCACAATTGAGCATCTCCGTGTCCGCTGCGATAGCCCATCCGCATGATTTTGTTATTAGTTGTTATTATTCTCAACTGGAAGCATGGGAGCCGGTGACAAATACACGCGGAACGCTGTAAAAAAGCTGGATGTAGCGGACTTTTCAGTGCAGAGCAAACGCACCAGAAAGCCCCAGAGACACTCCCATATGGAGGAGGAGTGTGCAGTTGAGGGGGGCACGCAGAGCAGCACACAACACTGACCCAGACAGACCCAGACAGCAGGACAGGATTGGCAAACGCAAGCTAGAATATCTGATGCCCACCAGCAGTAAATCAAGACCAGCAAGAAGCTGCAACCTGCAGCGCACGCAGGGGCCAGCGCTGCTGGTTGAAGCTAAAAAATATTGTTTTGCCAAACAAAATTCCTTGGTTTTCGCTGTTCTATTGAAGGAAATTATTTTTGAGGTGTGATCAGAAAATATTAGCTTCAGTCAGTGATGTGCATGAAATGTTTAATTTCACAAAAGGCTCATTATCTCAGCTTCTAGAAAAAAACGGCTGCTTTTGGTTAAATCAAGCTATCTTCTCCGGCTGATAACTAAAGAACGGAAAATGATATCAATAAACCTGTTTTTGCTGATGATAGAAGAGAGTCTCATCGTTCTTTTTGCGTGTTCGGTGTTTACATAGTAATATCACACAATATTCTGTGGGCCTCGAGAAATCACTGAAAACGCTCTGAAACTCTGGCACTGGAGCGTCCGTTCTCCAAAAGTGGCTGGCACTCAATGAGTTAAGAATGTTTCGGGAAATGAAAATGTAGCCTATTTAAATAGAATTATCAACAATAACAATCAAGGAAGTTACATGCTTGTAGGCTAGAGAAGAAGAAGAAGCGCGCATGCACGCACATGTTGTGTTGAACCAACCAACAACCAATACGAATTGTTTAATCTGGCAATAAAGAAATGTGAACTTGACATGCTATTTTAATAGCCTACTCAAAAATGCACCTCCCACTATACAGCAAAGAGAGGAGTCAATGTTTCTTGATATATGCCATTCAGATCAGAATAATTAGTCTAGTCATAAAGTTTGCTGATAATATTTCTATCATGTTAAGTCTGTGTCATGTCATGCAAGTCAAGTCAAGTCAAATTTTATTTATATAGCACCTTTCATACACAAAGGCAATTCAAGGTGCTTTACAAAAAAATAATCGAAAAAACAAGCAGCAAAGCAATGCACATATAAAAAACACATAAAAAACACAGCCGACAGTTTTAGTTAAAATATATACTCAAATTAACAAACATGAAACATTATTTCTGTTTTAAATAAGTTACAAGGCACTCTTCAGTATTATTATTACATGTACAGTCCATTTGTTGGAAATGTACAGGAAAAATCTTTTTAAAATTACAGGCCGAGAGAGGCAGTAGTTTAGTAGCAGTTAAAAGCAAGAGTAAACATAAAGGTCTTTAGCTTGGATTTAAAAATAGGCAGAGTAGGGGCAGATCTAATGTGTTCAGGGAGTTTGTTCCAGTTATGAGAGGCATAGTGGGAGAATGCGGCTTCACCATGTTTAGATTTGGTCCTTGGGACAATTAGTAGACCAGTGCCTGAAGATCTCAGGGATCTGGATGGTTCATAGTGTAGAAGCATTTCAGAGATGTAGTGTGGGCCTGACCCGTTGAGAGATTTGTAAACTATTAGCAGAATTTTAAAGTCTATTCTAAGATTTACTGGCAGCCAATGCAGGGATTTGAGAACTGGTGTAATGTGTTCAGCTTTCTTGGTTCTTGTTAGAACTCTAGCAGCCGCATTCTGAATGAGCTGAAGTTGTTTAACAGCTTTTTTGGGAAGACCATTGAAAAGACTGTTGCAGTAGTCTAGCCTGCTAGAAATGAAAGCATGAATTAGTTTTTCAAGATCTTGTTTGGACATATAGGGCTCTATCGTTGCAGCCGCGCAGTTTCTAGGCCGAACGCCAGCCGCAGCGCAAAGCAGTGGGCGTGGAAAGGCGCACTTGATATCTTGGTATCGGCGCTAAACTCAGCCTCAACCATTATAACCACGCCTTTTAAGCGTAAAATTATGCATTGTCCGCTCATTGGAGAATTGCAGGGAAGAGACACACGCTTGCCTTTTAAGCTCCAATTCCTGGACAAATCCGGTAAAACCAGACAAAGCCAAGGGCTCCGCCGCCCCCCCCTCCCTTCATCCGGTCTGTCTATCTCCATATATAGGCTATTATTCCATATTATTATGCTTCTCAAACCAATAACTGCAGTTAAAATACTGCAAGCATGTAAATACGCTACACTATAGCAAGACCAAAGTGAAAATAATTTCTAAATGCATCTGATAGAAAAAAATATTGCCTATGGCTGGATGTCATGAGATTAGATGGCCAGAATGATATCGTTTTATCTCTCCTCCCCCACTGCACGATGCAACATCCTCTGAATGACACCTATCACTTTTACTGGATCTGATAACTTAATTCTATTTAATTTACAGGATTTTATTATTGAGTAATAGTATTTTATTTGGCCTATATATGCGTCCCCCCCACCCCCTGCCCACAGGCTCTGACAAATATGTTCATTCTCAATAAAATCTTCAGTAATCAATCAGAGGGGCTTTAAAAGCCAGATTGGCAGCAGCTGGCGCAGTGTGATCAATATGGCAGACCAAAACCGATCCACTAAATTCACAGCTGAGGAGAAGATGGTGCTGGCGAATCAGGTGATATATCTGTCCACCATTCATTTTGAATAGCTACAAAACAACTCTTTACTTAAGTTGTTTATTCATCTATCCATTCAGGTTCAAATGTACCATCGCGCACTGTTTGGGGAGGAGAATTACCCCGCCGACGCCCCGCGCCCAGTCCTGGACCGCCTGAGTGAGCCGCCCCAGGTGGCCGTCTATGCGCTGCGCTTGTTCAGCACCTCGGACAGCTCCGCTGCCACAGACGGGGGAAACATTTGGAAATAATTATAACTTTCTATGCTTTGCACACAGAAAAAATAAATACAACAGACAATTCTGTAATGAATAGCTGTAATGAAGAGTGGGGTTTGAAGAAGCGCTACACAACAGTTGATCCAGTTTCTCTCTCTCTTTCTTTCTCTCTCCCTTTCTCTCACATTAAACGATATACATGCCTATAATGTCAATTATCTGAATGAAATAATAATACATATTAATTAGGAATATTAGTAATATTAGTAGCCTAGCTAATTTCGGGGGGGGGGGGGTAATAAAACGTAGAGCTATATTACACATAAATGGGGATTATTATGATAGCCTAAACTAAATTTATGAAACTGCATTACAGCTTCACCCAAAAAGCCTGAGAAGGGTTGCAATCTTATATTCTATTGTATTCTAAAGTATTTTTTTCTATATATTGTATTCTCCATTCACTTTCCTGTCCCCGGTGCACAGAATCCTGCTTTAGGCCAGCTTTTCAAAAGCGCAAAGCGCTAAAAGTCGGCCAGGTCGGAAGATGGCTGGAAGATAGTAGTACGCCGGTATTTAGCGCCGCCACGCCCACTTCGGCGCATTCAGGGACTCCGCCACGCCCATTCGGCCTAAAGCGCATTTGGCAGCCTAAAGCCTATTGCTATTTTCCCGAAACAGGCGCAAGGCACGTTTTTTTGCGTTTAAGGCCCGTTTTAGCGCCGAAGGCCTGTGGGAGAATAGGGACCATAGCCTCTAATCCTTGCTATATTTTTTAGATGATAGAAGGCAGATTTTCTTATAAGCTTGATGTGGGAGTTGAAATTTAGATCAGAGTCAATAATAATGCCAAGATTTTTTACCTGGTCCTTTGGCTTCAGAGATAGGGATTCGAGGTGAGCAGTAACTTTGAGCCTATCTTCTTTTTTGCCGAAGACAATTATCTCTGTTTTGTCTTTATTAAGTTGGAGAAAATTCTGGCACATCCAATCATTAATTTGCGCAAGGCACTGACACAGTGACTCTATGGGGGCATAGTCATCCGATGAGAGGGCTATGTAGAGTTGGGTGTCATCTGCATAGCTATGATAAGCTATTTTGTTTTTTTGCATAATTAGGCCCAGAGAGAGCATATAAAGGTTAAACAGGACAGGACCTAAAATTGATCCTTGGGGTACCCCACATGTCATTTTGGTTTGGTCAGATGTGTAGTTGCCAATGGAGACAAAGTAGTTCCTGTCTTGCAGATAAGATCTGAACCACTCTAGGACCGTGCCGGAAAGCCCGACCCAGTTTTCCAGTCTGTCCAATAGAATTTCGTGGTCAACCGTATCAAAGGCAGCGCTGAGGTCTAGTAACACTAAGATTGAGATTTTACCTGAATCAGTGTTCATTCGGATGTCATTTATAACTCTGATAAGCGCAGTTTCGGTGCTATGATGGGGTCGGAAGCCTGATTGGAAAGGATCTAGGAGGTCATTGGAGGATAGAAAGGTATTGAGTTGTTGGTAGACAGTTTTTTCGAGTATTTTGCTAATAAAGGGAAGATTTGATATTGGTCTGTAATTGCTGATTATAGAGGGGTCGAGGCTACGCTTCTTTAGCAAGGGCTTAACAACTGCAGTTTTTAGAGATTTTGGGAAAATGCCTGTAAGAGGAGAGGTATTAATTATCTTCAGTATGTCGGTCGCCAGGCAACTGTAGACATTTTTTAGAAAGCTTGTTGGCAGGGTGTCTAGGCAACACGAAGAGGATTTAAGGCCTCGTATCGTTTCTTCTAGTTTCTTGTGGTCAATGACATTGAACTGAGTCATGTTAATTAAGCACCTATTCTGTGGGTGCGGCGGAGCCACATTTGTTCTTGATGTGGAAATAGTTAGTCTGATATTTATAATTTTATCCCTAAAGAAGGTCGCAAATTCATTGCATTTGACATTGGATAGAAGATCAGGGGCAATTTGTGGGGGGGGGTTTGTCAGCCTGTCAACAGTGGCAAAAAGAGTGCGAGCGTCATTGGTGTTTTTGCTGATAATGTCGGAGAAGAAGAATTTTCTGGAATTTTTTAGTTCCTGGTTGTAGGAGTGAAGACTATTTTTATAGATGTCATAATCGATGTGAAGTTTAGTTTTCCGCCATTTGCGCTCGGCTTTCCTACAATCTCTTTTTTTGTTATTTACAGAGGGAGCGTTTCTCCATGGTGCTTTTTTCTTACCGGAGATTAGTTTAGATCTAATGGGAGCTACAGCATCAATAGCCTTTAGGGTTTTAGAATTGAAGTTATCTAGGAGATCATTGACAGAGGCTGAGGAGAGGGAAGGGGCCAGCGAGAAAGCCTCCATGAACCGTGTGCTAGTACTCTCGTTGATGTAACGCTTTTTGATGGTTTTTGACCGAGTAAGAGCGATAGGGGTGATCTTGAGTTCAAGAAAAATACAGAGATGGTCGGACAGAGCAACATCACTAGCTGAAAGAAACGATGACTCAAAGCCCTTGGTGATAAATAAATCTAGGGTATGGCCTCGATTGTGAGTGGGCCCAGAGACATGTTGTAACAGGTCAAAAGTGTCAAGGAGGTTATTCAATTCTTTGGCATTATTATCATTGGGGTTGTCAATATGAATATTAAAATCTCCTGCAATAGTTAAACAGTCATGTTCTATGGAGATTATAGAAAGGAGTTCTGAAAATTCATCAAAAAAACTACTAGAGTACTTAGGTGGTCTGTATATAATCAGTAGTAAAATAGAGGGAGAGCACTTCAGAACAGCGGCCAGATATTCAAATGATGAAAAGTCGCCAAACGATACCTGCTTGCATTGAAAAGCATCAGAGAAAATAATAGCTACTCCTCCCCCTTTCTTACCGACTCTGGGGGCGTCAATGTAGTTAAAGTTAGGTGGGGCTGACTCATTAAGAACATATTCCCTGTTGTTTAGATCAAGCCAGGTCTCTGTGAGGAACATGAGGTCCAGTTTATGACTCGTAATCAGATCGTTTATTAGAAGCGACTTGCTTACAAGTGACCTAATATTTAGCAGTGCAGCCTTGATAGCTGCACTGCTAGGTTGAATTTGTAAATGCTTTTCAGAGTGTCCCTGGAGAACAGATACTAGGCTTGGTCCTGGAACAGGACGTGCTGAGAGATAATCTTTGTTTGTTCTGTAGCTAATCAGGGTGGGGATAGTTAGACATCTGATCGTTTCATGATCCTCTGTGACCTTGTTTTTGGGGCAGAAAATGCTTTTTTCTTCAGTTTTCCCCTTTGGGGCGGGCAGGGAGATTGAGGGAAGGGTGAGCGGGTGGGAGGGGGAGGTGGTTTTGAGGGTGGGGGGTCGGAACAAGGAGGTCTTGGGGGTGGGGAGGAGCGAGGGGGTCTTTGGGGTGGGGAGGAGCAGGGGGTGCTGGAGCGAGGGGGTCTTTGGGATGGGGGGGGGCGAGGAGGGGGAGATGTTGAGGGTGGGGAGGAGCAGGGGGCGCTGGCTATTCTGGCGTGAGTCTGTTCAGCCAGTGTGTTCATGACAGATGGAGAGGGCTGATTAGCCAGTTCTTTTAGGCCAGGAGTCTGTTCGGCCAGTGTGTTCATGACAGATGGAGAGGGCTGATTAGCCAGTTCTTTTAGGCCAGGCGGGGGGGTGCACTGCAGGCTAGCTAGTCCAGCGTCAGCCCGCTCAAACAGTTTGTTGGAGGTGCGGAGCGGGCTAGCTAGACTAACATTAACCTCCTCAATTAGCTTGTTCATGCCAGCTGAGAATGGCAGTAGATGGAGGGAGGGGGAAAGGGAGGAGGGCGATGAGAGGGAGGTGGAGGAGTGGAGGGGGGGGGGAAATGAGGTCTCCAAGGAAACAGCTGGGGGGGCGTCGCTCCCCGCCGGGTAAACACCTGGGGGGGCGTCGCTCTCCGCCGGGTCATCAGGCCGTTGAGCTGCGGTGGGGGGCGAGAAGAGGGAGGTGGGAGAGTGGAGGGGAGGGGGAAAGAGTGGGGAAGGGGGGGTGGAGGAGAAAGGGGGGGTGGAAGAGAGGAGGGGAGGGGAGAAGATGAAGTCGTCGTCGTTTGGTGGAGCGTTGACCAGTTGAGCCACGGCGTCGACCTGTAGAGCCAGGACAGCGGCTGCCGGATGTGTGGCGTTGGTCAGTTGGGCCGGGGCGGCGGCAGGAGGTGGGGCGTCTTTGGTCAGTTGGGCCGGGGCGGCGGCAGGAGGTGGGGCGGCGACCTGTAGAGCCGGAGGTGTGGCGACTGCCGGAGGTGTGGCGTCATTGGTCAGTTGGGCAGGGTCGGCAGCTGGGCCGGAAGCTGCGTCGATCTGAGCATGGTCAGTGGCTGCAGGTGGAGCAGGGCTGGAGGAGAGCTCTGTGGCCGCTGCGTCAGGCTGTCTGTCTTGGGGAGGCTTTAGAGGGATCTTGACCTTGTAATAGTCCACCGTGTATAGTAGATTAGAACTCAGTAAAGCCTCGCCAGCACTATTGAGATAGCGCCCGTCCGTAGTGAAGAGGTGCTCACGCTGCCAGAACAAATTAAAATTCTCAATAAAGTTTACTTTATGTAGTGGGCAGGCGGTGGAAAGCCATGAGCTTAGGCCTAGTAGTCTGCTGAAGCGGTTCGTGCCCTGAGATGGTAAAGGACCACTGATAAAAGCCTCAATGTTTAGAGAGGCTAGCATATTCAGCAAATTGGTAAAATCAGATTTAAGTTTCTCTGATTCTTGCTTATAAATAACATTTTTTCCAATGTGCAGGATCACCCTAGTCACAGCTTTGTGAGATGTAAGTAGCTCTGTGATTTTTCCTGTTATGTCAGAGATTGCGTCTTGAGGGAAGCAGTATGTTTTGGAGTTTCTCCAACTCCTGATGTTTTTCACTGTATAATCTCCTACTCCTACTATCAGGGTTGTTATGGCTTGGGTGTCCTTGGGCTTTGAGACAGTGTTTCTTCCCTGAGGCCTTGTGCTAGCGCTAGCCTGATTTTCCCTCTCATGGAGCTGGGCAGCTATGTCAGCTGGAGGTGATCGAAGCAGGCCAAAACGATTCTCAAGTTGCAATTCCATTAGCGGAGGAGGGGGGGCTGTTCCTCCTCTCGTGACAGTAGTCCATGACCGCTCGTTTTGGTGTTTGTGGTTAAGCAGTTGACGACCCTCATCTCTCGTGCGGAGAGCCCGTGTCAGGCCATTAGCTTGCCGAGCCGAGCACCGCAGGCTGGAATTTAGGGAGGGCCAGCCTGTTGCTGAGCTGATTTCTGGGTTTTGTGGAGTAGTTGTGGATTCGGAAATCACTAATCTCTTTGGGATATGTCTTTGTTTATGCTTCGGGCTCGCAGTTTGGTTAGCGATGTTAGCACGGGCTTTCTCCGGAGCTGGCAGGCTAGCCGCATCAGCTAGCTCTAGGTTGGTAGCCATAGCAGTTTGACTCGGTAGCAGTGAGTCAGCATCCCTGAGAGCTAATGATAATGTACTCACGTTGCTCGTGACATTCCGTGCAATTTGACTCGATGGCAGTGAGTTATTTGAGAGATGAAATATCGTTGTTTCCAGTACGGCAATCCTTTGAAGATGATCACAGCAGCTTATATGAGGCATATTGTCCGACAGTCTCTGGAGTGCTAGGCTATGCTAGGCTATACTTAGCCTGGGTGAGCTCCGAAAGTGCTGTTAGTGGTGATTCCATAAAAATAGGTTAACGATTCAAAATGAAAGATCGTTACTAAAAAGTGGCGTAGTAGTAAAATCAGGGGGATAAAAGAAAAAAGAAAGTTTCGTAGTTAAAAAGCAAAAAGCTGGCAGAGAAGCAGGAGCAAGCAGAGAGGCGACTGTTTCTCTATCGGCAGCAAGGAAGGAAAAAAAAAAAATTTGCAGAGCAAATAGGGAGATATAGAGCATTATCATCATGCTACATGTATATATCTCCGTCTTTGCTCTGAATGAGTGAGAAAAGGAGAAAATACTGAATAATTACATCACAACAGTATCCTAATGTTAATTTAAAATGAGATATTCCTCTAAATATGGCAAAAAAATGTAAAAAAAAAACTTCCAATTTTTTTTCCCCTTCCTCCCAGCACCCCCTGCTTAAAATGACTTCCAGCGGCCCTGCCTGTTCCATCCACTCTATGTTCCCCCAGCCCTATGTTCCCTCAGCCCTATGATCTCTCAGCCCTGTTCCCTCAGCTCTATGTTCCCTCAGCCCTATGTTCTCTCAGCCCTAGAGTAGCGTTAACTGTTGTAAGGATGTACAGAAGAGACCAGGCAGCCTTGCTAACGTTATAGCCCCAGACTGAGAGGCAGCGCTGGACTGCCCAGCAAATGCTGTTAAACCAACATTATTTTGTTCCAGAAATAAATCATAACATTAATCAAAATGCCATGGAAACATTAGCTAATCAACACAGAGCTGCAAACATCAATTCATTCGATAATTTCGCCCGTATGGCGCTTGCATCTTCGGCATTGGCATTGGCTTGCATTATCTTCGGCACTCGGCCTGCGGCCTCGTGCCTACGACCGAATCACAGCAGTGCCGATATCAGCCAACAACCGCACGACCTTGAGTGTGATATTGCTTTTATACAACAGTTCTATTAAACAAAGCGGATTAAAAAAATGACAAAAAGCTGAGAAAATATATGATTTCTCTATTTATTCCTCCGCCAACAAAAATAGTCCCCTCAGCTTTCCCTTTGCCGAAAATGTAGCCTAATCACCCTAATTAACTGCAGGCTGTCTACTTTTTGTCATACACATTGATTTGCACGTTTCCATTTATTGTACAGCCAGTGAAGAGAACAGAGTCTGGTGACGGCATGGTTGACTGTCGCTTTGCAGGAGGCATGTCCGATACCGAGGATGAGCTTGTTTGATCTGACAGTATGTTGCTCCATCTTTTCCTGTTCTCCGTGGATGGTCGCCAATAACTTTTTAACGAGCTTTCAGACCTGCAAGACAAAAAAGTGTGGCGAAGTATCACTAATCACCGTCCTCGTTGTCATCCCATCCCCGAATTTGTATTTAGGCGTTAAGCATCATCTTACCTGTGCCCAGGCAAAAAATCCATCTTTGCGCTCTCGGTTACGCTTTGAATGACGTTCAATGTAACGTGGCTGGTGTTTGTTTTGTTGATTACAGCAGCTGTGAACTTGTTGATTAGAGCAGCTGTGAAGCGATGTGAGTGATATAGCCTACCCTACACACAGTGAAGCGCCAGTGCATTATCGTGAAATATAGGCACTGGTAGGATCCCTCTTGTCCAATCAAATTGCTCGGCCGGAACTACCTGTTGTATAATGATCTCTTCATTCACAGTACTTCGCCAACAAATTATATTGTTTATGCAGCTCTCACAAGCATATTGTAGTCCTTTCTTTCTACTTCTCTCTGATATTTCGGAGCTGTTACTCCAGAAATTTGCCATTATTTCCTTGGGAATGTCTCTCACTTATATTGTTGTGAACGCCATTTTGATGTGCGGCTTGCCTTCCATAGCAACAGTAACCAAGCGGGGCGAGACTTAGTGAAGGGTGGATTAAAAGCAAATTAAAGCTTGATTTTTCCACAAATATGGCATGCAACAGACAGTGGTATCCACCAGACTCTCAGGCATGACTTTGGTGTCATATTCTCACATTGGGTAAGGTGAGCCAAATATGGGCCAATTTCCAAAAAAGTTTCTGATATGTGAAGAAGATAGGTTTAGAAAAACCACAGTTGTACCACTACCAACAGCTTCTGTTTCCCTCACTTTCCTAACATACTACTCCTTTACATCATGTGGACTAAACGGGGTGGTTTTGTTCTATCAGCATGCAAATGCAAATGCAAACGTTTGGCGCTAGCAGCCCAAGTCCAAACCACGCCAACCAGGCAGCATCTGAAAGGCAGTGTCTTCCAAACAACATGGACCAAGAAAGACCTCCACCCTCTCCTCTCTGGGCAGGTTCGGCATAATATGAGAACCACAGAGGGGTCACGGGTGCTCAGTGGCAGGATGCCAGCTCCACTGGACCAGAGCTCCCCTCCCTCTCTCTCCATCGCAGGTTAAAGAAAAACCGATGGGGGGTGTCTCCCCGGGGTCCACCCGCTATGCCGACCACCCGCAATGCCGACCTTAGGTTTAGGCGTGGGGGTGGGAGAGGTTCGGTTTTGGGTTAGGGTCTGGGGGAGGTTAGGTTTGGCGTGGGGGCTGGGAGAGGTTAGGTTTTGGGTTAGGGTCTGGGGGAGGTTAGGTTTAGGCATGGGGGGAGGTTAGGTTTGGCGTGGGGGCTGGGAGAGGTTAGCTCCACCGACACGCTGCACGCCGCCTCGCTCAGCTGGTTCTGCTTGTGGGCTATCGGCATTGCGACCTGTCGGCACTGCAGCCTGTCGGCACATAGACGCGGCACCGTCTCCCCTCCGTCTCTCTCCATCGCAGGTTAAAGACAAACCGATGGGGGGTGTCTCCCCTCCTCTCTCTCCATCGCAGTTTAAAGAAAAACCGATGGGGGGTGTCTCCCCTCCCTCTCTCCATTGCAGGTTAAAGACAAACGGATGGGGGGTGTCTCCCCTCCTCTCTCTCCATCGCAGGTTAAAGAAAAACCGATGGGGGGTGTCTCCCCTCCTCTCTCTCTCCATCGCAGGTTAAAGACAAACCGATGGGGGGTGTCTCCCCTCCTCTCTCCCCATCGCAGGTTAAAGAAAAACCGATGGGGGGTGTCTCCCCTCCTCTCTCTCTCCATCGCAGGTTAAAGAAAAACCATTGGGGGGTGTCTCCCCTCCCT
Organism: Poromitra crassiceps; assembly: GCF_964638095.1. NCBI lineage: Eukaryota > Metazoa > Chordata > Actinopteri > Beryciformes > Melamphaidae > Poromitra > Poromitra crassiceps. The sequence continues at coordinate 115,017,535 of NC_139624.1, forward strand.
CTCTCCATTGCAGGTTAAAGACAAACGGATGGGGGGTGTCTCCCCATCGCAGGTTAAAGAAAAACCATTGGGGGGTGTCTCCCCTCCCTCTCTCTCTCCATCACAGGTTAAAGACAAACCGATGGGGGTGTCTCCCCTCCCTCTCTCTCCATCGCAGGTTAAAGAGAAACCGATGGGGGTGTCTCCCCTCCCTCTCTCTCCATCACAGGTTAAAGACAAACCGATGGGGGTGTCTCCCCTCCCTCTCTCTCCATCGCAGGTTAAAGACAAACCGATGGGGGTGTCTCCCCTCCCTCTCTCTCCATCGCAGGTTAAAGAGAAACCGATGGGGGTGTCTCCCCTCCCTCTCTCTCCATCACAGGTTAAAGACAAACCGATGGGGGTGTCTCCCCTCCCTCTCTCTCCATCACAGGTTAAAGACAAACCGATGGGGGTGTCTCCCCTCCCTCTCTCTCCATCGCAGGTTAAAGAGAAACCGATGGGGGCGTCTCCCCTCCCTCTCTCTCCATCACAGGTTAAAGACAAACCGATGGGGGGCGTCTCCCCTCCCTCTCTCTCCATCGCAGGTTAAAGACAAACCGATGGGAGGTGTCTTCCCTCCCTCTCTCTCCCTCGCAGGTTAAAGACAAACAGATGGGGCGTGTCTCTGGCTTCTTTCCAGCACAGAAGGCGTATGGTAGCTGACGTTGTCAGATTCACTGACCTGCAATTAAGGATAACATTTGAGTTTGGAGTGGTGAGGATATAGCAGGCAGCCGCTGTGGAAAATACGTCGTAGTAAATGGGCGTTATATGCTCATTAAAAGTTTTTTTGTGACACTGCTTTGGTTACCTAGACTTTTTGTTGTTGTTTCTCTCTCTCTGTGTGTGTGTGTGTGTGTGTGTGTGTGTGTGTGTGTGTGTGTGTGTGTGTGTGTGTGTGTGTGTGTGTGTGTGTGTGTGTGTGTGTGTACTGCTATGGTCCTCACAACAATAGAAAGAGGAAAAAAATCCTCCAAACTGAGATCACTTTCCTGCTCCTCCCATCTTCAAAGGGTTAAGAATTAGTTTTAGGTTACTGTAAGGTTACATTTTATTTAGGGTTAGGGTTAAAGTTAGAATTAGGATTAGGTTTGTGGTTAGGGAATGAACGCAATCTTCACAATTATAGTAGTACAACTGTGTGTCGGTATCGTCTGGTCACAAGAATAACATGTTGCCATACAGTATGTTATACCCCGTTCAAGACAACTCGGACTACCGGAAGAAATGGGTTCTGACCTGTAACGGTCGTTCAGGCCGGAATTACAGCTTGGAAATTCGGGTATCATCCAGAGCTCCGCTTTCACAGCCACATCAAAATGGCGACTTGTATCGTTAATGGTAATCACAGAATTATTATAAAGACGTTTGTTAACGTTTTAACACACAATTTGATGTCTTAATTATGTAATGTTAACATTTAATGTGTTTGTGTCATCTGTGTTTCGCTCTGTGTGAAATTCAGCATTCAGCATGTTCTGTTAGCATTGTTAGCTAGTAGGTAGCTACAATGCTATAGATAGCCGCAGGAATGAGTCCGGAAAACATCGATGACAACACTTCCGGGTTCTTCACTGTTTCTGCCTATGGGATTTTTTAATGGGTTTTTGGCGCAATGCTTCAAATGAGGTCTGTGGTTAACGCAAGCTTATTCAAACACGAACCAGTGTTCAGCAGGATAATCTTCACACATGAGGAGCACTTTTACTTTTATTTTTAATTTAATTACTAAAATATCAATTAAGTTATGACTAAATAAATAAATTCACTATACTTGATCAAAATAACCTTTTTCATGGAGATCTTGCTGTTAACACATTCACTGCCAGCTGTTTTTTTTTTTACTGTAGGTAGCTTCTGCCAGAGGGTTTTTTTGAGGATTCTGGCTCATCTTTCAAGACCTGAGGATTCTTTTCTGCTAAGATTTTGTGAACACAAAATATCTAAAAAGAACTAATAGAATGTGTGCTTTCTCTGTCTAAAAGAGTTAGTTTGTAGAGTTAGTAGTTATGTAGGCATTAGCACTTGAATACAGCATGGTTTCAGCATCTGAAAATTGAAGCTGAGATAAAAAGCTTTTTGTGAAATTCGATAGAACAGTCACTTTAACCATTCATTTTTGGCATCAGTAAGACGTCAGACATCTAAACAATAGTTTTGAACAGTAATTTCCTCCATAACAGCAGGAAACACCCCTCTCCTTCAAACTCCTCCCTCCATGTGTGTTCTTCTTGGCTGCAGCGGGCGTGTCACAAGCTCGTTTCTGCTGCTGCTGTAACCTTGCGTCACCAGGCTCACTGCTTTGCTGCTGCTCCTGTCTGCTGGCGGCCGCTGGGCAAGTCTGGATGGGCTCGCTCGTTTCTTGGAGTTTCGGTTGAGAGCTTTGATGAAGCTTTTGCGATTCTGGTCTTATTTATGCTGCCTGTTTCAAAGTGTGTTCCACCCGTAATCTATTATGCAAATTTGCAATCCCTCACCGCCAGCAATCAGCGCGAAAGCGAAAGCGTTTTCGCCAATCCATTCTACAGTATGAGAATGGTTTCATCGCGCGTTCCCCTGCAGTTTTGGCTCTGCTTTTTCTAGTCTGGGAGAGCACTGTCGCCACTTAGTGGGTCGGTGGAATGGGTTGTACACGTTCGGTGGCTCCAATATTTATATAAGAGATGTAAAAGGGTTAGATGCACATCCAACGGTCAAAAAAAAAAAAATCTTTTTTTTGACGTATTCACATTCACTGCCAGCCGTTTTTTTTTTTACTGTAGGTAGGTTCTGCCAGAGGGTTTTTTTGAGGATTCTGGCTCATCTTTCAAGACCCGAGGATTCTTTTCTGCTAAGATTTTGTGAACACACAATATCTCAAAAGAACTAATAGAATGTGTGCTTTCTCTGTCTAAAAGAGTTAGTTTGTAGAGTTAGTAGTTATGTAAGCATTAGCAGTTGAATACAGCATGGTTTCAGCGTCAGAAAAATTATTCTGAGATAAACGGCTTTTTGTGAAATTCGATAGAACAGTCACTTTAACCATTCATTTTTGGCATCAGTAAGACGTCAGACATCTAAACAATAGTTTTGAACAGTAATTTCCTCCATAACAGCAGGAAACCCCCCTCTGCTTCTAACTCCTCCCTCCGTGTGTGTTCTCCTCCTGCCTCCCTGGCTCTGCAGCGGGCGTGTCACAACGAAGTTGCTGCTGCTGCTGTGCCTGTCTGCGCGGCCGCTCTTTGAGGAAGTCTGGGTGGACTCGCTCGTTTCTTGGAGTTTTGGTTGAGAGCTTTTGCGATTCTGGTCATATTTATGCTGCGTGTTTCAAAGTGTGCATCCAATCTATTCTTGGAACCCCCCACCGTTGCCACCGCTGTGCATCAGCGCGAAAGTGAAAGCGTTTTCGCCATCAATTTTACAGTATGAGAACGGCTTCCTCGCGCTTTTCCCTCCAGTTTTGGGTCGCCTCTTTCTACTGTGGAGAGACATGTCGCCACTCAGTGGGTCGGTAAAATAGATTATACACATTCAATACCTCCAATTCTGGTATAGGAGACGTAAAAGGGTAAGATCAACGTCCCACCGTCCAAAAAAAGAAATCGATTTTTTGGACGTAAAAACACGTCATTGGCAGTGAACGGTTGGATTTTGTTTGACGTAAAAACACGTCATTGGCAGTGAACGTGTTAACACATCATTGGCAGTCAACCGTTGGATTTTTTTTGACGTATTAACACGTCATTGGCAGTGAACGTGTTAACTATTTACATATTTTTGCTAAAACATAAATAACTATGAAATGTGAGGACAGGAAATCAACAGTCACCCAGCAGGTAGTCCATCCCCACCATGTCCACATCCACATCCAAGTCTACTGATGGCACACAGGGGACACAGCATTCTGATGGACAAATTACATACAGTACAATGTATTGAAGGGGGTCCTCTCGCCATTCCGAAGTGTCGGCATTCCGATCATTGACTTCTATGCTTTCGGAGAGGCAGCCCTTTTTATCTCCAAAAAAGGTTTTGCCATTGCGAAAGATATTAGGTCCGCCATTCCGACATAGCATCTTGAGTTATTTAGCCTACAGGGGTGGGAGAGGTTAGGTTTAGGGTTAGGTTCTGGGGGAGGTTAGGTTTAGGCGTGGGGGGTGGGAGAGGTTAGGGTTAGGGTCTGCAGGAGGTTAGGTTTAGGCATGGGGGTTGGGAGAGGTTAGGTTTAGGGTTAGGGTTCTTTCGCAATGGTGAGACAGATCTCCATTCCGACAATTTTGTCGGAATGCCGGTATTTCGGAGTGCCGACATTTCGGAATGCCGGGGTGTTCCCGTATTGAAGACATCTGTAACCTTAATAATCTGACCATTCGGATCTACAGTTATGTTATAGAAAATGTGCATGCCATGTATAATCATATGCTCTGAGTTGAAATGGAGCCTAATCTTCACATCTGCATCTGCAGCTACACAGTGCTGTACAAGCAAGACCAAAGCTGTAGCATTTGGACCTTCCACGGCATTCAAATCTGCAACCACATCCTTGGTCAGTTGTTGGCAGCTCTCTGCAATAGGGGGGGGGGGGGGGGGTCAGTCCACAAGATCTGCCACATATCAACTTTTTTAATCCACCCCCAGTCGGAATTACTTTGCTTCTCATTGACAAAGTAGGCTAATGATTGAGCCCATATGCATCCAGCCTGGTAGGTAGCACACTTTACAAGCTGGAGTAGAGCAGCTTGAGTGGGAGGTATGCCTTCATATGGCCTCTGCTTCTGAGCAAACATGTCCAGCCTTGAATCATTAACAGCATCAGCTGTACTGGACCTGTCATCAGGGTGGGAATTACATGGAGGCCATGGAGCCCATGGAGCCCATGGTCTCCGTTGCTGCTCCCTCTGGCCATGATGCCCTGAATTCCCTAAGGCCACCTTGGCAGTGCCCTGCTACCAGCCTGCTACTGTCGGTTGCTTTAAAAGGGCCAGTGATTTCAGTTTAATGTAGCCTGCCCTATGCAAAGGATGTGTAATTGGGTCATTTCAACACACATTTCAGAAAAATTGCTCTTCGCGATGTCAATAGAGCAATGGCTTTTGTGCCCTGGCATGTGGCCTTGTGCCCTAAAAAAAATGGTGACACCGAAGGCCAGATGGCCTTGCCCCTAAAATGACAAAATTCCCAGCGTACCTTTCATACATCATGACCACAAAGATCTTTATGTCGGCAATCGGCATCATCTTTTTTTTATATAGTTTTATTTATTCACACGTAATTAAAATCAGAATACAGACAAAGGAAAACAACAGAAGATTTTGCCGGCAGAGACAGGAAACCCTATTGGGCTTATGGGTCTCTACCTAAAAAATTAAACCAATGTTGATAATAAGAGTATAATATAATAGTATAATATGAGTTTTTAACTATGGAAGACTTGGTTCAGGGGGTGTGTCCCAGCGCTTGGCGGATCCGAATCCGACACATGTGGGCCAGACTGCGAGGATATCTCTTGGCATCCAGATAGACAATGAGCGCCTCAGGATCTGCCCTCTCTTCCAACTGTGCCAGCAGGTGAGAAGCCACGTCAAGGGTCAGAACGCCAGCCTGGAGCAGCACGTGGAAGCTCCAGGTGGTGGAGGTGCACGCTGTCGTAGGGATGAGACCTCAAGGGTGTGAGAGCTTCTGTTGGGGTCGCCCCGGCTTCCAGGAGGATCTGGACGCAGTCCAGGTGGCTGTATAGAGAGCTCCAGGGATGACATATTTTTGTAGGCTGAATGCGGAAGTCCCGAACTTCCTGGTTCTTCACTGTTTCTGTCTATGGGATTTTTGAATGGGTTTTTGGCGCGATGCTTCAAATAATGTCTGTGGGCAACGCAAGTTTAATCAAACGCGAACCAATGTTCAGCGGGATAATCTTCACACATGAGGACCACTTTCATGAGTTTTGAAGCGTAACTGCGAGCCCTAGAGGTAAAAAGCTCGTGCTAAGCTAATCCATAACTACACACAGTGTCGCATAGGCGTCCACGCATTGATTGCGAGAGAAAGAATTTCCGCGTTCACTCGTGATGACGTATAATATCCGCGTCGACATTGTAGTCTCATTTAGCCGTTTGCTAGCTAGCCACCCTTTTAACGGCACATAAAAGCTTCAAAACTCATAAAAGTGGTCTTCATAAACACTGGTTCGCGTTTGATTAAGCCAGCGTTGCCCAGAGAGATTATTAGAAGCATCGCGCCAAAAACCCATTCAAAACTCCCATAGGCGAAAACTGTGAAGAACCAGGGCTGTTAGCATTGATGATTTCCGGACTCGTTCCTGGAGCTCTCTATTCCACTGCCAATAGAGGCGTGCAGTCTGCGTCATCAGCTAGGTCTACCTCAGTGGTCCCCAACCACCGGGCTGCGGACCGGTACCGGGCCGCAACGCATTTGGTACCGGGTATTGAGCCCGGCCCAATTTTCTTTTTTTTTAATAAACATAGGCTATAATATTATAGGCTGTGTGTGGTAGTTGATGTTTATTTATGTTTGTAGTTGAAACAAAAACATAATTACTGTAGGCTACATACAGTCCACTAACTATGACCAAGCCACAAATGATTGATAGTTTGTTAGGGGGAGGAACGGGGATGAAGGGATGGGGGGAGGGGGTGATGGGATGAGGGGATGGGATGGGGGATGATTGGATGAGGGATGAAGGGATGAGCGATGAAGGGATGAGGGATGAAGGGATGAGGGGTGAGGGATGAGGGGATGAGGAATGAAGGGATGACTTGAAGGAAGTATGTGTAGATGTCTCGAGGAACCAGGGAGTGAGACTCTGGATGGGGGAACTGCCTCGACGATGGAATCTTCATGGTCTTGATGGCTCCATCTTATCCCCAAAAGAACTTCATTGGCTGAGATGAGCATGGGCATTACGGATGTCGCTGAGGTTGCTATGGATGTAGCTGTGGTAGGCTTGGGATGACCAACGGCCGAGGACTTTGATGGTGTGATCAGGGATTCCTTGCCTGGAGGCTGAAGAGGCGGCTCCGATGCGGAAAGAGTGGCCAGAGTATAATTCCGGAGATATTCCTGATTTTGAGAGGACTTGGCGGAGATGGTGGTGGAACCAGGAGCTGGTTGCGATTCTCCCGGATTCTGTAATGAAGAGGGGGTCTCGGAGAGAAGCGTGGCGAGTTAGTCGGGTGTTGAGGTAGTTGAGTAGTGGTTCATAAGGACTCCGGTAGGAAGTGAGATGAAACAGGAACATGGGATGTGATGTTCCGAGTTGGTCTGTTTTGCTGAACTTGAGGTTGTAGATGAGGGAGTCGGAGGTATGAACTGTGAGGTCGGAGAGGCTTGCGTGCCGAGTCGGGTCGTAGGTGGAAGTGGTGGAGGTGAATTCCGAACATCGCAGGAAGCCGAAAAAAGCCAGAAGGAACATGGATTCGAGAGTGGCATCGGTAAGAGGGGATGAGTAACCTGAGCGGAGAGTGCTGATGCATCGAGTGAGGAGGTCTGAAGTGAGCGGTAGTCGTTTTGGGGGAAGTAGTGGCTCTGACTTTCTGAGACCTTTGATCAGCATACTGATGTGGGAATGGGTGATGGATGGACATGGGGCGCCGGTGAGTAGTTTGACGAAGAAATTTATGCTACTGATGTAGACGTGGATAGTGGAAGCTCTGATATGGAGAGAAGAATGTGCGTAGGTGATGAAGTTCGAAATGGAGAAGACGTCCAGGGAGGGAAATGGCAAGTTGTGATGTGTGTGGAAAGTCTTGAAGCAATTCCATCCTGTGAGGTAAGATGACAATGTTCTGGGAGCAAAGCTGTTGAGGATGGCTTGTTGGGATGCTGAGGTCAGGTGCTGGAGCTGTGGGGTTAGTTGAAGATGGTGGCTGAAAACGGTGGAACTGGAGTGGGTTGGGAGTCGGAGTCTGGAGCCAAGAGTTTGAATTTCTGGAATGAAAAACGGGACAGAGAATCAGCAATTGAGTTTTGGTAACCGGGAATGTGGGCTGCACGGATGATGAATTGGTGCTGTGCCGAGATCAAGGTGAGCTTGCTCATGAACTGCATGATGTCGAGTGAATGGGACCGTCCTTTATTTATGATGTCAACTACTGCCGTGTTGTCTGTGTGAATTAGGATAGCCTTTTTGGACCACGCATGCCCCCAAAGGAGTGCTGCTATCAGGATGGGATACAGCTCGTGAAGAGCGGCGGAGGGAGAGAGTAGGCCAAACTCGATTGGCCAATTCGAAGCGAACCACCTCCCTCCATAGTAGCCGCCGAAACCAATAGATGGCGCTGCATCTGTGAAGAGCTGGATGTCTTCTGGTTGGGTGACATGGTCATCATAGAAGAAAGAGATGCCATTCCAGGATGATAGGAAGTGCTGCCATAGCCGTAGCTCCATTTTGCATTCATTGTCCAGGGTGATGTGATTGTGTAGGTTTGGGGCAGAAGCAGCTATGGACAAGAGGTGAGAGAGGAAGGAACGTCCTTGGGGTATGATACGGATGGCGTAGTTGAGGTTCCCGAGCAGGGCGAGGAGCTGGCGTTTGGTACACGTGGCGGCAAGGAGGTAGTTTGAGATGAATAGTGAGATGCGGTGGATTTTCTCGATGGGCAGTGAAGCTTGGAATGAGATGGAGTCTAGTGTAGTACCCAGGAATTCAATGGAAGTGCTGGGACCTTCTGTTTTTTCTTCTGAGAGAGGAACGCCCAGGTCGGAGAAGGAAGATTTGAGTGTCGTCAGACCGTATGCTGGGGTGAAGATGGTGGTGTGACGATGAGGAAATCGTCGAGTAGGTGCACGATGTATGGCAGTTTGTAGTTGTTGGTGAGGATCCAGCAGAGGGCTTCAGAGAGGGAATCAAAAATCTTAGGGCTACTTTTGCATCCGAATGTGAGGCGGACAGCAAAATAGTAGGCGCCTTTCCAAAAAACGCCAAAGAAACACCAGAAGTCTGGGTGTATTGGCAGGACTTTGAACGCACTGGTGATGTCTGCTTTAGCCAACCAAGCACCTTGGCCTGCCAGACGGGTGAGGGAAATGGCGTGATTGACGGAAGAGTATTGCATGGAGAAATCTGGACTGGGTATGAGACTGTTGATGCTTGGGGTGGAAGAGCCGTGAGGAGATGAAAGATCAATGATTAGTCTCTTTTTCCCGGAGTATTTCCTGGTGGCGATGCCAATTGGGCTGATTCGGTGGATGGGAAATGGAGGGGTGCTGAATGGGCCGATCATGAAACCTTCTTTGACTTCTTTGGTGAGTAATTTGTCAACGGTGTTGGGGTCTGTGAGGGCTGACTGTAGGTTATGGAAGGTGTGGGAGGAGTCTGGGATGACCTGCATGCCTGGGTGGAAACCGTGAGTGAAACCATGGATGAGGTAATTGACAGATTCGGGATCAGGGTGGTGTTGTAAGGCTGTGGATAAAGCGTTAATATTGATGGGTGTGCTGAGATGTTTTAATTGCCACGCTGCGTGCTTGGTGGGGTTGTGAGGGCAAGCGGGCCTGGAGTGGGCACCTCCACGGAAAGAGCAGGTGTGGAGAAAGCGGCAACTGGACTGGGAGCACCCGACATCATGAAAATTATTGCAGACCATCCTGCCGCCTTGGTATAGGATGGGTCTGCCCCTTTTGTCGACTCCAGTGAGGTGGGGGCTAGGCTGGGAGTTGTCGGGTTTAGGAGTGATGGAAGGGGGTGGACCTGCAGAGAGGCGAGAGAAGACTGATGAGTTGGCGGTGGGGAATGAGTGTGTGGCAGGAGCTGTGATGTGGGGGCAAAGGAACGTGGAAGAGGAGCAGTAATGGTGCATGCTGAGGCGGGGTGGGACGGTGCACCACAATGTTCGCATGCCAGGGCTGAACGTGTGGAGAAATACAACATACAGCAATACAACTCTGCATCCAGGGAGCCCCAGTGAGTGGCCAAATTAAATTGGCTGATGCGACCTGCTGCCTGAGATGAGAAGAGGATGTGGTAGGTGTAGAAACCGGTGCCGCCGAACCGCAGGGCCAAATCCAGGATGATGGACATGTATTCGTCAAGTTCAGCCCTGCGGTCGGGGAAAACAGAGCAGATGATGTCACGGTACAGGGAGAAAGCAAAAGCAAATTCTGTTGATGTGAGTTCTCTGGAGCGGGTGGGGTGGGGGTGTTTTAGTTGGATGATACCCATGTTACATTGTAACTCCCTGGGAGCATGGTGAAGGGATGTGGAAGGTTGGAGTAGTTCTGCGAGGTCAGTGTAATTACCGGAAATTATCTGCTGCCTGAGGGTGGATGAGACAGGAGATGGGCGTGGTGCTGAGGGTTGAACTGGAGGTTGGGCGGTGGAAAGGGTGAATGGGCTGTCTGCGGGTGGAGCTGGATAGTGATGAAATGCCAGCCATAGGTGGCGCTGTGGGATAGGCTGGAAAGCTGGCTGATGGTGGAGCTGTAGACATGAAAGAAAAACCAGCTGCAGGTGGCGCTGTAGCTGAGGGAGCAAAACTGACAGGGTTATGTACAGTTGGGTGATGGGGAAGGGGGGGGGGTAGGGTTTGGGGGAGGGAGGGGGAAAAGGACAGGTTAGTAGGAAATGGAGTGTTGGTTGGTGGAACTGTTATGGAGGCTACAGGAGCCGCAGTAGCTGGTGGATTGACATCACTAGCAGAAGGAAGTGAAGAAGAAAGGATGTTGGGATGAGGGGATGCATGTGCATGGGGCGATAGTGCAGCCTGCGGACATAGGGATGACAGAAATGAAGCAATGAGGTTAGATAGCGCAGAAACAGAGGGAGCAGGCACAGGGGGAGGAGGGACAATCTGAACCTCCTGACTGAGGGCTGCGGGAATGGCTGCCGCTTGCCTTGCGCCGTCGGTCGGCGTAGTGACGTCATTGGGAATCACCGCGACGGCGGCTTGACGTACGCCGGGAAGCGCATGCGTACTGGCAGTGGGTGCAGAGTGGTGAGGAAAATGGCGGAGAGAATCGGAGTGTAGCTGAAACAGTTTTGCTTTATTGTCAGTGCGATGAAATGGTACCTTATTAATGCGAAGGGCCCGTTGCAGGCTGGCAACTGTCCAGTTGCGGATGGTGTCTGCTGCTGGATGCTGGTGTGTGGAAAGAGAATGGACTATAATGTTACCATGAGATTGACGGCGTTGGCTAGGCGGCGATGAATGCCTAGTCCGGCTGGGCGGCTGGTGGAGATCACGGTGACGACTTCTCCCTCTCTGGAACTCTACGGAGCGAGTTTGAGGTGAGGGAGGAATAACGTTAGGACTGCTGTGGGAGTGTACATACTGTAGAGGAGCGGGATGTGGATCTCGGAGCGAGGACGAGACGGGCCAGCACAGCGGACCAGAGGCGAGGGAGTTGAGACCAAAGACAGGTCCTCACCATACAAGTTGTCGCTGTCGGAGGCACAGAGCTGGAGCACAGGTTCCATGGCGATCAGGTAAGAGCTTGAACGTGTTGTTCTGTCGTAGCTAAACTCGGAATGAGTTTGGTCTTGAGACGAGAGCGAGAAAGGATCTTGGTTTGGGGCGTATATATAGGTGGAGCGAATGATTGAATCCGGGCGGAGCAAGGGATTGACTGATTGAATGATTGACTGAGTGGTTAGTTGTGGCATGGCCTTGTTCCCGAACTTTAGTTATAATGGTATTATAACTTCATTACAACACAAAAGGCTGTTATTTACCCTTTGTCGCCACCTGGTGAGTAAATATATATTTAAATAAAAAATTAAAAAATCCATGTATCTACGGGTCCTTGCCACAAAAAAGGTTGGGAACCCCTGGTCTACCTGATCAGGTATGCCACAAAGGCAGCGTGACCCCGGCTGGCTGCGCGCCCCAGACACACACACACACACACACACAAACATGCATGCGCACACACACACACACACACACACACACACACACACACAAACACGCATGCGCGCACGCACACGCACACACACACACACACACACACACACACACACACACACACACACACACACACACACACACGGCATTGTATTGCAGGGTATTTCTGGAAGGTTTCATCATGTTGAAGCGGGTGGTAGCAGTGTTGTGCTGGGATATTTCAGGTTTTCAAAGCCAAGGTTGTCTCTGGTGCACTGAGCAAGTACACTGCTCCTTCATGCTTTCTTAAGACGGTTTATTTATTTATTCATTCATTCATTCATTCATTCATTCATTCATTCATTCAACCATCCATTGATTGATTGATTCATTTATTTACCTCTGGTGAATTTCTTTGAGATTGTTGCTGTTTTTTCTTCGATATTATATGAATACTCAAGGACCATAAAATAATGAATGACACTCAAAAAAGTCATTTAGTTTTATGTTTATTATATATTAAAGGCCCATTCCGTTGGTTTTGGCGAGAAATAAATGTGCACAAAGTGTTTATTATTGGCACTGAGTGAATGCGCCTTGACGTAACTTAAAAATGGCGACCAGGGGCGTTTCTCTCAGACCAGCCGTTCAGAAGTTACATGGAAAAACCGCAGTTTCGAAGTGGAGAGCATCTCCCGCCACAGCTAGAGGATGTGACGTCTCGCGCGTTCACGCGCTCAGGCAGCTCCTCCAGGAAACAGCAATGAATACAACCGTAGAAGAAGAGGGGGACAACCAACAGGCAAATGTTTAGCGAAGCAATGGCGTCCGCCAGCAGCAGCAAACGACCAGCAGGAACTCAGAGCCCACTAAAAGCTCAACCAAAAAAGAAAAAGCCGCAAGTTTTATCCAGCGAAGCCCGTCTGGCCCATAAACTTGCATCAGGAAACTGGAACAAAACCCGAATCACCATCGGCTATGCTTTTGCCCCATGGAGAGACCTTCGCTCGGTTCTGAAGATAACCCGATATGGCTCATTTCCTATTGAACTGGTAAGAACACATTTACAAAGATTTAGTGAATTTGATTTTAGCGTCATAGAAGAGGATATCCTTTACTTAGCAAACTAACGTTTGCGGGGGGCTCAGTCATATATGCAATAGTAACGCTAGCTATTTATAACGCTACGTGGTTGTAGCTATTAGCTGTTTGGAGCCGAACGCGACTCGGAAAAAGACTGACAAATATAGTGTTTCTGACTGTAGCATGCTAACGACGTTGTCACGTTAGTTTGTTGTCCATACTAATAGTAGCGGTGTTGGAGTTTACTGTGTTCTCAGACTTTTTTTGAGCCAAAAGTGACGCATAAACTGTAAGCTTGCAACGTTAGCTTGTTGTGTTTGTTTGGAACCAGCTGACTTTACAAAGAAGCTCGGCCGTAGCGTGGTTGCATGGTAAAGCATTCCCAATCTGACTAGCGTTACATTTATTTTCTAGCTACAAGAAGCTGAAAAGTAAGGGGCCAGCAGCGTCAACTCCAAGAAAGAGGAAATCTCTTCAATTGACCCTCCAAACCAGGGGCGTTTCTAGGTCCTGAAGACATTGGGGGCTTTAGCCAGGTACCCCGACGGGGAGGGGGGGTAAGGGGGGAGCCCACGCAAAAAATTTTGGTTTTTCCAATCCGTAAATACCCATGTTGTGAGTCATTTGAGATGGATACAGAAGAACAAGATTAGTGGGTCTCGAGGTCCAGGGACCACCAGAGGTCCTTGATAGGGTTCTGGCGGGAGTCCACTTAGCAAATTTACATATTTTATTTTATTAAATATTATATCTCAATGGTACGAACCCCCCCAGTAACTCCTGTGAAGGTATTTTATTAAGGTACACGCTTCCTGTAAACCTAAATTCTGATGGTGCCGTTTTTGTATCATATGGTACTTTTATTTTGAAACTTAGAGCGGACGTAGTTATGTTATATCTACGCTACTTGACGTAAGGTGTGCTCACCGGCCGGTCGCAAAACACATGTCGCTCTTCAACCTACGGTTCTATCTAATCAAAAGCGCCTAGCTGGAATTGGGAACAACGTATTGTTTGTTGTAATGGTTTAATGAAGCAGTGATGTGTGGTTTTGTTTAATGTAACTGTGAAGTGAAGGCATTGTTATTGTGACAGTCATGCTAACGTTAGCTTCTATAGACATTGGAGTGGATGGCTGTGGCTTCATGCTGATGCTAGCGTTGTAGGTTGTATGGTTAATAATATTCTGTGTGAAGATATTTTCTGAGATAAATGGGCCTTGAGCATCAAGGCCCATTTATCTCAGAAAATATCTTCACAACTAAACAACTAAATAACATAAGATAATTTCATAGTTGTAGCTACTGTGATGCTGTGCATGTTGGCGCATGTCATTTGTTTGAATAATTTCATAGTGAGATGATGAGCTCGTGTGGATAGGAGGTGGTGAGGAGTGAAGCAGAAACATTATGTAATGACACACTATGACAATAGTAACTGATAATTTGGTCCTGCATAGCCTACTGATATTTTCTGTTTGTTTTTTTTAGAAAACTGTTTAGAACTCTGACTTAATGATTTTGCTTTATTTATTTTATTTTGTTGTTTATTTGATTGTCTGTTCCAATTTTGTAAATGTTTAGTCTGATTTTTTTGTATAATGTACTGATTATTAATGCCAGACTTTGTTTATTGAAAAAAAAAAAAAAACATCCGGGGCTAGGAAAAAAACATCCGGGGCTCTAGCCCCGGAAGCCAGGGTCTAGCGACGCCCCTGCTCCAAACATCACCTATTGGAGAAGAATCTGCCCGGTTAGTTTGTTTTCCCTTTCAAACTACCAACATAACTATCTGCATGATCAATAAGTAAAATCTATATACTCTGAAAAATGCTCATGATTTGTCAGCATTGTACAGCTGGATTATGTGTGTATCACAGCTGCACACACAGATAATTGATTGGTTGAAACTAAATTGATATCTCAACAGGGAGGATTTTGGAATAGCTGGGGTTGATCCACATCCTGAGGACACGTTTCACCGCTCCAACTGGACTCCCAAGACGGAGAGGTCTGAAGCCAGGTGACCCGCGGAGTCTGGGACCTATTACAGGGGTCCTGCCCCCTCCAACAGCTGAACTGGTCAAGGCACAGATCCAAAGAGGACAGGTATGTCAACCGCCATCCTAAAAGTCATCCCTGATCTCTCACAAGGAGCCACCGAGTTTCAATATGATAACAAACAACACATACGTTTCATTTGTCTGCCATGTAATTCCCTTTAGACATGCTGTACATCAGTGGTTTTCAGAATGTTACCACGCCAAGGACCCATAAACTCACACAAATTAGACCACAAGACCTCAATAGCAGTAGTACTTTGTTTACTCATTGTGGCACTTGTGGATGGTATTTGATATATATATATATATATATATATATATATATATATATATATATATATATATATATATATATATATATATATATATATATGAAATAAACTACTGTGTTTTAGCCGGGGAACATCTGGGGACGCCACTTTGAGAACGTTTGAGACATTCACCTCTTCCTGCAGAATCTAATATTCTGTGGATTGGGTCAGCACTGATTTCATTGGCTCAATTTGAGTCACTGCTATAAAATAATACCCTGCAATAATGACACGATGGTTACACATGTATGCTGATTAATTGTGTACTTTTGTTTAGTCTTTGTGCTTGGAAGCCTGCACCCACTTGGTTTGAGAAATACTGGTGTTGGTTCTAATATCTCTTTCTGTCTCTCTCTCCCTGTGAAGGACATGGCTTCAGCATCTTGGACGGGAGACTGCGAGAAACAATAAAGGCTTGACAGTATTGTTTACTGTTCCTCGAATGGTTTATTGCACAAAACTTTATAAATACTTTGTAACAAATCAAATTCACATGTGCAAAAAAAATGTAGACAGAGACTTTGTCTCTTGTCCATGTGTTAGAAAAAAAAAAGATTGTTTACAGCACCACAAATTGTTTATTAGACAAAACTTTGTAAGAAAAGAAATTCACATGTGCAAAAGAAAAGGTAGGCAGAGACTGTCTTTGTCCGTGTTTGAGAAAATAAAATAAAAATGTTGGGGAAAAAAATCTTTCCTTTCAGTTATTGCACTGGCCGAGAAACACTGAACAGCAGTCTCTTTCTGTTGTATAGCCTAACCCTAATTGAAATGTATTTTTGAGGTACAGAACACACGCAAGAAGATGTCAGGATATTGTCAAATTGAAATGTCTTTTTGAGGTAGAACAAAAACACACAGGAACATCTCAAAGGGGAAATTCACCTAAATGGTGCTTCCTTGTATCCGACATAATTCCCAAAGGGGTCAGGATATTTGTCTCTGACCCGCCACACACAGCAGCTAGGTATGACTTGCCGGTTCCCCCTCCCCAGACGTCTGTGTTGCCAGACGTTGAACTGGCGGTAAGCTGAGTACCAGTACTGTTTGTTATCGGCCCCTAGGTCCTGGCTGTCGTCTAAGGATAGAATGTCATTCCAGTTTGTGCATCTGCACCATGCTGGCTGTCCTCTGTCTGGCAGTTGTGGTCCTGGTTCGGCTGCCCGGTACTCCATGATGTCCAGCATCACCCCTGGAAGGCGTTCAACCACCATCTGGAGGACTTCATCCCGCTGTTGCTGGCTCAGTTGTTGCAATTCAGCCTGCATATTGAGCAAGAATAACATGTTTAGAATGGCTTTCAAATGGGTGTGTAATCTTGAACCCTAACCCTCAAAAGGCTGGTTTGAGTCTCAAACCTACATTTGACGTATGCAGATTTGCAAGTTGTGAAAGACTACATTGGAAGATGAGATAACAGGCTAAGCTCACTGTTTCAAATGGTAAACCCCAATTACAATAAAGTAGGCTACAAGCACTGTCAGCCCTAATACCTCACATATAAAGTAAGTTTGTAGTTGGGGACATTTGTCTAACTGTCATTTGAAGTTGTCTTAGCAGATCCATAACAGTTTTCCCTGATAATGTAGTTAGTGCCTTTCTAAAACATCAGCTATAACCAGGTTACCTGGCTGTTTGCGAAATCTGGACGTTCACATGCATTACAGTCCTGCAACTATGCCATGCCTCCTGACATTATGGACTGTATACTAGAGCCTATCGTCTAGTCACGTTGAATTGTCATTGAATGAATGAAAACTATGAAACCTCGACTGGATTTCTGTGTCACGTCTGTAAGTCTGCATGTGCTGGATGCTAACGCTAAGAGTTAGTAAAGTAGAGACAACAGTACGTTACAGTACTAAACGTATGTCCTTCCAAATCTATTGTGGTAATCTCCATAGCAACACTCATTTGGCTGAAACAATGTGCTGCCGTTTCTACATCTACGTCTAACTTCGCTATTTTCCCCTCCTTTGCTTATTGACAACTATCGTTAGTGTACTGAATTCAAACTATAAGTTCGACTTTACTTACTTCATCACTGGACATGGTGCTTTTAGTCGCTAAAAGTTGGAGAAAAGAACGGTTGCGGTGTTTTTTGCGAGGGTGATTCAAGTCCACACTGCGCCTGCGCGGTCTCCAACTCTGGAGCTGCTGTTGAGGCGCGTTCCCGGATGGGTACGCACGCGCTCTGGCACATGCAAGCGCCTGGGTGCAGTTCCCCTAATGGCCACCGGCGTCAGTAATAGTGAGTTTTGACGGATTGGGCCTTTAACCACTTGTTTTCTGTTTACATTGTGATGTGTGATGTTTCAATAAAAGGAAAGGAAAAAGGAAAAAGGTCACAAAAGGGTAAAAGCATATTGTGGAAGTTGTATATTAAGTTGTCCCCATGCATGTACGAGTGTGTGTGTGTGTGTGTGTGTGTGTGTGTGTGTGTGTATATATATAATATAATATATATATTTAATTTTATATATATTTAATAAATATAATTTGTGATAATGTACAGTGATAATGTACACCTAGCTAAATGGTCTGTTCACCGTTCATATCAATGCACCAGGATCACCACAGACGCGTTTGAGCTCTATACCACTGTTGGAGAAAATATAAGTTCCATGGGCATTTCCTAACCAATAAGCTATAAGCCAGGGGTGTCAGACTCATATTAGGTAGAGGGCCGGATTTGTTCGACTGAGACCTCATGGGGGCCGGATTTTTTTTTTTACTAAAATCAATTCGACTCATTTACCCATTTACTTCACAAAAGAAATACTGCTCTTTCCATTTCTCTTGAAACTGCCTGCATTCCGTGTCAACCTTTCTCGTTTTCGACAGCATCTTGTTGATTCCTTTGTTTTTTGGTAGGTAGCCGAATGCGCGATTCAATTCCAGTGTGGCATCATGGCGGCTTTGTTTACACCTGATGACCTACTGACATACTTCCTTGTAGTGCAGGTTAATTAACTTATGAACTATTAGCTTGCTTATTAGCCACACGTAGTTCATGATAATGGGGTGCGAATTTAATAATAATAAAAAAAAATATATATATATATATATATATATATATATATATATTCCAAAACATCTCGCGGGCCGGATGAAACCTGCCCGCGGGCCGTATCTCTGACATCCCTTCTATAAGCTATAATTGCATACACATAATTAATATGAGTCATTAGTCATAAGATATCTCACAAATGCATATTTGCACTATGCAGAGACACATAACTAGCTTATCAAGCAGGAAATTTCTCCCCTTTGCTCTGGCCTTCAGAGGGCTCAGCATGACAATGGCCATGAGACAGGAACACTTGCTGATACAGACAGGAGCCCTGTAGGCTCCAAGTCAGGTCAGACTGCACGACGCACACACATTTATCCCCCCCTCCTCTCTCTGTTTCTCTCTGCCTTCCTTTGCCTATAAAGCATATGTCAAACTGTCAGTCATTACTGAATATTTGGACTCTGTATGACATATCAGAATGTGTACATTGAGATTCAGTCCTCTGACAATGCAGATTGCCAGAGAATGTATGGTTTTTAATATACTTCTATAAGACATCTTTCTGGCTCTTGGTTTCATTTATTTGGTTTATATAAGCTGTAATATATATTATATTGCGGATGAGGAGTGGTTAAATTCCATTCTCTAACAATTGGCGTCACTTGCAGGATATCTACGACAGAGCGGGTAAGTCTGAATTAATTTCATAATTCCTTACTGAGCTGTCGTCTGATATCTAAAAGAAGCTGAAATGTCTGCATGTTGTGGGTTGCTCTAAAGGCTTTTGTGATATGGATCTATAAATACTGTAGGTCCAGCAACGGGTCCAAGGAAGCAGGACCAGAATCACTAAAAACTCACTCGGAGGGGTGTAGATTGGCATGGCCGACACACTGTTTTTATTGCGCACTGGCTAGGATCGGCCAGAGATACAAGCACCGAGTGAGCCTGAGAAGTGTTCTTTCACAGGTTGACATGGCCAGAAGGCGACACACACTATGTTTTAGTCGACATAGTAGTAGGCGGAAAAGTTATTGGGGAACCAACATGAGTTCAAGAATATATAAGGAATAAGTCTGAAAGAACCCCACAACCATGCTAAGTAAACAAAACAAAACAGCTATTTCACACTAGAATAAAGCAATTCTTAAGAAGCCAATTTTAAAGGAGCAAAATTGAATAGGAAGTTTGCATTTAGTGATATTTTAGCCATACCTAAAATACAGAATCAATACAGAATCAATCCTTGAACAAATTGATCTGTGACCAAGTTTGTAAATTCCAGGAATTTTTCCTGTTGTTGGATGGTTAAAAACCTGACTTAACCCCTAAGAAACCCTACACTTTCTTAGATGATCTACCTGATGGCAACAGACGTTGTGGAGCTTGTACACAGTGCCATTTTACAACAAAATGCAATGTCTTTAACCATCCAACAACAGCAAAAAAGATTAAAATCAGAGGAAAGATATCTTGCACAACCACCAATGTTATTTATATGCTCACTTGTCTTATTTGATAGTCTTATTTTCGTTCTGGTCAGCTGACAGAAGCCGGGCTCTCAGCTGTCAACTGTCAAACCCTCTGTTTACAACTTGCAGCAAGCAGCAGCCAGGCTATCACTGATACAAATCAAGTCGAAGAGGAAAAAGGCGAGATCAACAAAAAGAAAACAACGAAATGGGCAGTTAACAGCAACACACTTGCACAAAACATACCTGGACTCCAACATAGAAAGCTTATGGTTTTCAGTCTTGTCCAGCTTCACGCCATTTACGTCTTATAAGACCCGCAGACATTAATGTAATTCCCTTGAATGCGAGAATTAACGAGCCAGTTACATGGCGTTGCATTCTTAGACATTGCCGTTTGCTTTTATTTCGTATGTTACATACAATTGGTTAAATTATTAGTTAGCTTGACTCTAGAATTGTGCCAGGTGCAGGCACTAAGCGGCCATTTTATCCAATGATAGCCTAATCTTGAGCAGCCGAGGGGACTATTTTGTCTCGCCAGTTCTCAACTCATATTCAAGGTTATGAAAACTAGATTTTGATTGCAAAATGCATGGGAATATAAATGAATGGTCTTGTTTTGTTTCTTTGGCAAGTGACCATGGTATAAGCGGGTTAATGCACTTCGAGGTGTCCATTATCAGAAATTATTGGACTTCATATATATATATGTATATATATATATATATATATATATATACATACTGTATATATATACAGTACAGTACATATATATATATATATGTGTGTGTGTGTGTGTGTGTGTGTGTGTGTGTATATGTATATATATATATATATATATACACACACTAGTGATGCGCAGGCCGCAGTTATAACCACGCTGACCGCGGATATCCCGCGGGCGGGCCAGATCATAAAGATAAACATTCTGATTAATAGCGGATGGGTTGCGGGCGGTTGAAACTATGTATCATTATTGAGGAAAAATAATATTAATTACATTCTCTAGTCTATGAACGGATTTTAAGCAAAATTTTTCACTGACCGTGACACCTTTTTCAAGGTCAGTATTGAGACTTTGGCCCAATCCCAATTCTTTTCTTAACCCTCAATCTTAACCCTCAAGCTCAACCCTCAATCTTAGTAGCCAAGTGTCAAAACTAAGTGTTAAGGGCTATCTTGCGACTTTAAAATGGGACAGCCCTTAAAGGCAGATACGTCTTCAGACTGTGGGGGGCAGCAATATGCCAAAGCTTCGTCCAGTCTGTCAATTCAAAAGAAGAGGAAAAAAGCATCCCTACAAATATTTCCTTGATAATATAGATGTAGAAATTACGATAACCATTGTATTATCTTAGTTTAAATGTCATTTTATGGATTTCCGGTTTGGAGCCTATCACATTTGTTGTTGCTAACTATCGATAGTCAGTAGCCGTGCTGGTGCGGTCAAGCCATATTATTATTATTATATTATATTATAACATTGCTAACGTTGCAACGTAGCCGAGTTAACACGGTCACCAGTTAAACCGAAACATGTTATCGACACTGCTGGATGTTGTAACTACTGACTACCATGTTCATGTGATAATACTTTGCAGTTATCTCCCATGCTTTTTATCTAATGATCTATCGTTAGATAAACAGCCTGGGAGATAACGCTAGCCCGGTCATCTTACGAAAATGTCCGTGCAAACATTACACGTAGGCTGTATCTTGATAAAAACAACTCAACAACGACATTACCACAGAGAATTATGGCATTTCGTAACAACGTTAACAATGTTATAATATAATATAATAATAATAATATGGCTTGACCGCACCAGCACGGCTACTGACTATCGATAGTTAGCAACAACAATTGTTGTTAGGATTCCAAAACGGAAATCCATAAAATGACATTAACTCATTCATGGCCAGTTTAGGACTGCCAATATTTAGCACAGGCCAAAGATTTTCATAATTGTTGGTCATCTTTCAAGACCCACAGTAAATTATCTATTAGCACCAAAGTGATTTGCAATACCTCAAAATGAAGATGTACGTCTCTGGGTTCACCAGAAAAAAAAGTGAGCTTTTAGCATGTTCTGTACTCTACTTATAGCCTATATACACCCTGTTTTCACCAAAAAGGTCTCTCTGAGAAGAGAAATTGCAAAAAATTGCATTTTTGTAAAGGACACTATCTCAGGCAGAACTCGCTCTCAATTCTTTTATTTTTAACTGTATTGACATCAGACATGTAAATATTATTCGTTATGACACAAATGACAAAAAAAAATATATATATATATATATATATATATATATATATATATATATATACATTAAGTGCTTTTTTTACATTCAACAATACAGTTTACTCAGTGTGAGTGTGAATGTGTGTGTGTGTGCGCGGGGCCCATGTGTGTCTCTTTACATTACATTACATTTCGTCATTTAGCAGACCTAAATGACCGTCCTGACCGTCCTGACCTCATTCTGAGATGTGGGCTCACAATCGGCTCCTCATCTGAAATAAAAAACACACACACACACACACACACACACACACACTCCTTACCGCGAGATCATCCGGGTCCTGTCACATTGGAGTCCAGTCTTCCTCGCCCTCACATGGAAAGTGGCCGTGCTGCTTGGCTCTGTGTGAAAGCAATTTCTGTGGCGAGGCTGCTGTTCTCCTCCTCACAAAGTTGTGACTCCGTCTCGTCTCTTTCGGGCTGGCACACAGGAACGGGGTCCAGGGACCAGGATCGATCATGTTGGTCACGGGTTTGACTACCGCGAACAACTGATCCATGTCCGCTGCCCTGCAGCAAGGCGACCAGCTCGTGCAGCGAGCCGAAGGGCGTTTCAATGGCGTTTCTCCTCTCTGCACAAGAAAGCGTTTCTCCGTTTTCTGTTCTTTCCTCCTGCTCAATTTCAAAACAACAGCTGCGGTATGTGTTTGTTCACGTGTTGTCGGCTTTTTTCTTTGAGGCCAGGGACCTGATACCATGTCACAGGCTGGGGAAGTCTTTGAACTACGCGCTGCACTAATAAAAACAAAAACACGTCAAACACGTCTTTGGCGTGGAGGGCTATTCCTGATAACACGTTAAAGACGTCTTTGGCGATGAATGAGTTAAACTAAGCTAATACAATGGTTATCGTAATTTTTACATCTCTATTAACAAGGAAATACTTAACTTTGTAGGGCTGCTTTTTTCCTCCTTTTGCCGCCATCTTCCATCTGAATGGATCTAGCTGATGACACGCAAGGGATTCTGGGATCGCACTCACTGCCAAGGGTGGTCCTGGAAAATCTCAAAAGTAAGGGACATACAGCCCTTAAACTTCACCCTTAACTCAACACACTGAGAATCGGGACAGCATTAGCACTTCGCGGGAGTGTGCATTTTTGAGACTGAGGGTTAAGATTGAGGGTTAAGATAGGAATTGGGATTGGGCCTTTGACTATCAATTTCCTCAAAATGGCACCGTGAAAATGGCTAGTTTCATGACAGTGTATACCCAGGGGTGTAGTGTACACAAATATGTCAGTCATGGTGTGGGATTATGCAGTTATGTGATTGTACAGTACTTAGAAAGTCGGAAAAAACAGCAAATATCTGTGGTCTCGACTGGAGTCGAATCGTGCTTTTATTTTGAAAAACCAGTCCCGGAAATGCCTGTTTTTCCCCATCTTGTTGAGAGCATCAACATGCTAGTACCAAGCGAAACTCCTGCTACGATCGGTCAATAAGGTAGGACTTTTGTGACATATTCAACAACAATCATTCAATACACTATGTTTGTTGTAATGTCGATCTAGTGTGGTAAAGTAAAAGGATCGCTGAATTGTGACACTCAACTTTTTAGCCCGCTCCGAACACCGGTGAAGCAGCAGTAGGCTACCGTTCCAGCACGAATAGACGCGCATCAAAAACCAAGTGGCGGCTGGCTGGACAGTGGTTTCGCAAATGACGGCTCAGTTGACCGCATGGTTTATTTGGAGTCTTGGGTCCCTATCGTTGCATCGGCGCTGTTTCTAGGCCGAACGCCTGGCGCAGCTCAAATCAGTGGGCGTGGACCAGCGCACTTGATATCGTCGTGCTGGCGCTAGACGCAGCCTCAACCATTACAACCACGCCTTTTAAGCGTAAAATTATGCACCGTCATGCTCATTGGATAACTGCAATAAACGAATCGCACGCTTGCCTTTTTAGCTCCAATTCCAGTGATCCCGCAAAACCAGAGGAAAGCCAAACGCTCTGCCCCCCCCCCCCCTCCCTTCATCCAGTCTGTCTGTCTGCATTATAGGCTATTATTCCATATTATTATGCTTCTCAAACCAATCTAACTGCAGTTTCAAAGTGAAAATAATGTTCTAAATGCATCGGATAGAAAAATATAGCCTATCCCTATATGATGAGATTAATTTTATATTGGTGAAAGTTTGTCCAGAACGATATCGTTTTCTCTCCCCTGCTACAGGTAGAATGATGCACATAAATATACCCTACATTATGTAAAGTCATTGCATAAATGTGTTTTTATTGTAAAACTAAATGTGAAGTAGGGCCAAGTTATTGGAGCGGACATCACAGTATAGCACATGACAGTAGAAGGCGTTCCGCAGCGCGTTCCGCTGTCACTTATCTAAATCACGTTAAATCCACACAGGGTATATATAGGCTCAAGAGGACATATATGTTTCACATAGGGTGGTGTTTCATTTCGATGTTTTATTTGGTCCAATATTGAAATGTTCTACAATTGCAGGTTGTCTTACCATTACACATTATTTTAGATCTACCTTTTATATCTATTTCGGCTCATTTGGTTGCTATTTAGTAGCGAAATGGAGGACCCAATTGCATGCTGGGACAGGGACATTCACAGGCAGTAAACTTACAACTGCTATTTCCTATGGGAAGCTGGGTGCTGCTATGTGTTGTGTCTGTCTGAGCGAGGGAGTCAGAGAGAGAGAGAGAAGGGTGACAGAGAAGAGGCAGAAGAGCACTGGCGCACTGAATAGGCCTGGTTTCAGAGAGAGACAGAGAAGGGTGACAGGGGAGAGGCAGAAGAGCACTCCTTGACTGAATAGGCCTGCTTTTCAAAGGCGCAAAGCGCTAAATGTAGGCCAGGTGCGAAGATAGCAGTACGCCGGTAGTTAGCGCCGACACGCCCACTTTGGCCCATTCTGGGACTGCGCCACGCCCATTCGGCCTAAAGCGCATTTGGCAGCCTAAAGCCATATTGATATCGTCCCAAAACAGGCGCAAGGCACGTTTTTTTGCGTTTAAGGCCCGTTTTAGCGCCGAAGGCTTGTGGGAGAATAGGGCCCCTGGACTGCAGCGATCGCATCAACGGCAGCAGAAACCATAAGTTCGCTCCTTTTATAGCGCTGTGAAATGTGGGGTGCACAGCGGCCGCAGATCTATAAATAGTATGAAATAATTTGCGCGGATTTATGGCGGGCGGTTGGTTCATGCATACACGCGGGTTAGGATAAAAGCTCATCCGCGCATCTCTAACACACACACACACACACACACACACACACCACACACACACACACACACACACACACACACACATATATATATATATATATATATATATATATATATATATATATATATATATATCGTAGTTACGTGTGTCTACTAAAACCATTAAAACTTCATGAAGTGCCATATTAACCATAGACATTAACCTTTATAGAGCCCAAACTAAACAGTTGCTTTGGGGGGGAAATGGCATCCTTCAAATTCTTCTCCTGCTCGCTTCTGAAATGCATTCTGGGCAGTGTTGCCAGATGGTAAATGTTGAATTATCATTTTTGGAGGTAAATACAATAATTATAGCACATCTGCACATCTGGCGACGCTGATTCTGAGTTACGTGGGCCACAAAGGACAGAACAGTTGTATCCTCAAGTTTGTAGAGTAAGTACAGTAGCCCGAGTGACGTCACAGGTGTTATCTGTCCAGATAGCTTTTTTTAAGCACTTGCATCATAATGCCACCTTTTTCTCCGTATTTCTGCCCTGGGGGCATGTTTTAATTTTGTTTTTGTTTTCTTGGGGTATTTTAATAAGAATGTTGAGCGCAAACTGTAAAAAAACGACAACAACAACAACAACAAACAAAACAAAACTGCACCACGCTGTTTAACGATGGAAAAAACTCTTAAAATTCATGAAACTCTTGCCAGTTAAATGGGCTGCCAGGAAGTCAGGAGTAATTTTTAGGCCGGTGCTTGCACTAGCACTGGCCTCTATGATCCCCTCTGTCCCAATGACTCCATACACAACTCCTCGCACACCTTCACACATCAGAGTGCTGTTGCTACCAGTGTTGCCAGATGGGCTGGTTTTCCGGCCAATTGGGCTCGATTGGATTGCGTAAAAATATCGATTGTGTAAAAATATCTAAATTTGTTTACTGTGTACTCAGGAAACAGTAAACAAATTTAGATATTTTTACATTGTATGTAGCCTATGTGGCGTAATTGGTAGGCTACTGTGGGGGGGAGGATTCACTTGTTTTGTACAGGTTTCCTCCTCAAATATTTTGGGCTTTTGAACAGCTTTTGAGCTGGAAACCGTCAGCTGTATCTGGCAACACTGACTGGTAGCTACTACTTGCCGAGAAGAGCCTGGTGACGCGAGGTTAACTAGGTAGCTCATTGCAAGGACACGCTCCAGCTAATACTGTAGCTAGCTCATTGCAAGGACGATGCTGCAGCTTATTTGTGCCCTTTTACAAGATAACCGGTGTGAAACTATCACAAAACAAGGCGACTTCATCAACCACAACCCCTGTGAAACTATCACAAAACAAGCAACTTCAAGTGGTTGCCAGGGTGCCAAGACGACGTCCACCACAACTTTTTTGCACGCCATAGTAAGCCATAGTAAGCCACGGTAAGTGCACTGTCTTTTGTTCCCACCCCTCTGTTTGCTGTGTAGCAAGGCCAGCATTCATATTTCTGGTGAGTGTTAGTTACTGCTTTTGTTAGCTGTTAGCTATCAAGCTAGCTTCATAACATTTTCAATCTGCTTGATTGCATAAGCCACTTCTAAACATGAAGTCTGGACCATGTCTGACTAGCCAGAGCAGGATATTTTCCGGTTTTACCTTTCTAGACATGAGGAGTCTTTGTTTATAAACAGCTGGAAATGGTCCATATTCTATTCTCTGCCGATGTCGAGTAGAGTGGGTGGGGGAGGGGGCTGCGGTAGGGTGTCTCGATAAAAATAAATGTGATATGGAAACAGCTTAAGCGAATCTGTAATAGGGTTGCATGGTATACCGAAATTTCAATATTTTCTATTAAAAACGGTTCGGTATTGGAAGTTCCCAAAGTTCGGTACCATCACTAACTGGTCGTTGTTGTGCTTTTGAAATGAAGTTGCGGGATTCCTCGTCTAATTAACGTTACACGTAACGCAACAAATAAACAAACACACATTTCTCAGTGTCTCTGCCATCACACTGGACATCAACACTAGCGGGAAACTTCTCCCCCTCCAGCAAATATACATGAATGTTATGCGTAAGGAACATGAACATGAACATACCGAAAGGGAGAGAGCTACAGCTAAGTATAACTAGCGTGTTAGTTAGCCGATCTGAAAAGCATGTAAACAGCGGTGAGATTAGTGAGAGAGTCGGTGAAAGGAGGAGAGACCCGCGAGTGCTTGTGCAGAACTCGTGCAAGTTGTGTACAGCGGGTAATGAGCCGCTGTTATGAAGATTAAAGCGATATTCACGGAGTTGAGAGCAGACAGAAAGTGTAGCATCAGGAAGAAAGATGGCTGCTTGAGCTGTGAGCTCTGATTCACCTCAGTGATCAATTTTGATTTTCTACCTCCACTCTATGGAATCACACATCCTACTTTGACTCAAGCTGTGAGTTAAAGTTTAAGAAGGGTTTCTGGTGTAAAAGGAAAGAAAGAAGGAAAAAAGGGGAAAGCCAGTATGGCTTCAAGGAAAGGGGGAAGAAACAAAGCAGGCCCAGAGGACCAAACACATCCTGGCGAGAGTGATATGAATCCTTCTCTTGTTGAAATAATGTCTGAACTTAAAGCTCAACGTTCTGAGATACTGGGCTGCGCTTAGACATTGACAATAGTTTGGGAAACATAACCGTGCAGGTAGCGTCAATGAAAGAAGCTTTGGCTACAACAAACCAAGTGCTTGAGAAACAGGAGTAGCGGATTGATGAAGCAGAACAACGGATCTCAACACTGGAAGATACCTTACAAGTCACCCAACGGGATTTACACCGAGCTGCAAACTTAATAAAAACGTTTGAAGCTAAGACTGACGATCTAGAAAACAGAGGGAGAAGGAAGAACGTGGTTCTGCTGTGACTCCCAGAAAAGTCAGAAGGCAACCAAATGCTATTTGAATTCATACAACAGAAATTGCCCGTCTGGCTCAAACTCTCACTAGATCAACCACTCGATTTGGAACGTGTTCACTGCTCCCTACGACCCGCTCCAGAACCCGGGAAACCTGAGAGACCAGTACTAATCAGATTCCTACGGTTCCGAGAAAAAGAAATGGTACTACAAGCTGCAAAGAAAGCATCGATCTTCGAGGGTCAAGCCAAACTCACCGTTCGTCAAGACTTGTCTGCTGAGGTCCGCCGCAAACGCAAGGAGTTTGACCAGGTGATCAAATTCTTCATAGAGAAACGTATATTCCAAGGGTTTGCTTACCCCCACCGGCTCCGTGTTCTCCATCAAGACACAATCGTTTTCTTTGAAGACCCGAAAGCGGCGGATTCCTTCGCTAAACAGCTGTAATGTATAAATATATATATATCGTCGCTGTCGCGCAAGACCTCAAATCTCCAAAACAGCAACTTTTCAGGAAGTTAAAAAAACCTGTTTCCTCTTAAAATACTGAACCAAACGTCGTCAAAGTTGGCACGTCATAATTATAGTTAGTTTCCCACTGAATGTGTCATTACTTTATTAATATCTTACCTGGATAAGCTCAAATGATGTTGTTTATATTATCAGTCCGACTTGGAAGCACTCTCTCCTGGCCAGTCAGGCGCTGATGGCCGCCTCCCCTCTGGTATGCACATGCACAAGCCGCAAGCTCCGGGCTGCGGGGGCGCGCGCAGCCATGCAGCAGTGCTCCTCAGCCTCTCATGGCCGAGGCGAAGGCTTTGCCATGGGGATGAGAACAGTCTGACATACCGG
Organism: Poromitra crassiceps; assembly: GCF_964638095.1. Lineage (NCBI taxonomy): Eukaryota > Metazoa > Chordata > Actinopteri > Beryciformes > Melamphaidae > Poromitra > Poromitra crassiceps. The sequence continues at coordinate 115,046,530 of NC_139624.1, forward strand.
AACGTTAACGTTACTTTATTCTCGTCAGAAACCACTCTGATTTGCATGTTAAAACAAGTTTGCAGCCTAGGAATAACTGGAAAACATTTTATTGATCTATTCACGTCAGAGGAAGCCAGGATTAAACAAAACAATATCAGAAATACACAGCACGTCTGCCGTGTGTCTTTTCCGGGTTTAGTGTGGGGGGCTACAGATGGAGGTAGGGATGAATTGCGAGGTGTGACTGACAGATTGGGGGCGAATGGTGTTACGAGAATTACTCACAAGCTCGTCTTAATGCTGTTCCATTGGTTGCATTTGGTAAAACCCCGATATATATATATATATATGTGTGTGTGTGTATGTGTGTGTGTGTGTGTGTATATATATATATATATATATATATATATATATATATATATATATATATATATATATATATATATATATATATCCCTTTCATGCATGAATTATGAAAGCCTCAGTCAGGATTTTTTTATTTTTTTATTAAGTGTTTTTATTTATCTTTAGGCATGAAAAGAACAAATACAAATAAAAAATTGTTTTACACCAATTATTTAAGGAGTTACTGAAATGTCCCCTCAGATGGACTTTAAGCATCTGGGGCCAGTTGCACCAACTGGTCTTACGACTGGTCTTAAGCTAAGCCGGTCGCAACTTTACGACCTAACAGCTATGCCGGTTGCACCAACGTGCGTGGTCAGGAGGAGGCGTGAAGTGCCTGTGCCTAAGAGATCTCCGTGGTAGTCTATCAGCGGAGACCTGCTGTGATTGAGTCCTCACCGTCCTCATCGTCGTAAAGTCGCCTTCGAAGCATGACGTTCGATTATAACGAACTAGTTGTGTGGCTTAGCCTTCCCAAAGGTTGAGGGTCGTTTTTTAGAATTTAATACATAGAATTGGGAATGTTACATTCAATTTCATTCAGACTGCCTGGCACTCAATCACCATTTTCCCCCGGAGCTTCCACAGGAGGAGGGAGGGTGGGAGGAGGGAGGGTTGCGTGACACACATACAGTAGTGGCCATATGGCACATAAATCAATCTCCGTCACTGCCACCACTGTCAGTTTCATCATCTTCACTTGAGTCAAATGGTATCTCCTCAACTATCCTGTAGGCCTTTTTATCGCGATCAGCACTTGAGCCATACAAAATAAAAATAGACACTAAATATTACTCGTATAATGTAAATAATGATGCACAACATATCATTTTTTGATATAAACAAAACATTCTTACATAAATTATAATTAATTTATTCTAATAACATAAATACATTGATTTATATCCTAAAAAGTTACTGCAGATGAAACATTTTCAAGGAGAAAAGAGAGTGGCAGTAATAGCACGAATTGTAGTTGAAATAGAGCCAGTGACGCACAAGGTCCAATGTATTGGACAGACGATCAATTGCAATTTTCTCACTAAATAAAATCAATACTTGGACATTTTCACAACTATATTGCTTTTTAGATGTTACTTGATGTAAAAAAAAAAAAATGTTTTACCTGCAAGTGTCTGCTTCCATAGAAGGTTTGGCTGGATATACCTGAGCAGCTTGGCATGTTTTTATTTCTGTCGGCCATCTTGGGTGTTGGTCAATTGAGGTGCAGTTCCAATGGCTGTATGTATAGGGTGATGCTCTAACGTCCACTTTATTGGACTATGTGCAACTTTGAAAAAAAAAACATTTATTATGATAAAAAAATAATTTTAATAATTTTAATTCTTTATTTTATTTTATTTTAATTTACGTCCACTCAAGTGGACATGATGCGTGAAAGGGATATATATATATATATAGACAAGTTCGGGTCTCAAAATAGAATCATGCTCCACGATCACCTCTGCCCGTATACTCGCAAAGGAATTGCCTCTGGGTACCGGGTGGCTGCATCTAAGATCGTGAACAAACATTCATTCCCCCGCATATATATATATATATGTTAGGGCTGTCAACCGATTAAAATATTTAATCGCGATTAATCACATGATTGTCCATAGCTAATCGCGATTAATCGCAAATTAATCGCACAATTTTTTATCTGTTCTTAATCTACCTTAAACCGAGGTACATTAAACATGGGAGCTTTGTGCAAAGATGCTGTTGTATTAATATGGGTAGTAGCTATTATCATTAGTATGGGTAGGTATTTGGCCATTGGTATATTGTTATTATTGCTACTAGTAGTTACTGGGAAGTGGGAATACACATCTCTCAGGATGCACTGTGTGAAATAAACCTGCTATCCAGGAGCAGCTGTGTGCCAGCTCTCTCTCCCCCTCTCGCTTTCTCTCTCGGTCTCTCTACACCTGCACCTACACACCGCTCACGATAAATTTGCATGAACTCGCACTCGCCCAGTAAGCCCTGCCCCGCTGCTACAGCGTGGTTGGCTGCCTTGTTGTATTTCTGTCTTCAATTGGTCGATTTCGAAATGCCCCTCCTTCCCTCGCTGCCATCTTGTCGCTCACCAGCTTGCTGGGATACCTGGTGGAGGACATTGCAGGCGACAAGACGAGAGGAGGGGCCAAAACCGAAAGAGACCAATTGAAGACGGAAATACAGCAAGGCAGCCAACCAAGCTGCAGGGCGAGTGCGAGTACATGCGAGTTTATCGCTTAGACTCACGGGCGGTGAGAAGGGGGTCTGACTCTGGTCTGATCGCCCTCCCGTCTTTCTCACTGTCTGTCTGTCTCGCTTTCTATGCCTCTCTCTCTAGTCTCTCCCTCTCCCCCCCCCCCCCCCCCCCCCGCTCTCTGTGTGTGTGTGTGTGTGTCTCTCTCCCTGCAACGGTCTGATTGCGCTGACGCACTCTCTCTTTCTCTCCCTCACCCAAAATGCGGGACATCTTCTAAATTTTAAGCTGAACTTGCCATTATAACAATTTTCTTCCTCCTTTTCTGCTCACGGAGGTTTCTTTCTTCTTGCTATCAACGTTACTGCTTCCTGATAACTACGGGTCGGACCAAGGCTCAAACATCACAGAAAGTGCATGCATTAATCGTGCGTAAAAAAAAAAAAGTGGCATTAAAAGGAATTTGCGTTAACGCGTTATTATCGGGTTAACTTTGACAGCCCTAATACAGTATATATATACACATATACACATATATATATATATATATACATATGTATACAGTATATATATACACATACATACACGCATAAAAGCTGATTCTTTGTTAAATGTTTGTTTTGCTTTAGAGCAATTCATATCTTTGTTAAGACAGAAAATGATTATTGGCCTAGTACTTTCCCTGGAACACCAGTTAGTATTGTGAAGGATGGGTCTTATTTGGACTGCTGACAGTTATTAAGTCGTAGCTTATGGAACACAATATGGTCAGCATATTCAATGTCTTCATTACACAATTACAGTGCCTTTGTTAAATTGGTTGGCCAGCTAATCTTGTTAAGCCATTTGCCTGAGGACTAATTCTGTGGAAGGTGATACATCGAGCGACTCGACTATTTTGAAGCATGGCTCTACCTTTCATTCCAGGACCTTGGTATTGGGTTTTCTTTATTGAGATATTATGTGGGAGTTTGAGTAGATTATGTATGATACTATTCTTATCTCCCGTTAGAGGACTCTGGAGACTTATCGGCCATATTAAATCATACTGTGAGACTTTAAGCAAAGTTTCCTCAACAGAATAAAAGATCAAAATGCCAGTAATCTGCAAAAAGGAAGGGTCAGAAGGCAGGAGATTGTGAGGTTGCAATAGACGTTTGTGTCTTTTGGATATATGACTGGCAGGCACGATAAATGTGCCACTTTCAAATTTCACTAAGAGTGTTCTACCTGAGGCAGTACAATCATCATTTGTGAGCATGATACCTGTCTCTCAAAGCTATAAATCAGAGATCCAAGGCAGGGAATCCAACGCCGCCATCTGTGAGTTTCTACGGGTTATGGTTGCCTGCAGGACTACAGGAGAGAGCTAGAGGACAGCGAGGGGTTAGGGGTTTCAAGTCACTGACCAAACACTATTTCAGTGATTGCTGTCAGAATATAGAGCCATTTAACACTTATTTTAACACAAAAACATCGCTGAATGTAACTTTAAACTGCCTACTCTTGGCTGTTCAGCTCAGTGCTCAGTTTGTGCACTTTTGTGCTCAACTTTCTTTCGCGTCAAGCTCCATCAGGACTTTTTGCACAAATTCAAAAGTGTATTTGTGTTTTATCGGATATTTGAGGTTGAGTGCGTACAGTATATCAGCCCGAAGAACATGGCAAAGGCTGTTGCAAAAGAGGGCACCTCATTCAGAAGCGCTGTTTCTTCAATGACAAGCTTGATGTGATGTCTTTCGGTGGATGGAAAGGATCATCTTTGCCGGTGACGAAGATCGCCATGGTCATCTTCGTCAACTCGACTTCAGCCTCATCTTCCTGCATATCCTGCAAAAAGGCAATAGAGGACAACTCAAAGAATGTACAGTAGAGTGCAGATGTCAAGACAAAATAAGATAAATCGTTATAAACTTATATAGTACAGCGATTTATGATCAGCCGCACCAGAACTATTTTCGACCGCCCACTAGCTGCTAGCTAGCTGCTGCTCTAGCTGCATGGAGGATCTACAGCTACCAGCTAGCGGGTGTAGTTTGGTAAAAAGAAAATAGCTCCTATGCGAATGGGAGAAGTTAGCCCTGAAGCCTTTCTGTCAGGAAGCCATGATGCAGAACAGAGGAATCGCCATACAACTCTTCAAACATGTTTCATTGCATTTTTATTTTTGTTTTAAGGATGTTGTTGGTTGTTATGGTTAGGGTTAAGCAAGTAAAAAAAAAAGTCATGGTTAGGGTTAGGGTTTTCTTATTTAACCACGACCAAACCCATACCCTAACCCTAACCATATTGTTGTACTTGCCTAACTATAATAACCAATCTTTGGAACGTAATTTAACGTTTTCAAATAAGAAAATTCTTGTTAAAAATGTGTGTGACTTGACCGGGAATCGAACCCCAGATGTCAAAAGGTCATCTCCAGATTTCGTACATTTTGATCAAGTTGTAAGCTCTTATAGACTGTACTTTCAAATTTTTAATAGGCACAAACTATATAAATACAAACTCTTGAAACTCTTACAGGTGGCGCTGTAACCAATTGCACAAAATTCGGCAGTGCTCTATGTCAGATTCCCAGCAGCACACTCCCCAAGTTTGAG
>NC_139624.1:115056713-115431713 GCF_964638095.1 Poromitra crassiceps
TTATAGCGCCACCATCTGGCCGATATGGGTCATTTTTTGTTTCTGAGTAGTGAGGCACATTTACAATCTATGTGCCCAGTCTGGCTACGCTGAGCATTACAGTTTCTGCTGTACATACAGTTTTAGCGGAGAAGAAGAAAAAAACAATAATCAGAACAGATACAATAGGGATCCACGCACTTTGTGCTTGGACCCCTAAAAAGTACTGTAAGCAAAAATACTAGACAGCTTTCATTGAAACAAGCTGAAAAAAGATTAAACATCTGTTAGACCTATTCTCTACTCTTTCCATTATAGGAACACACTCCTGTCACAGGGGTCCCCACTGTAGGCATCAAGAGTTGTCAAGGGCTCACAAGCCAAAAGGTTGAGAACCACTTGTCAGTAGACAAATATGACCAAATAAAAATTAGGTATGCACCGATTGCATTTTGGGTCGATACCAATTTGTTGTTGTTGTTGTTATTGTTGTTACTTAGGCTATTCCCCCTTTTGTGATAGGGAAACAAAACAAATCTTCATTATAAACAAATAATCTTAAACTATCTTAAAGTCTTTCAGCCCTTCACACTATCTTTGGATGAGCACAAATGCAATCATACAAATTTAATTATGAAACAAACAATCTTTAATATAACATTTTTCCACGTGCCAAAGATTCTTGCTTGATAAATAACTTTCAAAAGCCTTTTTAGCCTGCTATACAACTACCTACTCAACATTGAATGTCTCAGATTACCAACAGCGCTTAGCAATGGTGGGGTTTTATTTTGAAAATCCTGACCGGAGGTGTTGTCGTATAGTGCTTGGTTTTCTCTTTTTACAGTCTCTATTCACCTTATTCACCACGCCCACTTTTTCTCTCTTCCGCGTTCAACGCAAACGTATTTGTTCTTCCGGTTCAGCGCTAGTTGCCTTCTGTGGCTAATATTAGCCACTAGTTAGTTATGTTATATGGCAGTGAAATGCCACTGAATGACCAAATTGATATAACTTTTAACCATTTCGAGTAACACTGTTTCCATACGGATCACCAGCGTTAGTTTGTTGTTTATAACGTGGCTATATTCATAACGTTTCTATCTCGGATGCGTTATTTCGAATCGCACATAGGTTACGCCAAACCACACATAGGTTACGCTAAAACGCACATAGGTTACGCCTCGAATCGCACGCAACCTATGTGGGTTTCAGGACGCAACAGCCTTGACTCCACTAACGTCATCTTTAGAGCACAATTCCTGGAATGCAAGTTTAACTAAACAGTTACATGTCCTCTGCATTCTACATAAAATTAAGATATTACGGGTTGTTTTATTTTGTATGTTACATACGTATTGGCCAAGATATGTTAGTTTATGGGGGAGTAATTTTGCCACTATAGGAGCGGAGTGTGCGCGGCCATTTTGCCTGCGGGGTTTTTGGCAAGTCAAAACGAAATGACGTAATGCGGAAGCGTCCATGTGTGGGCAAAGAATAAGGTGAATAGTTGTCACACAGCGTTTTATTTTGAAAGTAATGGCCGGAGGTGTTGTGTAGTTCTCGTCGCTAGTTTGACGCTGCAGCATGAGCGAGCCCGCAGTGCAGCCAGACGCAGAATTAAACAGAAGAAACTGTCTTCCTCCATCACGGACCAACTCCTGCTCTGTTTATTGACGTACATGTGGATTGTGTTGTTGATATGGAAATGGAGAATTTAATCCCGTCGGGGGAAACCTGTACATGCATGCTGGAATGATTGACAAATGCCGGCGGGCCACGGTGTGAAAAGGAACATTTAGCAGAGAGGGGAAGAGTGTGGTTCGGTTTTAATGTAAGACATACTGTCTGTGTTCGCCGCCCTGTCTCGGTCGGGGGTAGGGGGCGCAGGCAGAGTGCCCGGTTGATTGAACTACTGATGCAAGGACACGCTTTGCAAACAGTAATTTTAACATACAGAAAGTTAACTCCTTATTTTACAGGGGCAAAAAAAGCCCCCGTCATCCCAATTCCAAGGGCAATTTCAGATTTTTTTTAGGGGCAAAAAGCCCAGAGCCTCCGCTAATTTACGACCGTGCCTCCAGTCCAGCCCATCCCCAGCGATTTCCAGAAATGACAAAGTCCACAGGCCAATTTGGGCCGTTTGAAGCCCAATTTGGGCCGTTTGAAGCCAGATTTGGCCCGTTTGAAGCCAGATTTGGGCTGTTTGAAGCCCAATTTGGGCCGTTTGAAGCCCAATTTGGGTTGTTTGAAGCCAGATTTGGGCTGGTTGGAGCCCAATTTGGGCCGTTTGAAGCCAGATTTGGGCCGTTTGAAGCCCAATTTGGGCCGTTTGAAGCCAGATTTGGGCTGTTTGAAGCCCGATTTGGGCTGTTTGAAGCCCAATTTGGGCCGTTTGAAGCCCAATTTGGGCCGAGTCCAATTTTACAATGAGATGCATCCACTTTAACCCTGAAGTGTAATTATATTACTTCAGACTAACTAATAAAGTAATAAAACCACTAGTAAACCAGTAGGCGGCGCCTGGCCTGCTGTTCAGTGAATGGCCTGACTGCGGGCACCAAATATATATGTATATATATATATATATATATATATATATATATCAGTAGTAAGGAAATCCAGCGCACACCAGGTTGTCAGAATAGACTTCTTTTATTTAAGTTGCATAGATATGGCGAACAACGCGTTTCGCTGTTGCTTCATCAGGTTCGCTTTACAAATGAATGGCACAGGGGTGGGTTTAAAAAGGCTGTACCATCAATTATCAATTATCAACAGGTGAGTAACATTACAGATCATGTGACAGCATGATTTACTCACCTGTTGATAATAAGTATATTATATACCACCTGTATATCACCTGTATATCACCTCATTATCACCTGTATATAATAATATATATATATATATATATATATATATATATATATATATATATATATATATATATATATATATATATATATATATATATATATATATAACAGGGGAGGTAGCTTTTTTTGGGCGTTTTTTTTTTCTCTTTTGCCCAAAACGCCCAAATCTCATTTTAAATTAGCATTAGGATTAGACTGTTGTGATGTCATTATTCAGTTTTAACCATCAATAATTGTTCCTTTTCTCATTATTTCATTTCTCAGAGTAAATACTGTATATTTATTTCGAGATTTTTGTCAATTATTTGTGCTGTTATGGTTATAATTAGCCTAGTTACTCACTTCTACACTATCTTAGATTGTGTTACTTATGGATGGCATGGAATTATAGTGAAAATAGATTATCCCCCCTTTTTGCTGGGGACCCCACTTTGAAAACCACTGGCTTTAGGCTACAACTGTTGCGAGAAGGTTTCAGGATTTATCTCTATGCATTAGGCTGTGATTACTATTTATATAAATCTATTTATTCACATAGATTCATGATATATTATGGTATACAGCTTACCTGTGACATCAATGTTTTGATTAATCTGCGTCAGTACCGAAAATGTAGCCTATTACTGCATGACTGATCCTATGATGTCATTGTAATCACACTCAGGTGTGCTTTCACAAGACAGGTGTTGTCCATTCAATCAGCCCACCTGTCTTTATAATGGCTGTCTTGCACTGTTTGTATGATACTTGACAAAGTCTATGGCCGAAACTGTTGTCAAATAGCGTTAAATTACACTTTATTGCATCTGGAACGAGAGTGTGTCCTCCCCTGCACAGTGCTGCTGCATCAACATACTCGTTTAGTTACATTCCAATTCATCAACTTTGGAGCGTTATTTACCCCCCCTTCCCGACATCCTAGGTTGACATGCTTCGTCCCAATCGATTCCTTATTACTTTCATATGGTATAAAGATCACCATTCAAGCTTTAAAATTGAGCTCGCTGTCAGCCATCGATTTACAGGCCAAATTCAGTAAAAAAATGTGTGAATTTAAGGTCGCGGGTTTTAGTATAAAAAATTACAGGATGAAACTTCAATACGACAAAAATAGCGCTGCTCGGTGAACCATTTCCACGCCGAATTTAATAGAAGGCTCGGATAACTTGAAATCAATTGACTTACTTGAATATCCATGCTGTCTGTAGTGGAAACGCTGCAGTCGAGACGTTGCAAATATTCCAGTTTTCTGACATTGCAAAAAGCCCAGTATGGCGCAGCTCAAGTCTTCCGCAACTCGAAACTCGTTTTGGGTGGTAATCCAATGCAACGACTGTCTCGCTTGTGAACACTTACTGATTGATAAAAAAGTAAATAAAAATAAGAGGGAAATATGATATGCTGCTACTGTCTCAGTAAAAGTCATAAATACTTCCTGTCAGGTCATCACAGGCAGTGGATTTCACTTCCTACAATCAATGTCAGCAATCTATCCAACCAACAACCAATTAGATTTCACCTGGTTTCACCGGGCTAAGGGCGTGCTCACTTCCAGCTCAATCTGATTGGTTGGAAAACACATCACTCTCACGTGTTCTCTGTGAATTGCAAGTGTTTTTCAACCAATCATATTTTTCATTAGATAAATTACCAAATAAATAAACGCCCACAGGGTGAATGTTTTTTTATCTGCCTACTCCACGCTGGGAGCAGGGCCAGAGTAGTCTCGGCTCCCAGACGTTTGGTGAGCTGCGCCACCAAACGTCTGGGAATTTCACTGTCAGAAACTGTCTGTCCGAGCCCGGCGAGAACCGCCGGCAGCAGACACGCCTACATGTATTATTATAATTTTATTTGGTAGCGGCAATGCCATTTATCATAGTCCTAACACAGAGCATGAAGCTGATATGCTCCAAACAAAATTTATAGCTGTGGTTTATTTTACAATCATTTTTCCTACCCGGAAGTGGTCCGCTTGCTACTGTGAAGTCATCAGCAGGCTCTGTAATGTTAGCCTCGGGAGTCGGGTTTATCGCTGGGGGAAAGACCTCTAGCCGCCGGGGCCGGATGAAACACGTCCTATTAACAGGTTATGTTTGTTTCTATGTGATTAATATGTTTCTCCGCAAATGCGACGATGTTTTGCGAGACACCGGTTCTGCATGAGATCTGCCCCCAGAAAACAGGCCCGCCCACAACACTCATGATTGGTTCTCCGATGCAAGGCTTCCAACAGCGCCACCTAACGTTATGCAAAGATTTAAATAGTAATATTCTCAGTCTTACAGGAGTGAAACGGATTAAGACTGAGGGCTGAGTCTAGGGCCAGAGTGACTCTCTGCATGGAGCTCAGTTCAGTTCAGTTCAGGTCACTGTTGTTGAAGCATTTTAAGCATATAAGAATATAATGAATGAAAAAATGAGCGTCTGCACATAAGAAAAAACACATTGGAAAAACCTCCTCTGATATATATATATATATATATATATATATAAGTGTCAAGCAGTGCATCACATCCTTCCCCCTTTGCCCAGCAGCTCACACGTCATGACTGTTAAGATGAGAGTAGGGATGATGAGGGGATTGTGTGGAGAATCAACAAATTCAGATGAAGAGTAGCAGTCCATGTCCTAATCATTGTAAAGTTGTAAATTCAGTTTAAATACCTCGTTAAATACTTTGTACTGCCATAAAGTGGATAATGATGTACAATATGCCAATGTATCGCAATTAATATCTTTATCGTTCAATTTAATTGAATTCATTCAGAAATGAGTGACCATAGAGATCAAAGGTTTGTTTCTCATGAACCACAAATAATGTTGAGTTGTTGTTTTTTTTACCTCTGAGATTACCTCTGTGTAACTGTTTCACTGTTTATAACTCAAATCAGCATGAGCAGAGCTTTCATTTAGAGCCTATATGAAGGCTCTACGATGAGTTTGAAAAACTGACCTTTCGGAGCTGAAAATCGGATTTGAAGGTAAAAAATAGGTCAAATAATCAAAACAACATCAATTCTGAATTCCTCGACCCCAAAACCCACTTAAACTAGTACTGTGCAGCATTGTATGCCAAATCATTGAAAATTGTATTTCCAACATGTAAATATGTATTTTCACACACAAAAAAGTTTACGAAGAGTGGGAAAAGTGGACATGGCCATTTTCTCGACAAGGAGTGGTTTTGTTGCCAAACAAATCCCTGCAATTGAGAATCATGAAGAACCTTTATTTTGACCCCTCACAAGCTGATTCAGGCAGAGTTAAACATTTTTGATTTTTCACTAATAAGATCCGGGTACCCCAACTTTCAGCAGCTCTCACAGGTTTTCCTAGGGGAGTTGAAAAAACACTTTTTGATATGTCTTATACACCTTTATATAAATATATTGGTAAGGAATTTATTCCCACATTGGCCAAATATCTGATAAAATGTGCTAGCTAATGTTGATTTCTGCTGTAAAGTTGGGCATTTTAACATGCGGGTCTATAAGGAATGAGCTTTTGGATCCAGCCTCAAGTGGTCATTAGAGGAACTGCAGGTTTTTGGCCTCATCTTTCCAAGACGGCGTTTGCCGCTTGGAACATACCACAGAAAATCGGAATCGGAAAAAGCACATAAAAAATGAGGACAAATGACGGAAACGGAGTGTACAGGTTGGAAAGAATTTCTGAAAAATCAACCTTGGTCCAAAAAAAGAAAAGCCTCAATATCGCTCAATATCGCCGTTGATATGCATTATGCACGGTTGCATTGACTCAGTGGCGTGCCGTCCATTAGGCGAACTAGGCAAATGCTAGGGGCGCTTGAGCCGTTAGGGGCGCCAGAGAGGTTTTTTTTTTGTTTTGTTTTTACAAATACTTTTTCATGATAATAGGCCTACTATTATTTTACAATAGTAGACAAAAATAAGCAGAACAACGTCTTAAGTCTTTAAATAATAGTGAAATCATTTTTCTAATTCTGGCTTTCTGGCTGCCTGGGCTGCAGCACTTTCACCATGGTCCCTAATCCATACCACCCCACCCCCTGCGCGGCCGCGCCCCCTTCTACCTGCTCGGAGCTTTTTCCCAGAGTGGGGGAAGGGAGCTGGAAGGTGGGTGCTGCAGCACCCCTTGGTGGCAAGAAATGGGATTTTCGAAATTGTTGGATTTGGCTGTCTTGTGTTTATGTCCTATTTTAGATTATGGTGCAGGGGTTTGGGGTTACTGTAAGCAAATAAAATGTGACACAGTTCAGTACAGAGCTATGCGCTGTTTTCTGGGTGTGCATAAACTTGCAGTATATGGTGACATGGGATGGGAGCCATGTGAAGTGCGACATAGGGGTGACATGGTGCGACTGTGGAATAGATTTATTAATATGCCCGATAACAGACTTACTAAACAAATTTTTCTCTGGGATCTTTCAAATAATTACTCTTGGTCAAGTGCGCTTGAAAATATATTTGATATGTCAGGTCTTCAATATATATATAGAAATAAATTATCTTGTTCTGTTAGTCAAATTAAAACAATATTATTTGAAAATTATAAACAGAAATGGTCAGAAGAAGTTCTGTGTAAACCAAAACTGAGAACGTATAGTCTGATTAAACACATTTATCACCCAGAGCACTATGTCACCCTTAACCTGAGCAGAGCTCAGAGGTCAGTTTGTGCCCAGCTGAGATGTGGTATCCTGCCTCTGGCTCTGGAAACCGGGCGCTTCCACTCAATTCCTGAGGAGGACAGAAAATGTCACCTGTGTGATCTGGGAGAGGTTGAAAATTAAATGCACTTTCTGTTCTACTGTCCGTTATATCACAATCTTAGACATAGGCTTTTCTGTAAAATTTCTTTTGATGAAGGTCCTGATTTGTTTTCTATGTCTGATGATTGTAGACTTCAGTACCTGTTTACTGAAAAAGTGTTCCAGGTTGCTCAGTTTGTGTTAAATGCCTACCAACAGCGTAGGATGGTACTTTATGTTTGAGGTATAATCTTTTCTTTCATTGTCTGACATGTTTGGAGATGTATCATATTCTGTTATTTCATTTAATTTTTCTTGCTCCTGTATGTTTTGAAACTAGTGTCTTGTAAGCCCATGTGGGCTGGGCACCTTAAGGTGCATGACACTTTGAAAAATAAATAACTAACTAACTAACTAACTAACTAACCACCAACAAGATGCATTAAAAAACAGTTTGTGCTTCCCAGCTCTAATTTTATTTCATACGCTCTCTCTTCAAAAGTGTTTGATTTTCATCATAATCTGGTTTTCCATAATAATAATAATAAGTTCAGTTTTACTTCGTTTCGAACTCAAGCTCTCACTCTAGTGCCTAGTTCGCTGCACACGCAGCCCAATGGAAGATTGTCATTTTGCTCCGAAAAATTACTTTACATTAAAACCGTCCACCCACCCGTAGGTGGCGTGGTGCCCCCTGGGGCTGACATGGCCACCCACCTCACCCACGTGACTACGTCACGTCCTGTCAGCCCAGGGATAGCCACTCTTCGCTTCTTCCAGCCAGTGAGAGGTTGTGTTGTCTAAAGCTCCGGTGTTAGCTCAAAGTTAGCGCTCTGACATAGCTCTAGTAATAAGGCTCGTTCCGTCTTAACTGCCTACCTTGAGGGGTTTACGTGGACAAGGTAAAGCAGGCTCCCGGGGACCCGGACCTGTTCTCTTCACCAGCGGCGGCGGATCAAGTCATCTAAAAGCTAAGTGTCTTCTTACAGTTAACACCTGTTTTATAGCTACCGCCGTGTAGCGCATGTGAAACGTTCCCCGGCTGGGGTAGCGTTATCGGCTTGAGGGCTGACTAAGGTCCGCGCTCAAAACTGTTTAGGCTAGGTTGCATACGTGCAAAATAGCTTGGTACTGTATAGCACAAGAACAATAGGCTAATTAGCCCAGTTTGTTGCAGATAAGCTAGCGTGCACCCGTGCGGTTAGCGTCCGTGTGCTAGGTACTTTAGGCGCCGACTACTACGTGTAAGAGCGCACACGTTACTCCGGCTGGAGTAACGTTAGAGAGATAGTTAGCTAGTTGCTCAGTGCAGCTAGCATCTAGCTTGTAGCACTCCAGCTATCTTCACCGTTACAAGCTACTGTTATAAGTTAGCTTACACGGTATAACTCCCGCTAATTCCTGGTACATTCGGCGGGGCTTGTTGCGAGTTAGCTTCGCTGAACTCGTGCATGGACCGGGCGGTGACCTGAGAAAGGGGGGGACAGCCAGGAGCTGTGTTAGCTGTCAGGCTACTCTGGCGAGTCACGACCGCCACAGGGAGTGTGTGTTCTGCCTCGGGCACAACCATGCTACCGATGCCTTGCTGAAATCTGACTTCTGCCAGACCTGCAACAGCTTCACCCTGGGCGAGCTGCGGGAAAGAGCGTTGCTCTTTGTCCAGGTGGGCCCGATGCTCAGCCATGCACCTCCCGAGGGAGGCGCTTCCGCTGGGTCCGACCACTCGGTCGGGGGGGAGTTACCTGACGAGCAGGGCTCCCCGGTCCAACCTGAGCAGCAGAGTTTAAGTTGCGGGGATGAGCCCATTGACCCTGTGTTAGAACGGGGTGGGCTCTCTCGCAGCGAAGCTCGGCATCGCTCGGGCCGATCCACCCCCGCCCCCCGAGTCAGTGCTGCTGGGGTGTTGCGCCACAGGCGCCCCGCGCGAAGCCCCTCTTACCCGTCTGTATAGACGTTGTGCGTGCGGTGCAGATGGGATGGGAGAAGCCTCAGGAGGCCAAGCCGCTCTGCGCGGGCATGGCTCCGTGGTCGGCCTTAGAAGGGGGGGATAAGCTCGCGTTAGCCGCGATGCCCCCCCTCAAGGAGATGGTGGCAGACACCTGGCCCCCAACCTCGCGAGGCCCACGTTGCCCTCAAGGGCGTGCCAACTGACGGCCAAGCTGGCCGAGAAGGCGTACTTGGCAGCGGGGCAGTCCGCCGCCATGACCAACAACCTGGCGATCCTGCAGGGTTACCAGGCAGTGCTCCTGCGGGAGATGCAGGGTGACCCCGCCCCGAGCTGTTTACAGAGCTCAGGATGGCCACGGATTACGCCTTGCGTATGATCGACTGCCTGGCGCAGAACAGCGGGAAGGTCATGGCCTTCTCCGTTCTGACTCACCGTCACCTGTGGCTGAACCTCACCCAGCTCCCGGAGCAGGATAAGAGGAGGCTACTGGGGGTCCAGATCTCTCCGGAGGGCCTGTTCGGTCGTTCCGTGGAGGATTTGGCCCAGCGGTTGGAGAAGCGGCAGCGGGACTCTGTGGCGGTCAGTACCCTCATGCCTAGGCGGAAAGGGGAGGACCGCCGGTTTCAGGCAACGCGCGCGCAGAGTCGCCCTCCGGGGCCTCCAGCGCCGCGAGCCGCCCCACGCCCGCGGATACGAGTCCCACAACCTGGGGCACCTGCAATGGAGGCGCCTCACCCAGCCGCAGTGGGCCCTTCCTGGGTCCCACGGCAGCCCAGGGTACGTGGCCCCCGCCCCCCAAAGGGAGGGGGTGCGCGTGGGGCTATGAGCCCACTGTCGTTGAAGCTCAGCGCTCAACTTCGGTCCGGGACTCAGCAGGGACCTGCCCAGCCCGTCACTCGCCGGTGCGGTACGCCCAGCGGGGACGGCAGCTCGCCAAGGCTTGGCCTCAGAGCCAGCCTTCGGCTTGTAGCTTTAGGGACAAGCCCACCGTCCTCGGTGCCCAGGGCCCGAGTTCGGTCGGGAGCTCTCCCAGGGTCTCATACCCGTCATCAAGAGGTCCCCGGGACAAGCCCACCATCAATGGTGCCATGGGCCCATTGTTGGTCGGGAGCTCTCCTGGGGTCCGCACGAGCGGACAAGTCCGCGTGCGGCGGTCGAAAGAGAACATTGCCTCCTTGGTCCCCCCAGCCTGCGAAAGCCGCACGGCGGGGGGGTTACGTCGGTTCGACACGCTCACAGGGCACGTCAGTAGACAGAGCCTGCGTAAGAAACCGACAGGGGGGCATAGCCTCTTACGTCCTGCCCCCCCCATATTCTTCCCCCACCAGGGTACCGGGTCAGGTCCCGGTGCCCAACAATATACTCATGACCAAGGGGGTGGGTTCCGCCCCCTTTGGCCACAAGAGACCATCTTTGTCCAACAGGCTCGATGCATGGGAGCGTCTGTGTTCCCCGTCCCCATGGTTACGGCGCACCCTTCAGAAGGGATACGCCCTGCAATTTGCCACGCCCCCGCCCAGGTTCGACGGGATCCCCGATTCGGCCGTGGAAGGGGAGTCCAGGGACATACTCCACAAGGAGGTTATTTCGCTCCTCGCCAAAGGGGCGATTTGTTCGGTTCCCAAGGCAGAGGTGCGCTCGGGGTTCTACCACAGGTACTTTGTCGTGCCCAAGAGGGACGGCTCCATGCATCCGATTCTGGACCTCCGGCGTCTCAACAAGACGCTGAGGAAGTTACCGTTCCGAATGCTCTCTTTTCCCCACCTGTTCAACGCGTTGAGACAAGGGGATTTCTTTACTTCCGTGGATCTGAAAGACGCATTCTTCCATGTCCACGTGGTCAAGAGGCACAGGAAATACCTGAGGTTCTCCTTCCTAGGGAAGGCTTACGAGTTCTGTGTCTTGCCATTCGGCATGTCTTTGAGCCCACGAACCTTCATGTTGTGCGTGGAGACAGCCTTGGCCCCCCTCCGCGCGAGGGGGATACGCGTCTTCCTATATCTCGACGACGCTCTCATTGTGGCCGACTCGAGGGTCTGTGCCACGAAACATACCAAGGTGGTGACCGATCACCTACAAACCTTAGGGTTTTTGGTGAATTGGCAGAAGAGTTGCCTCGCCCCAAGTCAAGTCAAGTTTATTTGTATAGCACATTTCATACACAGAGGCAATTCAAAGTGCTTCACATAAAATGGTTGACAAGAAAAGAAGAGAGTAAGATGGACATTTAAAAGCATCACAGCAAAACTTTAAAAAAAAGTGCCCCAGAGCAGACAGCGACCTTCCTGGGGCTCGAGTTAGACTCCCGGGCCATGTGGGCATGCCTTTCGCCAGAGCGACAGGCTCGCACGGTGCGGACAGCGAGGACATTAAGTCTGTGCTCCTCGGTGTCAGTGCATCAGTGCACAGTCATGTTGGGCCTGATGGCCTCGGCACTGCATGTGCTCCTTCTGGGGAGGCTACACATGCGTCCGTTCCAAATCTGGTTCCTCGGGCTTCGCCTGGACCTGACCAGGGACCGTCATCGCAGGGTTCCTCTGACAGGTCAGGCCCGCCAGGCACTGGCCATATGGGCGGACCCCCGTTACCTCTCGAGAGGCACTCGGTTGGGCCCTGCCCCGCTCAGGTTAGTGATTCGCACTGACGCCTCCCTCTAGGGATGGGGTGCGGTGTGCGGGCATTTTTCGGCGAACGGCCGGTGGGAGGCTCAGGAGCTTCGCCACATAAACGTGCTAGAGCTGGAGGCGATTCGCCTGGCTCTGCTTCACTTCCAGCGGATCATACATGGACACCATGTGCTGATTCGCTCGGACAATATGGCGGCGATCGCCCACCTGAACAAACAGGGCGGTGTGCGGTCTAAGGCGCTGAACCAGTTAGCGGCGGGGATTCACCTGTGGGCGTATTCCCGTCTCCTGTCAGTCTCTGCGGTTTATCTGCCGGGACGGCTGAATTACGGCGCCGACCTGCTGTCTCGAGGCTATCCCCGTCATATGGAGTGGTGCCTCCACCCCCAGGTGGTGGAACAAATTTGGGCCAGGTTCGGTCGTGCCCGCGTCGATCTCTTCGCATCGCGGCGCGCGGCGCACTGCCCATTGTGGTTCTCGATCCAGGAGGACAGCCCCCCGCACGCACTAGCGAACATGTGGCCTCGGGAGGGGCTCTATGCGTTTTCAACGATCCCCCTGATCCGTCAGGTGTTGGACAGGGTGAAGGACAACGCCTCCGGCTTGTTCTAGTGGCCCCGTTATGGCCCAGGCAGACATGGTTTGCGGACCTGGTCTCCCTGGCGCAAGGCCCGCCCTGGGCGTTGCCGGTGCGGGCCGATCTCCTATCCCAGGCGGAGGGGGAGGTGTTCCACCCCTCCCCAGGCAGGTGGAAGCTAGCAGTCTGGCTCCTGAACGGGACCAGTTGCTAGCCCAGGGCTTGCCCGATAATGTGGTATGCACTATTCAGAGTGCTAGGGCTGCTTCGACCCGCACTCAGTACACGTACAAGTGGCGGGTCTTTTCGCGTTGGTGCACAAGTAAGGGTGTGGATCCAGTGAACTGCAGTGTGCGACCAGTTCTCTGTTTCCTTCAGAGCCTGCTTGACGCGGGTCAGTCCCCGCAGTCGCTTAAGGTGTACGTAGCCACGATTTCTGCTTGCCACATGGGAATTGAAGGGAGCCCCGTGGGGGCGTGCCCTTGGGTCTCGCGCTTCATGAAGGGGGCGCGTAAACTGCGGCCGCCGTCGCGGGGTGTTTTTCCCAAATTGGACCTGGTTACGGTGCTGGGCGGGCTAACGGGTCATCCGTTTGAGCCCTTGGACTCTGCCGATTTAAAGGTTCTGTCCTTAAAGACCGCGCTGCTGCTGGCCTTGTCGTCAGGAAAGAGAGTTGGTGACCTGATTGCCCTCTCGGTGCAGCAGGCCTGTATGGTTTTTGGGGATGATGGGCGCAGGGTTACGTTGCGACCTAACCCGGCTTACCAACCCAAGAGTATTAACACGTTCACTGCCAATGACGAGTTGACTCGTCCAAAAAAATCCAACGGTTGACTGCCAATGACGAGTTGACTCGTCAAAAAAAAAAAAAAAAAAAATTTGACGGTGGGACGTGGATTAACGCCCCCCACGTCTCCTATAAAAATATTGGAGCCACCGAATGTGTACAACCCATTCCACCGACCCACTAAGTGGCGACAGTGCTCTCCAGACTAGAAAATGCCGAGCCAAAACTGCAGGGGAACGCGCGAGGAAACCATTCTCATACTGTAAAATGGATTGGCGAAAACGCTTTCGCTTTCGCGCATTATCGCGCTGGGAGCTGGCGGTGGGGGATTGCAAATTTGCATAATAGATTATGCGTGCAACACACTTTGAAACACCGGCAGAAAGCTCACAATCGCACGCAGCTTCATTGCAGCTGAGCTCACAACCGAAACGACTCATGCAGACTCGCCCAAAGAGCAGCCGCCAGCAGCCAGGCAGCACAGACAGGCAGAGCCTCGCTTGTGACAAACGCTGCAAAGCCACCAGAGACACACCCATGGAGGGAGGATTTTGAAGGAGAGGGGGGTTTCCTGCTGCTATGGAGGAAATTACTGTTCAAAACTATTGTTTAGATGTCTGACGTCTTACGCCAAAAATAAATGGTTAAAGTGACTGTTCTATCGAATTTCACAAAAAGCCATTTATCTCAGAATAAATTTTCAGACGCTGAAACCATGCTGTATTCTACTGCTAATGCCTACATAACTACTAACTCTACAAACTAACTCTTTTAGACAGAGAAAGCACACATTCTATTAGTTCTTTTGAGATCATTTGTGTTCACAAAATCTTAGCAGAAAAGAATCCTCGGCTCTTGAAAGATGAGCCAGAATCCTCAAAAAAAAAACTTGGCAGAACCTACCTACAGTATTGAAAAAACGGCTGGCAATGTGTTAAAGACAAAATTGTCTATTTCTTTTTTTTACATTTTCAACTTTCTTCTCTGATCTTAGGATCATTTAAAGACTAAAACTGTTGTTGGACTCCTATTTACATTTTAAATGTTCTGTTCTTTTGTAAATTTTATTGCATGTGGTGGAAAGGTTTCCTTGTGGTGGAAAGGTTTCCTTGCACGCACTGGGGGTGGAGGGGGGGCGCCGCTGTGTTTTTTTTTGTCTCGGGGCCGAAACCCATATTGGTCAAAAACTTTAGAGGCAATGAAAGAGATATAAAGGATGAAGACTGCATATGAAAGAGGGAGAACAGAACAGAGGATGGAACACATGCAACGATAATCCCCGCTATCGGCCTCATACCAATTAGCCGACTGTATAGCCGCTCGTAATTCCGCCAAACAACAGGCGTAAGGGGAATTCAATTAATAGCTATTTTGATTATATTTGTGTCTCCCTCATGACGTATTTATCTCTGGCGCCATTTCAATTTTGCCTAGAATTATGTTCATTTACAGTACATGCACCTCCCGTTAATCCGCCTCTATCTGTTTTAATGAAGCTAAGGAGATTAGCAGATTCTCTCTCTCTCGCTCTGTCTGTCTCTCTCTCTCTTTCTCTCCTGCACACACATGCACAGCTATGCTAGTGTGCATTAGAGTTAGACTGATATGGGGCCGATGTTGAGCTGTTATTAAATTATATTATGGATAAGATGGTGCGATTTGATTGGTTACAGTATTGATGTAGAATTTATCAATACTAGTAATCAGTACTATATTGATTGTCAATGGGAAGACTTCAACCTGAATTCATTCTAATCAGTTTTAAAGCAGCTACGAGCAACTTTTTCGATTGTTATTAAACAGTATAAATTTAATATCAATGCATCACATCTTACCTCTAATAGTCGACGAGACCAACGCAGAGTAGTCTCGCTTGAACCCCGAGTGAATCGGCCAGTGTAGTCTGTCTGTGGCCAGGGAAGATCAGGAAGTGAAATGAAACGGTTTGCAGCAGCCACTTCGGCCATAACGACAAAATAACTTCCAAAAAACCTGTTAGAATATAACGAGAGATGTTCCCGAGAGTATGCGTGGCGTTCACATTGTTTATGCTATGTTGCTAGGCAGCGCGAACGGGGTAGGCAGGCAGCTGCGTTTCACTTCCGGGTTTCACTTCCGGGTTAGCCGGTCCGGCGGTAACGAGAGAGAGAGAGAGAGCCCCCTGTTGACGCGAGTTTAGACAGACACAGACTTAACTCATTGAGTGCCATGGACGTCTTTCGACGTCCAATTAAATAGTGACGTAGAGTGCCAAGGACGTCTTTCGACGTCCAATGCGTTTTTTGATGGTGGGACGTCGATCAAAGCCTTCTGCATCTCCTGTACAAATATTGTAGCTATTGGAGGTCTATAACCTATTTTACAAACCCATTAGGTGGCGACAGTGCTCTCCAGATTAGAGACAGGTCCTGAGAAACAGGAGGAAAAAGCCGTGATCAAAGAGAAACCGATGCGTGCTGCAGCCAGAGCCATATAGATTGCTCTGTCTGGAGCTGACATTGGCTGCGAACAGGAGTCAATCCGCGCACACAACTGAGCCCCTCTGTCTCTGTCTGTCTGTATAGTTTCTCCACACGATTAGCCACCAGAAAAGCAGCACCCGACGCCAAACCATTCAGCAGTCCGGTTTGGCTCTTCCCTATCGCGCTGGGAGCCGCCCGGCACACACAAACAGAGCACTCCGAAAATAGAGTGGGTGCGTGAGGCTGTGTAGTGTGGGGAGGAGTTTGCAGCTGAGGAGGGGAGGGGGGGAGAGGGGGGTGGGGCACGCAGGGCATCACACAACTACACCACGTCACGACATCAGAAAATATTATCTTCAGACTCAGTGAATGTGCTTGAAATGCTGCATTTCACAAAAGGCGGAATATCTCAGCTAATAATTTGAAACGCCTGTATTTGCTCAAAACGACCTATCTTCTCCGGCTCATAACTAAAGAACGGAAAATGGTATCAATAAACTTTTTTTTGCTGATGATACAATAGAGCCAGTTCGTTCTTTGTGCGTGTTCGGTGTTTACATAGTAATATCACACAATATTCTGTGGGCCTCGAGAAATCACTGAAAACGCTCTGAAAACTCTGGCACTGGGAGCGTCCGTTCTCCAAAAGTGGCTGGCACTCAATGAGTTAATAATCACCTAAGGGAGCAATCTCCGATTCAGACGGCTTTGGTCTCAGCTACTATTATAGGTAAGATGTGATGCATCAATATTGTAATTATACTGTTTAATAACAAACAAAAAAGTTGCTCGTAGCTGCTTTAATAATAATAATAATAATGCATTTTATTTATGGGAGCCTTTCAAGGCTCTCAAGGACACCGTACAGGCATGGTTAAAACAAGCAGCAAGAATCAAGGCATAAAATACAAATACAAAATATAATTTAAAAACAACAGTTAAGTAAAATAATTAGTAGAGAGAATAGGCCAGTTTAAAAAGGTGTGTTTTCAGGTGTGATTTGAAGATGGAGAGAGTCAAGGTGTTGGATGTTTTGTGGGAGGGAGTTCCAGAGATGGGGGGCAGAGCGGCTGAAGGCTCTGGACCCCATGGTGGTCAGCCGGGCAGAGGGTATGGAGAGTTGCAAAGCAGAGGAGGATCGGAGAGCGCGGGAGGGAGTGGTGTGAAGGAGTTCAGAGAGATATGGAGGTGCAAGATTGTGAAGGGCCTTGAAGGTGAGAAGCAGAATTTTATAGTCAATCCGGTATTTAACAGGGAGCCAGTGGAGCTGTTGAAGAATGGGAGTGATATGCTGAGTGGAAGGGGTTCTGGTAATGATACGGGCGGCTGAGTTTTGAACCAGTTGGAGTTTGTGGAGACATTTGTGAGGAAGACCGAAGAGGATGGAGTTGCAATAGTCAATGCGGGATGTGACCAGGGCGTGAACGAGGATGGCGGTGCTGTTGGGTTAAGTGACAGGCGGAGACGGTTGATATTGTGAAGGTGGAAGTAGGCGGACCGAGTGATGTTGTTGATGTGAGCTTGGAAGGATAGAGTGCTGTCGAGGATGACACCCAGACTCTTAACTTGGGGGGAGGGGGGGACTGTGGAGTTGTCAATGGTGAGAGAGTTTTACCATAGGAATTCCTGTGGCAAGCCTCTGATTGGCTAGGCTGTTGCAGAAGTCCGGTTTTCTGTGTGCATTGGTGCATCGTTCAAAATGTAGCGCTCCATGAGTTGCGTCACGCCGTCAATGGTTGGTCAATTCATAAGGTCTGTCACGCATTTTGTTTTGTTAGGAGCGGTCCTTAACCACTTTTCAAGAGTTGTGCACCAGACGTTGATATCTATCAACGACTGGCTACTGCGAGACTACACCCGAGTTTTTTATTTTTTATTTTATTTTAACTTTATTTAACCAGGTAAGTCATTAAGAACACATTCTTATTTACAATGGCGACCTGAGAGTTGACCCGCTTCCAGTCGGAAAAGCAGCCAGGGTCCACAGATAGAAGTTATACAGTATTGTGTATGACACAAATAAGACAGAAGTGTATTACTACAGCTTTCACTACTGCTGAATCATGGAGCTGCCATCTTGGATTTTGAGGTTGGGGTTGGTGAGCTTCCACTGACTTTTGAAGTAGGAAATTCCAGTGCAGGTGATGTCTGTGAACAGTGCAAATGGAACACACGATTAGTGGTCCATGGTCTAAATCAGGGGTGCCCACACTTTTTCAGCTTGGGAGCTACTTTTAAAATGACCAAGTCAAAGTGATCTACCAAACATATTTATTTATATATATATACACTGAGTATACAGTGGAAAACAGTGGAACAGTGGAAAAACAGTGGAAACAGTGGAAAAACAGTGGAAACAGTGGAAAAACAGTGGGGGAAAAAAAAAAAAAAAAAAAAAATCTTCCTCAATGCCATGCGATCTACCACACTACCGGTCGATCGCGATCGACGTATTGGGCACCCCTGGTCTAAATGTTGTTTCTGGGGCTTTTCCACCTTTTCAAAGGTCGTACAGTATATCAACTATTTCAATAGGCGAGTGTCTTTATTTACACGCCCACTAGAGGTCTATTAGGTCTTGATAGAGCTGGGCTACCCTAGCCTGGGTAAACCCAGCCTCCACGTGACCTGCTCTCAGACGGAGAGCAGGTCTGAGAGCAGGTCACGTGGAGGCTGGGTTTACCCAGGCTACCCTGCCTCGGACAAAACATTTGAAATGCCATTTGGGTCGGACTGGGCTCGGTCACGTTGTCCAGTCACTGTAGTGTGTTGTGTTGTTTTTGGCTTCACATCATGCTGTCAGTATGCTGGAGTGATTTACTATTTTACAGCACCTGGACACAACATGAAACTGAAACTAAACTAGCTGCCAAGGAGGGAGAAAGACATAAAAGAAAACTTGTCATCAGGGAACTTTAAAACTAATGTTACCGAACAATGCAAGGAAATTGATGGTATGGAAGCAGAACCACGATGGTTGGATTATGTAAATAGTTCTGTTGACAACGGGTACAGTGTTCTTCAACAGCAGTTCCAGCTTAGTTCAAGAGTTATTGAAATTTTGGGAAACATTTTGGGAGATCTGCCTATTTGCCATACTCCCCATAGTAAAACTAGAATGTAGATGCCTTTCTCTTCTCTGTGCGTGCAGTATAAATACATAAATACATACCAGGAAGTCTGATTACTGCACACATCACGTGTCTCAGGCAAACACGGAAGTAACTTTGGTTCTGCCACATTAGTTCTGGCTATCATGGATTTACTTAAAAAATGACTTTCCCGTAACTTTGGATTATTACTTTATCACGTGGTGAGTACTACACGAGTCACAACATGTACATGTGAGTGTGTCTGGCGCTGTTGGAATCTGTATTTTGGGTGACTGAACGGGGGTAGGCAACTGTACCCTATACTGCCATTGGAGTGCTAAGCTCACTAGCATGAGGGGCGCAAAGCACTTTGTAATGTATGCACAGGGAAGGGAAAGGCATCTACATTCTAGTTTTAATATTGGGAATATGGCAAATAGGTGAATGTCCCAAAATGTTGGCGTATCCATTTAAAGGCTCCAATTGGCAATGATAAGACTGAATTGTCATTAGGGATGGGTATCGTTAAAGGCCGGCTTTACCGTGGGGAATATGAATATATATTAAATCTCACGCCCCTAAGGTTTTCGAATCCGTTGAAATTTTTGAAATTGGTTGTTTCCCGCCAGAGATATCACCAGAAATCCACTCTGTGTGGAGGGGGGGGGGGGGGGGGGGTGGTGGAGGGGAGGGGCGGGTGCGGGGACCCGAAATACTACATTTCCCACAATGCACTGGGCTCGCGTGGCCTTCGTTTACATGCCCACCCCTCAGGCATTTGGCTGATATCAAACTCCAGTAGGTGGCGGTAATGCACATATATGTTTGCCAACCGCCATAAAACTCAAAGAAGAAGAAGAAGGCTTCGACAATAAAACAAGAGAAGAAGAAAAAATCGAAAATAAATCGAAAATAAAATTGCACCAAATTGCACCAAATTTAAACCGATGTATATATGTCGGGAGATGTCTTCATAAAAAAAAATTCATGCATTTTAAGGCATTTTCGTAGGAGTTACGCGCATCTGATGTTGTAACTATTTTCTGTAAAAATGTGTAAAAATGGGTACATTGCTCAGCGTTGATTTCCTTACTTCAACTCACCTACTACTAGATGTAAAATTTGACGAGCTTTCCAATGCCGCCAGTCCCGTGTCTTTTGGTGCTTCCGTTCCAGAGATATGGTCTCTTGGCAAGGAGCTATGGAAAGCTAACCTAGCTACAGTATGCTATGCGGTTGAACAAGATGGCTGCCTTTTGCTTTTCGTCGAGAGCTCTGAAGGGGCGTGGAGGACCTCTAGAGGCGGGACCATGGCTCACAATACTTGTAGTTCATAGGCGCTCAAGTTCCGCAAGCGGGGAGGGAAGCCGGGTGATGCGTAACGCGTCATCCGGCCCGAAAAATATGTGAGAGATGCCTGATAGGTCAGGCAGTGAGGCTCCAATTTCAAAAATTTCAACGGATTCTAAAACCTTAGGGGCGTGAGATTTAATATATATTCATATTCCCCACGGTAAAGCCGTCCTTTAAGGAATTAACGATACTAGTACTCTTATCGATACTGCTTATCGATCCGGTACTTTAACGGTACTCTTATCGGTACTTTTTGTTATTTTTAAGAGAAAACCCCCCGAAACAAATGGGACTGGTTGTTGTCGGTTCTTTTTGTTATTTTTAAGAGGAGACAGGGGGGAAAAAAGAGACAAATTAACCTGGTCACAGTTAGGTGGCACTCATTTATCCTTTCCTCAGTCATTCTCCCACTAGCTGCCATGGTGAAGGGGTTTGTGCTTGGACCAGCAGTAGAGGGAGGAGGGGTGGGAGTGGGACTGGGCTGGTTCATTGTAGCTGCAGGCTCAGCTTTAACAAAAAAAAGTTGCAAAATCTTAATGGGTGCGTTTTTATTATTCATTTAAATATCCTAAAATATCCTTCTACCACACTGTGTTAATACCAACATTCAGCTAGGGAAAGCATAATAAAAATAAAGCAAGACAGTATCTGTCTGCTGTAGCTACTTCCCCCCAAATCACTAAATATCCCCCCCTGCTCTGAAAGTAAAATTTCTGAACGACAACTGAGATGATGACCGTCACCTGACGATTTATATCAGACTGGGGAAATGTTTACTACTCTTGTCTTAATCATTACCACGTTCACATAGTCATAGAGGTAGACTGGGTAACACAACCGTGGCATCATTGACAGGAGATGATGGAGGGCGAGCTAGCTTGTCAAAAACTGCATTTCTCTGTTTGAATTTGATGCACTTTGGCTAAGTGTTTAGACAAATTGCTTGTGTTTCCACCTTTACTAGCGAAGGATTTATTGCACTTGTTGTCACCATCGACTCGAGTGAAGTACAACCACACTCTAGATCGCTTCGTTCTTTTGGCCATTCTTATTCGTGTTCTGCTGCTCTGCCCAGTTGTTCCCTCAACTTCCCTGTGCTGTGCATGTGTGGTGGGTGCTGTCAGGCACGCCCCCAGCCCCTGCCCTCTCTCAGTCCTCATTCCAGTACTCCTCTCGTCTCGGCTGCAGCAGCTGTGTCTCTCTCGTCTGACGGAGAGCAACGCGGAAAAGATTATCCCTTTTCTTGTTCGGAAATCACAAAAAACACATTCATAAGCCTGTCTTACGGAGTTGGTGAGATAAAATGTGCAAGATAACGTAACGTTTATGTAGCAATTATATAGGAAATCTATTTTCTTAATTTCTCCACTCCAGTACCAATAAGAGAACCGTTAACATGAAAGCTTATTGATCCTCCGGTATCTCGAAATCCGGCCCCGGGGCCCGTTTGGTACCAGGTCTCGGTACCCATCCCTAATTGTCATCATATAGATTTATTTATATATGTGGTAGTGGTGGTGGTGTGTGTGTGTGTGTGTGTGTGTGTGTCGTGTGCGCACACGTGCGCGTGTGTCAGTGTATGTGTGTGTGTATGCACTTCCAGCTCTAGTTGATACACATGTTGATATCCACAATGTTGATAATGCAACATAAGTTTGGTTTTGAGAAATGTTGAGATTTAGTGTATCCATACACATAACATTGTGCGACTGGGCTGCAAGATATTGAATATCAGCACGAAATATCGACTTCAGTCAAAAACATCATATTGGCCCCTATCAGTAGAATCCCAGCACTTCCAGCTAAACACTGTCAATCAACTTGTTTCCCCCGGCCCCCTAACGCTGAATGACTGTATTCTTTGTTCAAGTGTGTGTGTGTGTGTGTCTGTGTGTGTGTGTGCGGCTGTTGCCATGGTGACGTAGCGCTTTGCGACCAAGGGGCATGTATGAAGTGTGAGGGTACCTCGGCTTCCTGAAGGGCAGCTCTCGTTTGACGGCGTCAGAATTGTTCTCTGGGTTCACACAGTGCTTTATAATGGAGAGATAGAGAGAGGGAGGGAGAGGGAGAGCTGGAAATTGAGTTGGCATTGATTGAGGTCTATTAGCCCAGCTTTGGCTGTAATCCTCCTCAGTACAGAAGGCTTCCGCCCCTTGCCCCTGGCTCTCCTCACCCTCATATAAATGCCCTCACACTACTTAGACCGATATATGGAACTGATATTGGCCTCTACACACACACACACACACACACACACACACACACACACACACACACACACACACACACACACACACACACACACACACACACACACACACACACACACACACATCTATGTGTATTGTATTATGTATATAATATATATATATATATATATATATATATATATATATATATGTGTATGTATATATATATATATACTGTATATATATATATATATATACACTGTATATATATATATATAGTGTATATATATATATATATATATATATATATTAGGGATGTCACAATGTTGGGGGTTTAGCTGTAGGGCAGCCAAACCTAATGTTAGCCCAGTGCGTTAGCCAGGCTGCCTGGTCTTCTCTGACTGTATATCCCACTGAGCTATATCTTATTTATGTCAATGGTATATCATTACAACAGCTAAGAGAGGAGCTTGTGAAGAACGAACATCCCCACAGTCAAAGCATTTCCCTGAGATATCCGTATAAAAACGTTTATTGCTTTAATACCAAAAATAAAACCTCCAGTCAGGGGCGTCATGCAAGCCAACAATCTGAGGGGCCGCCCTATGGGCGCCGCCAATTTTTCTGGGTGGGGTTGGAAGCCAAATAACAGACTGAGCAGGTCTAACCATAAGGCTATTTTCCAAACTGCTCAGCCTCCTGGAAAGATCCATAATCACCAGACTAAGTACATTGCCACTGCCCAGGCTCAATGGACTTGACAAAAAAGGGAGACCACACGTTTCAACGCAATGTAACACAATGTTTATCTTGGCTGGTATTGCCTTTGCAGAAGGTAGAAATATTTTATCTTCCATTAGTCTCATCTAGTGTCCTCTAGAGCAGGGGTTCCCAACCTTTTTTGTGCCAAGGACCGGTAGATACATGGAAAAAAAAGTTGCGGACCGGTTGTAAATTTTAATGTTTTTAGTTACATATATATTTACTCACCAGGTGGCGACAAAGGGTAAATAACAGCCTTTTGTGTTGTACTGTATGTAGCCAGTATTTTATGTTTTTGTTTGAACTACAAACATAAATAAATGTCAACTTGAAACTATGTTTCAACTACCATAGACAGCCTATAATATTATAGCCTATGTTTATCAACAAAAAAAATCTCTCAAAAATCTGAGGGAGCAACTGCCCCCTCAGACGGCCTTCGGTCAGGACGGCCGAATCACTGCCGATCTTTCGGAAAAGACTAAAGACACACCTTTTCAGGCTCCATCTGGGCCCTTCTTGAAACTAACTTATCGCTGTCTCATTAAAAACAAAACAAAAACAAAAAACTGTAGTTGTCAGGAAACAAGGCGAACTCGCCTTGTTATATATATATATATATATAGGTTCAAGATACAATGCTTCAGCATGCGCTGGGACGCGTCATCAGTGATGTTAACTGGGGTCGTAAGGTGTTTCGGGTCTATCGAACATCATACACCCTCGCCCAGTAGTCCCAGCCGAGGCCGATTAAGACCCCGACCCTCGTCCCAGAAGCAGCCGCTCACGGATCAGCCTTCCTACTCTGTCTGCAGCGTTGCCTGCGGAAGGGTTATATATATATATATATTCAGTGGCGGCTGGTGAGATTGGTAACAGGGGAGGCAGCTAAATTTGGGCGTTTTTTTTTCTCTTTTGCCCAAAAGGCCCAAATCTCATTTTAAATTAGCATTAGGATTAGACTGTTGTGATGTCATTATTCAGTTTTAACCATCAATAATTGTTCCTTTTCTCATTATTTCATTTCTCAGAGTAAATACTGTATATTTATTTCGAGATTTTTGTCAATTATTTGTGCTGTTATGGTTATAATTAGCCTAGTTACTCACTTCTACACTATCTTAGATTGTGTTACTTATGGATGGCATGGTGAAAATAGATTATCCCCCCTTTTTGCTGGGGACCCCACTTTGAAAACCACTGGCTTAGGCTAGAACTGTTGCGAGAAGGTTTCAGGATTTATCTCTATGCATTAGGCTGTGATTACTATTTATATAAATCTATTTATTCACATAGATTCATGATATATTATGGTATACAGCCTACCTGTGACATCAATGTTTTGATTAATCTGCACCAGTACCGAAAATGTAGCCTATTACTGCATGACTGATCCTATGATGTCTCACACTCAGGTGTGCTTTCACAAGACAGGTGTTGTCCATTCAATCAGCCCACCTGTCTTTATAATGGCTGTCTTGCACTGTTTGTATGATACTTGACAAAGTCTATGGCCGAAACTGTTGTCAAATAGCGTTAAATTACACTTTATTCCATCTGGAACGAGGGCATTTCTGGAGTGTTGAAGTGATGGATGAACCAGGATCTCGTCATGTGATGATGGGGAGAAAAGAGGAAAAGGGGGGCCAAGGCACTATCGGGTACATTTCATATAATGCGGAGGACTGATCTGAGCCGGCAAACTGCTGCGGCCAAGTGCCAGCGAACCAGTGGCCTTGGTAAACCCCCCAAAACGAGAGTGTGTCTTCCCATGCACAGTGCTGCACTACTCGTTTAGTTACATTCCAATTCATCAACTTTGGAGCGTTATTTACCCCCCCTTCCCGACATCCTAGGTTGACATGCTTCGTCCCAATCGATTCCTTATTTCTTCTACTTTCATATGATATAAAGATCACCACTCAAGCTTTAAAATTGAGCTCGCTGTCAGCCATCGATTTACAGGCCAAATTCAGTTAAAAAATGTGTGAATTTAAGGTTGCGGGTTTTAGTATAAAAAATTACAAGATGAAACTTCAATACGACAAAAATAGCGCTGCTCGGTGAACCATTTCCATGCCGAATTTAATAGAAGGCTCGGATAACTTGAAATCAATTGACTTACTTGAATATCCATGCTCTGTCTGTAGTGGAAACGCTGCAGTCGAGACGTTGCAAATATTCCAGTTTTCTGACATTGCAAAAAGCCCAGTACCGCGCAGCGCACCGCAAGGCTCCCGCAACTCGTTTTGGGTGTAAGCCAATACAACGACTGTCTGGCTTGTGAACACTTACTGATTGATAAAAAAGTAAATAAAAATAAGGGGTAAATATAATATGCTGCTACTGTCTCAGTAAAAGTCGTAAATCCTTCCTGTCAGGTCATCAGGCAGTGGATTTCACTTCCTACTTTGATTCAGCTTGAGAGACCAGGCAGTGGACAATACAAATGTCAATCAATGTCAGCAATCTATCCAACCAACAACCAATTAGATTTCACCTGGTTTCACGGGGCTAACTTCCAGCTCAATCTGATTGGAGGAAAACACATCACTCTCACGTGTTCTCTGTGAATTGCAAGTGTTTTTCAACCAATCATATTTTTCATTAGATAAATTACCAAATAAATAAACGCCCACAGGGCAAATGTTTTTTCATCTGCCTACTGCAGGCTGGGACCAGGGCCAGAGTGACTCTCTGCATGGAGCTTTCCTTTCCATCAGTTCAGGTCACTGTTGTTGAAGCATTTTAAGCATATAAGAATATAATGAATGAAAAAATGAGCGTCTGCACATAAGAAAAAACACATTTGATTGATATTTTATTATAAAAAAAAATGAAAAAAGAAAAATGAAAAATGAAAAATATATAAATAAAAAATAAAAAATGATCATATTTTTTTTTATATAAAATCCCCAATCTAATAGAGGAGGACCATCCTCCTATGCCTCACTGGAAAAACCTCCTCTGATTATACATATATGTGCGATTCAGTGTGCGTATGCTGGCTTTCTGGTTGTAATCAACTGTCTATGTACTCCGGTTAGAGAGAGATTGCAACCACGGTGTTTTTCACTGGTTTATTAAACTTGTAAGTATGGCATGTGTTGAGCATGTGGTTTCTGTAGGAAGATACAATACAATTTGAATTAAGTAATTATTAAAAACAATGTAACTGAGTACAGCACAACAATCCAAAATCTAAATAATATCACAAGACTCAAGAACATCATAAAGAAACATGACAGTACACAGCTACAACAAGTCCTCTTCCCATCAAAGAAATTATATCGCAATTACAAATTATGCCCACATGGCGGCAGCATTGATCACATTCCTCTCCGTAATTCTTATTAGTTACTACAAACCATGTTTGTCAAGAAAAGGAAATAAAATGATTGTAACTACTATCCTACTTCAACTAACTTATTGCTATGCCTTTAAATGAAAATACTCATGTAAATATTATCTATAACAGGCATCAATTTCGACTGTATATAGTCTACATACAGTACGTGTATGCATGGAATTTCAATTACCAACATCATGAAATATAGTCGGAACAAATCGACAGCTACAGGGAACTAGCCACACAGCAAACTACTATACAACTGTAACCAGTCATACTGTAACTACGACACAGGTTTGTACTTACATTATAAGCGACGCACACACTGTCACACAATGAAGAATGATAACTACATCGCGGACCACGAGGTAGTTAAAGGGAGTGCGCTCAGGGAGTAATATGCACGGAGATGCGTGAGGGTTTTAATAGCGAGTGGGGCGTGGCTTAAACCTACTCAGTCCAGTAGTGGATTTCTCACAGCCGCCCCCGAATTCGTAACGAATAAGTAATAATAAAGTAAAGTCACTGCTGCTATTTGAGAACTAACAATTCACTCATCGGGCGTCCGAGGAAGTTCTATCAACTTTGCCACTGGACGGGTGTAGGTGCGGCCTTCAATGTCCACATCCGCAGTCCGTACTCTGCCGTCGTCACTAGGGATGACTCTGATGATGCGACCGATGGGCCAGAGTGCCCTTGGAAGCTGGGAGTCCACTACCATTACTACTTTCCCCACAGCAAGGTCCGGTGTGGAGGTCCTCCACTTCTGGCGGGGCTGGAGACTAGGAAGGTAGTTGCGCGTGAACTGACCCCAGAAATGGTCGGCGAGTACCTGGCTATGTTTCCAGCGTCTACGTCCCAGTAGGTCACTGGAGCCATACACGGCCTGTGGAAGGGAAGCGTCTCTTCTGCCCATTAGCAGGAGGTTGGGTGTGATCGGGTCAGGGTCGGCGAGGTCTGATGATACATAACCTAATGGCTTGGAATTCAGAATTCCCTCCACCTCAATGAGCAAGGTCATCAGTACCTCATCTGGAACAGGCTGGTCTCGGAGCACGACTTGCAGGGATGTCTTCACACATTTAATCTCCCTTTCCCACACACCTCCAAAGTGAGGGGCAAGTGGAGGATTGAATTTGAATGTGATACTCTGCTTGGCTAGTTGTTCCTTGAGGGATGGTTCCAATGACTCAAGAGCCTCCCGGAGCTCTCTGTCCCCACCGCGGAAGTTGGTGCCCCGGTCACACAGTAGCTCATACGGCTTTCCTCTCCGAGCCACGAAGCGGCGAAGGGCTAGCAGGAACGAGTCAGTGTCCATACTGGGGAGTAGATCAAGGTGAATACACCTGGTGGTGAGACACTTAAAGAGAATGCCCCACCGTTTCTCCCGCCGCCGCCCGACTTTGACTGTGTATGGGCCGAAACAGTCAACTCCGGTAGACCAGAAGGGGGGCTGTTTTATTCGGAGCCGTGCTGCCGGTAGATCAGCCATGATGGGGATCACTGGCTTGCTCCGCCACTTCCGACACTCCAGGCACTGCCGTTGATGCTTCTTAACGGCTTGGCGGCCTCGAAGTAGCCAGTACGTCCTACGGATTTCGGCAAAGACACGTTCGGGACCCGAATGGAGTAGGCGGTCATCGTAGTCTTTGATCAAGAGTTTAGTGATCGGATGGTCTGGTGCCAGCACGATAGGATGAATGGTGTCTTCCTGCAAGTCTTCTGTCTTCCTAAGACGGCCACCCACTCTGATAAGGCCCAGAGTCTGGTCATATACTGGAGAGAGAGAGATCAGACGGCTAGATGAGCGGATGGGTTTTGAGTGCTGCAAAGCCTTGATTTCTTCAGGGAAGCTTTCAGTTTGGCATTGCCTCAGGAGGGTGACTTCAGTTTCCAGCCGGGCTGAAGCAGAGATGGGGGAACCGGCCGCCCCGTGTTGGGACTCGTATATGGCTTGGGTCAAGTCTGACCAAGTGGTGTACTGAGATGGATCAGGTGCTGATACATCTGCCGTGGTGATGTTACCACAGAAGGTAGATGTCCGAAGCTCTTCTGTCTCTTCGACTCTCAGTATCGGATTTATTGGCCAATGGGCAGGGGAACCATACAGGAAGTCGGGCCCTTTATTCCAGTGACTAGGTTGAGACAGCTCTAGCAGGGTTTTCCCTCTGGTTATGTCATCGGCAGGATTTCGTCCTGTTTCCACATATCTCCAGCTGGCAGCAGATGTGAGCTCTTGTATCTCAGTAACCCTAGTCCCCACAAATACCTTGTATTGGTATGATTCGGATTGGATCCAACTGAGGACTGTAGTTGAATCTGACCACATGACGGTATCTCTGATCGGTAGTGTGAGCTCAGTGTGGATCACCTTAGCCAGCTGGGCTCCTGTTAGAGCAGCACAGAGCTCCAACCGAGGCATGGAGATCTGTTTGCGGGGAGCCACACGTGACCTTGCCAGGACGAATGACACATGTATGTGTCCATCAGCGTCTTCTACACGTAGGTAGGCCACGGATCCATAGGCCTTTTCTGACGCGTCGCAGAAGATATGAAGGTCTACCGTTGAGGTGTCGGAGTCTGCACAATCTGGAGTGTAGCATCGAGGGAATCCAATCTGCTGAAGGTGTGGTAGCTCACTCTCCCATAGCTGCCAGGCTGGGAGAAGACTGTCGGCAATGGGCTCATCCCATCCTCTCTCACTCCTCCACAGGGCTTGGACCAAGATCTTCGCTCGAGTAGTATATGGGATTATATAACCGAGTGGGTCGTATTGGCTAGCCAATACTCGGTACACATTCCTCATAGTGGGCTCGGTGAAGGGCACCGTACGATGTTTATAGCCCAGTGTGTCCGTGGAGCAGTGCCAACGGAGACCCAGTGTAGATTCCTGGGGGTCAGTTTTATCCACCGTCAGCCACAGCTCACACTCTGCAGACCTTGCCTCTGTAGGAAGATGAGAGATCACGGCGGGGATGTTGCAGGCCCACTGTCTGAGGTCGAAACCACCGGCGGCGAGGAGAGCTCTCATTTTATCGATGAGCTGTTTAGCTTGAAGAGGACAGCGGAGTGACTGCAGACAATTGTCCACATAGAAGGCTGTGAGGACAGACTCCAGGACATCTTCGTGGTCGCTGCGGTGATCCATGGCGTGGCGTTGGAGTGCATATACAGCACAGCAGGGGCTGCAGACTGTACCGAATGGTAAGACTTGCCACTCATAGATGTCAGGGTTGCGGGTCTTCTCCATATCTCGCCACAGAAAGCGGAGGAGTGGTCGGTCCTCGGGCAGCAGTCTCACTTGGTGAAACATGCCACGAATGTCTCCGCTGATGGCAACTGCATGCTCCCTGAAGCGGAGGAGTACGCCCAGCAATGGTGAACCAAGGGTCGGTCCAGGAAGTAGAGTGTCATTGAGGGCTATCTGCTGATAACTGAAAGAGCAGTTAAACACTACTCTGGCCTTGCCATTATGGTGTACGATATGATGAGGGATGTACCATGACTCATCCGTTTGGTTGGCCTCCTCACTGTCGATCTTGACCACGTAGCCAGCTTTCTCCAATCTGTGAATCTCCTGCGTGTACACTTCAGCTAATGTTGGGTTGTTAGCCAGTCGCCGCTCAGTAGCTCTCAAGAGTGGCATCACAGCTGTAAGAGGGGCCTGTAGTCGAGGAGCAGATTTCTTATGGATTAGTGGAGTAGCGTAACGGGTCACCCCGTCTACTGTGACAGTAACGGTTTTCTCTTCCAGTGTTTGCAGGGCTACCTGGTCCTGTTTGGATCGTGTCACTTCTTTCTCTGGTCTGTATGGCAAGATATCAAGTTGCCATAGTCTCTCCACATGCTGAACCAGTTCACTGCTGGGGGAGATGAATGATGTGTGCAGGCAGGTGGTCTCATCCGATTGGCACTGGAGGAAGTTGCTTGGCCCTTGTATAGCCCAGCCCAGCTGCGTGCATACGGCAACAGGGCCACCAGGAGGTCCCATACGGACAGGTTGAATGGGAGTCACCAAGTGTGGGTAGTCAGATCCGATGAGGAGCATTGGTTGCACTCTACTGAAGGACTGGATTGGAACTCCTCTGAGGTGACTGTATTTCCGCTTCAGTGACTCCATAGGGCATGACTGTTCTGCCAGGCTCACCTCGTCAGCTGTGAAGGCTCGTTGTATGGGGTATCTTGAGTGGGGAGTTGCGGTGGCTGATACTTCAAATGACACAGTAGAGCCTCTGAGTTTAACCACATCTTGCCTGATTGTTCTCAGAGGCAGGAGCTCTTCTTCCCCCTGTAGTCCTAGGTGCTTGGCAGCTGCTGGGAGGAGGATAGTTCTTTCGGACCCATCGTCCAGTACAGCATGTGTATTCAAGGTCCGCTTCCCACTGCGCAGCTGAACCGGGATCACTTTCAGCATAACACGGCCAGAGTGGCCTGATTGGCCCATATACACCGTGCTGGAGGATGTACCCATGGTGGGGGCATTCCGGTTGACTACTAGAGCCGCTTCATGGAGGACTGGTAAATGCTGCTCATTACAGGTGCTGCATGGCTTCTTGAGTGTACAGTTCTCTTGCTGGTGGCCGCGGCCACACCTCCAGCACCTTTTATTATCCTTTATCCAGGCGGCTCTTTCGGGGGTGCTGAGCTTAGCAAAACCCTCACAGGCATTTAGGTAATGTTCCTGACTGGAGCAGTATGGGCAGTATGGCTTGAAGCGATCGCGCTTTTTGGGGGAGGAAGCAGTTGCTGCCGTGCCGGGTTTGATTGAGGGGGAGGCGGAGCCATCACAGTGTTTCTGAACTCTCTGCTCGTTGCTGAGATAGACTATAGCAGTCTTCTGCGACTTGGCTGATTTGGTTTCCCTCTGCTCAGCATATTTAGGCTCATACAGACTTGTATTAGTGGCGCGCCGAGAGACCTGGATGGCTTGTGACTTCCTATCTAGCCAGGCAGCAAAGTCTGGAAGAGTATAGGTCTGGTCAGACCCACTACAGATGATCCCCCGTGATAGACAGTGCTCGGCGAAGCTGTCTCTGTAGTTGAGGGGCAGTTTTGAGAGTAGAGTGTCCACATGTGAACCACAGCTCAGCTCCGATTTTGAGGGGCCATCCATGCTTCTTAACATTCCCACCAGAGTGTTCACAGCCGCTGAAAAATCCTCAAAGGCTTGAGCGTCCCCTTGCCTTATAGGAGGGGAGTTGAGTATGGACCGAAGTTCCCCCTGTATGAGTTGCCTCGGCTGGCCGTATCTCTGCTGCAGAGCATGCATGGCACTGGTGTAGGGGTTAGGGTCATTTATATACCTTTTGGCCACTTGGTATGCGCTGGGCAGTTTGAGATGATCCAACAGTATCTGATACTTGTAGTCTTCTGACAGGCGCCTGTGGGGCCCAAGTATGCTTTCTAATCCTTTCTTGAGCATGATGAAGTCGCTCTCCTTCCCTGAAGCGAATGAGGTGAGCTTTGGTTTAGGTATGCCAAAGGAGGAGGCAATGGCCATTTCCATTATACCAGGCGTGAATGAGTCGGTTGGAGGATGTGTTGGTGTCGGCTGAACTGGGGGATAGTAATACATACCAGGCGGGTATGGTGGATAAGGATACATACCAGGCGGGTATGGTGGATAAGAAGGATATGGTTGGTAGGGCAGCGGCTGAGGCATAGGATACTGTGCAGGGAGTGCCCTGGGTTGAACTGCGGCATGTTGAAGGGGTTGAGGCTGCAGTGGCGGCTGAACAGGCATGGGAACAGCTGGTGCATTCTGGCCGCGCTGCGGCTGAAGGAAAGCGGGTGAAGGTCCAGACTGTACTGTTTGCTGTACCAGCCGAGACTGGCTCTGAGGTTGTGTCCCAGGCAGTGAAAGGGGCTGAGTAACCTGGGCTTGACCTGGGTAATACTGTAGACCTATTGGAAGAGCAACTGAAGCAGCATCCAGGACCGGCTGTTGCTCAGGCGGAGGAACTGACTGCTGGGCAGGTGTCGGTGAGCCTGGCTCGAGCGTGCGGACTGATTGCTGTTGTTGTGAGGTCACCAAAGTGTCTTCCCTCATTTGTCGGGACAGAGGGGGTACTCTGAGGGGAAACAGATTATCCTCTGATTGATAGCGCTCTAATTGAGGTAGGCTGGAGTAGCGTGGACAGTATGGGGCTTGGTAATGGGGATTACTGGAATAGCTGTGTGGGTAAGGCCCACGCTTGGTGCTGTCCATCACGAACTTTAACTCCTCCATTTGTCTGGTGACGTCCCTAAAACGTGACTCCATGCGTTCCCACCTGTCATCCTGGGAATCCTGATAGAATCCATGAGCGGGGGTGGAGAAGTCAATCCGTTTCTTCTCCTCTTGCGGAGGGATCTCTGCTGATGGCAAACTACATTCCTCCTTACCGTTTCCATATAAACCCAGTGGATAGAATGGATAGCCAAGCTCGTAATCCTCTAGATGTCCTGGAACCCGCCGGGCCCTGATGGGACGAGGATCCTGTGGTGGCTGTCCATTAGCGAATGACCTATAGGCTGCCATAGTGCAGTTGAGTACATCCGGCTC
Source organism: Poromitra crassiceps (assembly GCF_964638095.1). Lineage (NCBI taxonomy): Eukaryota > Metazoa > Chordata > Actinopteri > Beryciformes > Melamphaidae > Poromitra > Poromitra crassiceps. The sequence continues at coordinate 115,089,997 of NC_139624.1, forward strand.
GAAGGACCACTTGTGCGATTCAGTGTGCGTATGCTGGCTTTCTGGTTGTAATCAACTGTCTATGTACTCCGGTTAGAGAGAGATTGCAACCACGGTCTTTTTCACTGGTTTATTAAACTTGTAAGTATGGCATGTGTTGAGCATGTGGTTTCTGTAGGAAGATACAATACAATTTGAATTAAGTAATTATTAAAAACAATGTAACTGAGTACAGCACAACAATCCAAAATCTAAATAATATCACAAGACTCAAGAACATCATAAAGAAACATGACAGTACACAGCTACAACAAGTCCTCTTCCCATCAAAGAAATTATATCGCAATTACAAATTATGCCCACATGGCGGCAGCATTGATCACATTCCTCTCCGTAATTCTTATTAGTTACTACAAACCATGTTTGTCAAGAAAAGGAAATAAAATGATTGTAACTACTATCCTACTTCAACTAACTTATTGCTATGCCTTTAAATGAAAATACTCATGTAAATATTATCTATAACAGGCATCAATTTCGACTGTATATAGTCTACATACAGTACGTGTATGCATGGAATTTCAATTACCAACATCATGAAATATAGTCGGAACAAATCGACAGCTACAGGGAACTAGCCACACAGCAAACTACTATACAACTGTAACCAGTCATACTGTAACTACTACACAGGTTTGTACTTACATTATAAGCGACGCACACACTGTCACACAATGAAGAATGATAACTACATCGCGGACCACGAGGTAGTTAAAGGGAGTGCGCTCAGGGAGTAATATGCACGGAGATGCGTGAGGGTTTTAATAGCGAGTGGGGCGTGGCTTAAACCTACTCAGTCCAGTAGTGGATTTCTCACAATATATATATATATATAATATCCATCTGGGCCCTTCTTGAAACTAACTTATCGCTCTCTCATTAAAAACAAAACAAAAACAAAAAACTTTACTACTATTCCTTCAGAAGTTGTAGTTGTCAGGAAACAAGGCAAACTCGCCTTGTTATATATACTGTATATATATATATATATATATATATTATATATTAGGGATGCACCGATCGATCGGCACGTGACCGGAAATGGCCGATTTCCACGTGATCGGCCTCGATCGGTGATCTGCGCCGGTCACTCTAAATAGCCGATTCTGTGAGCCGATTTTCAAGTGACGTGCGTGCACCCGAACGCAGCGAGACCGAGACGGATGAGTTGCAGCCAAAACAAAAGCTGCCACTACACACATGCCACAGCATGTCTTCGTCGGTGTGGAGCCGCGGAGGGGCAGGGTAGGTTGCAGTCCACTCCAGTCTGAGCAGCTCGCTTCACCTCACCCCTCTTCCCCGACCAGCTGCAGTCCACATCACCACTGCCTGCTGCTGCTGCTATCTGTCAGTCACGTTGTAACGTGGATACAGGAGAGGACTTTTGTTTCGTATTGCGAATAGAACGACGAACATAATAATGAAATGCATCAGACCAGTGTGCAAGGTTTTCTGTGCGAGATGATTTTTTTTTCGAATGGCGGATAAAAAAAAACGGACTCTGTGTGTAAACTACGATATTCAAACTGAGTCAACTCAAACTCATTTCCTCATCTAGGCTACTCAATAACAGCCAAATCCACAACTGTAGAGTGGGCATGGCTTCGAAGGTCTCTTGGCTCCAGACCTATAGGCTATAAACTCCTTGTCCATGGATAACATTTTGACGTTTATTTATTTTATTTTATTAGTTTATTTGACAGGGACATATACAAAAAAACATTAAACCCCATAGGGGAAGATATGCTTTATAACAGATTTAGCCATAGGCTACTTTCCATCTTGAGCCCCTGTTCTGTTGCACCTTTTTTCTTTTGGAAAAGTAAATGCATGATAGCTGTGGGATATACTGGAATTAATTGTTTTATATTCATTGTATTTACACAAAAAGAAAAGCTCTGTCCAGTAACCTGGAACACTTTTATTTTGAGATGTTTTTGAGTGAGATCGTCCTACCTCATGCAAATGATAAGAAATGTGACATGAATGTTAATTTTCTATTAAAGCAAAGTAAAAAAAAAAAAAAAAACGTCAAAAAATAACCCGTCAATTATTGTTCTTAGAAAGAAAATCAGAATCGGCAAAAATCGGTATCGGCAAGTCAGACTATTCAAAGATCGGAAATCGGAATCGGCCAACAAAATAGCAATCGGTGCATCTCTAATGGGCTTTCACGACTAGTGAATTTTACTAGTCGACTAGTCGTCCCTAAAGGTAGTCGACTAGTCGACTAACCGTTTTTTTTTTTTTTTTTTTTATCTTTAACACATTCACTGCCAGCCGTTTTTCAATACTGTAGTTAGCTTCTGCCAGAGGGTTTTTTTGAGGATTCTGGCTCATTTTACAAGAGCCGAGGATTCTTTTCTGTTTGGACTTTGTGAACACAAAGTTCACAAAAGTACTAATAGAATGTGTGCTTTCTCTGTCTAAAAGAGTTAGTTTGTAGAGTTAGTAGTTATGTAGATATTAGCCGTTGAGTACAGCATGGTTTCAGAGATTTTCAGAGAGTTTTGAGATAAATGGATTTTTAGAACCACCTCACGTGCCTGTGATTATGGGTGCCCTTGGGCAAGTCTGTATACTGTATTGTGTTTGTGTGTGTGTGTGTGTGTGTGTGTGTGTGTGTGTGTGTGTGTGTGTGTGTCTCCAAACTCCTCCCTCCTTAGGTGTGTCTCTGGTGGCTTTGCAGTGTTTTGTCACAGGCGAGTTTCTGTTGCCTCACAGATCCCAAAAAAAAGAGAAGGGAATCGCAGGAGCGGGGAAGAGGAGAGGCGAGGGGGGGGGGGGGTTAGACACGGGAGAGAAATTCCTTCGCGATCCCCTTCTTCCAATCTTGAGGCGTACGGGTCCTGCTGCTGCTCGTCTGTGCTGCTGCTGCTGGCGGCTCTCGGGCGGGTCTGGATTACTGTAAAACGGGCGGTTGAGAGCTTTGATGAAGCTTTTGCGATTCTGGTCTTATTTATGCTCAAAGGTACTCGAGTGTGTGTGTGTGCGCGCGCGTGTGTGTGTGTGTGTGTGTGTGAAATCGAAAGCGTTTTCGCCCAGCCATTTCCTTGAGAATGGCTTGCTCCCGCGGCTGTTTTTGGTTGGCTTTCTCTCTGTCGGGAGAGCACTGTTGCCACTTAGTTGGTCGGTAAAATAGATTATACACATTCAATACTTCCAATATTTTTATAGGAGACGTGGGGGGCATTGATCCACGTAGCACCGTCAAAAACATTTTTTTTTTTTTTTGACGTCTCAACTCGTCATTGGCAGTGAACCGCTGGATTGTGTTTGACGAGTCAACTCGCCATTGGCAGTGAACGTGTTAACACGTTCACTGCCATTGACGAGATATCTCGGCTTACAAAATCCAACGGTTGACTGCCAATGACGAGATATCTCGGCTTAAAAAAAAAAAAAAAAATTTGACGGTGGGACGTGGATCAACGCCCCCCACGTCTCCTATAAAAATATTGGAGCCACCGAACATGTACAACCCATTCCACCGACCCACTAAGTGGTGACAGTGCTCTCCACACTAGAAAAAGCCGAGCCAAAACTGCAGGGGAACGCGCGAGGAAACCATTCTCTCGTACTGTAAAATGGATTGGCGAAAACGCTTTCGCTTTCGCGCATTATCGCGCTGGGAGCTGGCGTGGGGGATTGCAAATTTGCATAATAGATTATGCGTGCAACACACTTTGAAACACGGCAGAAAGCCCACAATCGCACGCAGCTTCATTGCAGCTGAGCATTGCAGCTGAGCAACAACCGAAACGACTCATGCAGACTCGCCCAAAGAGCAGCCGCCGCAGCAGCCAGGCAGCACAGACAGGCAGAGCCTCGCTTGTGACAAACGCTGCAAAGCCACCAGAGACACACCCATGGAGGGAGGAGTTTGAAGGAGAGGGGAGTTTCCTGCTGCTATGGAGGAAATTACTGTTCAAAACTATTGTTTAGATGTCTGACGTCTTACGCCAAAAATAAATGGTTAAAGTGACTGTTCTATCGAATTTCACAAAAAGCCATTTATCTCAGAATAAATTTTCAGACGCTGAAACCATGCTGTATTCTACTGCTAATGCCTACATAACTACTAACTCTACAAACTAACTCTTTTAGACAGAGAAAGCACACATTCTATTAGTTCTTTTGAGATCATTTGTGTTCACAAAATCTTAGCAGAAAAGAATCCTCGGCTCTTGAAAGATGAGCCAGAATCCTCAAAAAAAAACCTTGGCAGAACCTACCTACAGTATTGAAAAAACGGCTGGCAGTGAATGTGTTAAGAAAGAACATGAGGTATTTACACGACATACATGGACTATCATATCCCATATCCCCCACAAAGAACATCAAAACACAACAAAACAAAACAAGAAAACTGCATAAAATACACAATAATCCAAGAACAAACAAGACTATTGGACAAACAACCAAACAAAAACAATGCATTCAGCTCCTATCCTGATAAGCCTAATGACACTGGGGTAAAAAGTTCTTAAAGTCAAACTCTGTATGTGGTTGCCATATTTTGGGGATGTCTAAGAATCTGCCTTTGCTCTTGTAGTAAATGTTATCCAACGTATGGTAGCTTGAGAGTTCATTCTACCAGTGAACTACAGCTGGGGGATTGGATGCTTTCCAATTTAAAGCTATGCATTTCCTAGCTGCCAACAGGGCAAGATCTATGTATTTACTTTGAATGCATTGTTTTTGTTTGGTTGTTTGTCCAATAGTCTTGTTTGTTCTTGGATTATTGTGTATCTTATGCAGTTTTCTTGTTTTGTTTTGTTGTGTTTTGATGTTCTTTGTGGGGGATATGGGATATGATAGTCCATGTATGTCGTGTAAATACCTCATGTTCTTTCTTAAAGATTAAAAAAAAAAAAAAAAATGCTAAAACGACTAGTCGACTACTAAGCACAGTGTCGACTAGTGGTTTTACTAGTCGACTAGTCTGTGAATGCCCGAATATATATATATATATATATATATATATATATATATATATATATATATATATATGGTTGAAAATACAATGCTTCAGCATGCGCTGGGACGCGTCATCAGTGATGTTACCTGGGGTCGTAAGGTGTTTCGGGTCTATCGAACATCATACACCCTCGCCCAGTAGACCCAGCCGAGGCCGATTAAGACCCCGACTCGCGTCCCAGAAGCAGCCGCTCACGGATCAGCCTTCCTACTCTGTCTGCAGCGTTGCCCACGGAAGGGTTGATCATGCCCAATCCGCTGCAATAGAGCTAGTGCTACACCGCAGCATTGAAAGACCCTTCGGTGCATGGAGGGCTAAGGCTCTGTGGGTTTCTCCCGGCCACGCTCCTCCTTCGTCTCACCAGACCTCCAAAAGGCAATCCTACTATGCCGCACCATAGACAAAGAGGATGCCTCTAGGAGGCCTGTACGCTGCACGTCATTCGCCTGCGGCGAGCACCTCGCTCTAGCCTGAAGGACCCCAGGCCGCGCCGATCTTTATACAGCTTTTCATATATATATACCGTAAATTCCGGACTATAAGGCGCACCGGTGTATAAGCCGCACCTTCAAAGTTGACTATTTTTTTCTTATATAAGCCGCACCGGACTATAAGCCGCGGGTGTTTTAATGGTATTTTTTTTTTTTTTTTATTGTGTTTAATGTTTAATTACCATATGTAATGCTCCCATTTATTAACATTTCAACAAAACAACATAACACAACACCACCTGTGTTGTTATTTACAGTGCACACAGTGTCATACAGTGTCATACAGTGTGGTGAAAAGAGGGCAAGAGAGGAAATTAAAACAGAAGTGGATTTATAGTTAGAAAGAGTGCTAAAAAAGAGAGTTTTTTTTTTTTTTTTTTTTTTTTTGAAAAAATCCATAGATAAGCCGCACCGTTATATAAGCCGCAGGGGCCAAAAAAGGCCAAAAAACGGGAAAAAAGGTGCGGCTTATCACTGCACGAAAAGCCAGGTTTCCGTCCCCTTAGATCGCCACATACGGCCACATACCTCTCTAATTCCTGGCAGTTCACGGCAGTACAAAACCTGTGGTGTTGCGTTTGTTTTGTCCGCTGATCGCCGAAAACGCATCCGCGGGTGTCGGCACGGGGGGGCGGGGGCGGGGGGGGACTTTCAGCCGCGACAATAGATGTTTCACACCTTGCAGTGCGCCTAATTAGAATGTGAATAGCAGCAAGCTCAGCCCTCTAGCGAAAAACGAATTCATTCATTGGATGAGAGCAGCTCACTCTTACAATACAAGATGGCTTGTGACTGGTGGATAGAGCTGTCACTAACCCGCTAGCTTGTCCATTCATTGGATGGAGCCACAGAGAAATATCACTTGTGATTGGTTGACAGATCTTATGATAGCTTTGCTATTGGTCATGCTTGGCTAATCCCCTCCCTAATAATAATAATAAATCAATGCTGTGTGCTTAAATTCACGTTATTGTTACACTTTCAATGAATGCCATCAATATTTATTTATTGAATGGGGAAGAACATTTGCGAGGAACATCGTGAATAGTAAAGTTTTATTAAATCAAATGCAAATCAAAATACACATGTACATGTCATAAACAATTAAGATATAAGATAAAAAGCATCAAAGGAGAGGAGACTGAAATATTACAAGAAGAAAAAGATTTGGGTATCAGCATGGTTTTAGTATGTGCAGGCAGCATTAACCAATGTAAACAGGATTAGCAGTTATTGCAAAATGTAAATATGCTTATTTAGCATACTTTTAGAGAATTCCCCATTAATTTTCACCCATAGACATTTTGAAAAAATCCTTGTTTGCCCAGTGCATTATATGAACATTGCACACATTAATAACAGCAAATAAAAATAAATAATCCACCATCAATAACTTAAAAAAAAGTGCTCTGAAATGCAGGTGGCACTTTTCCCAGTGCATTATGAACATTGCACATATTCCAGAGAACAGAAAATATTATTAAATAAATCGCCATCAGAAACACTACTAGGAAGGCTACATTAACAATGAAATTGCTGCATCAGTGAAAAGAGGAATTTTTGTTCAGTGCAATCAACATGTCAACATGTTCTGGTGTCAGGCCTCAGCCTGTTAATTATGAGTCCAGCAGCTGAAAAGACTCTCCGCTGGCACAGATGTTGCAGGCACACACCGATAGCGACGTGCAAGATGAGATAGCTTTGGGAAGGATCGCTCCTTCTCGCACCACCACACAAGTGGATCCTCCTCGTCTGCTGGGATGCAGGCTTCCAGCCAGTACCGCTCCAGCTTGTCACGATCTTAATGGGGATGGCATGCTCTCCATAGCCATCCCCAAAAAAGTCCAGCACAGAACTTTTCTTCCGTTTTGGTTGAGGTTGAATGGATTCAGCCGAGGAAGTGGAAGCTGTGTTGTCCTCTTCGTCTGGCCCGTCATGGTCATCTTTATCAGCAGAAGCAGCAGCCTCCTCGCCACCTTGCTGGGGTCCCCTGCTGAGTGGAGATGCCTATAGTGGAGATAATTAAATGGATGGAAATTATTAGAACATAATATAACTTCTTTGTGTCTCTGCTGCCCCAAACCCCCCCCCCCCCCCCCCCCCCCCACACACACACACACTTGTGTGTGTTCGTTGTGTGTGTCTGTGTTTATCTTACCACTCTTTTGTGAAGACAGCGCCACCAACAGTGCAGGGTCGATCTCGCAGGGTAAACCTGCTGCCAATGACAGCTCATAGACATTCATTGCCACCTACACACACACACACACACAGAGGAGAGAGAAAGCAAATTACACAGAGACAACAGGTTTGAACGCAATTTGGACTGTTTCCACTATTTGTGTCCAGTGTGTTTCCAGGGTTTGTGTCTTTTCAGCGTGTGTTACCTTCATGTCTGTCTCTCGCGGGATGTGGTCCTTGAAATCCTCCACTGAACTGACCAGGAATGGAATATGACAAGACAAAACCTAGAGACAAGAGACAAAACAGACTTTTTAGGAACAGAGACAGGTTCATTTTCTGATTGGCACAGATACATTTTTTGACGTTTTACCTTTCAACTGTGCCTGTGTGTTCTAACAGTCCTTGCATGCATTATTTGTGTGTCTACATGCATGTCTATATTTGTGAGGGTGTGTGTGTGTGTGTCTGTGTTTATCTTACCACTCTTTTGTGAAGACAGCGCCACCAACAGTGCAGGGTCGATCTCGCAGGGTAAACCTGCTGCCAATGACAGCTCATAGACATTCATTGCCACCTACACACACACACACACACACACACACACACACACACACACACAGAGGAGAGAGAAAGCAAATTACACAGAGACAACAGGTTTGAACGCAATTTGGACTGTTTCCACTATTTGTGTCCAGTGTGTTTCCAGGGTTTGTGTCTTTTCAGCGTGTGTTACCTTCATGTCTGTCTCTCGCGGGATGTGGTCCTTGAAATCCTCCACTGAACTGACCAGGAATGGAATATGACAAGACAAAACCTAGAGACAAGAGACAAAACAGACTTTTTAGGAACAGGGACAGGTTCATTTTCTGATTGGCACAGATACATTTTTTGACGTTTTACCTTTCAACTGTGCCTGTGTGTTCTAACAGTCCTTGCATGCATTATTTGTGTGTCTACATGCATGTCTATATTTGTGAGGGTGTGTGTGTGTGTGTGTGTGTGTGTGTGTGTGTGTGTCTTACGTCTCTCAGATCCTCCTGAGCCAAGGAGCGGAAGGAGAGGATGACTCCGATGATAGTCATTGTCTTCAAAACACTGTCCAGAGCTACAAACAGACAAAATCAGTCAAAACACTGTCCACAGCTATAAACAGACAAAATCAGTCAAAGCTATGCTGTGCTGTACTTTGCCAAAACCTTTGCATTGGATTTTAAATATTTTTGATTTTTTTTTGCCCAGCTACTAACTTTACAATGAGAGAGAAAAAATTGTATTGTATTCAGGATTTTTTTTATCCAGCATTACAGACGTAGTTTCACAAATCACTTTTACACAGACGTGAAAGCCATTATTTGCGCTGAATTGTTATGATTTGCACCATTTTTCTTAGTATTTGGTATCTAATTGAATCTGAAAAAAGATTTATTTTGCAGTTGAATAAAATGGCAGTAAAACACGTGATCATGTGGACAAGTGTGCGTTTAGTGTGTGCTCGTGATTACAGGCACACACACACACACACAATGTGTGCAACTGTAAATCATTCAAGTTAAAATCAACATATAGGCTACTTCTATCTAAATTATTTAATATTTATTTATTTACCTGTTCAGCAAACTCATGGTGATGAAAACAAAACACAGCGGCAGCATATTGCGGGCAGTCATTTCAGAAATCAGTTGAGTAATCTTTCATGCGCGGAAAGCATCACATGATGGAAAGGATTTCTCTGTACCTCGTTCAACCTAATTAAAAACAGCTCACTCCAATCAGAAGGTGTGACATATGTTAATACCTTTCCAGTGTGTCCAATCATTCCAGATATATGAAAAATCAATACAACAAGCAATTCTGATATTTAGAACATTATTTTATATAGAGGATTTAGCATATTCAGTACAAAGACAGGTCAAGTATTTATATTACCCATTCAGAGATCTCTGAGGTGGATTTTCCAGTGGTCTTTCCCTCACAGCAAAATATGTAGCAGGTCAAGAAAAAGACCCTTGTAAACCGACCCCTCCCTTCTCTTTTGCCTGTCCTTTTAAACTGCATCTTCATGTGTGGGCTGGTCTCTCCTTGAAAGTTCCTCCTCCTGGGGGACATCCTTCACTGCTTGAGCTGTCATTGGTCTGTCACTCTTATGATAGGCATGTTTTCTCCTCCTCTTGGTCCGCAATCATGTGACCTGGCTTCCACTGGAGGTCACAGCACTAACCTTCTCCTTGAAATAGTTATCTATTGGTTCCTATCTACCAAAGCAGCTGTTAATATATTTACTTTAAATTCCTATTTTGATTCTTATAATTTGGGTCAGCTAATTTAGCTATTTACCTATTAAAGTCCTATGGTTTAGAACATTATGTAAGGTTATTGTTAGACTTGCTAAACTAAACTATATTCTGGATAAGATCAAATTCAGCTAAATCATGGGTTAATCCCAGTCTGAACTGGATTTAAAACATCTTACAGTTCAGACTTACTGTCTCTCGGTCTGTAACCACCCAAAGGGTGTAACCAGAGTGAGAGCGTATTCTTCAATCAAAACAGAGAAAAACTCACCCTGATTAACCCGGATGAGAAACTCTTATCAATTACCACTTATTAACTAATTCGACTATTCCTTTATTTCCCATTCTATAATTACAATAATAACAATAGGCTAATATTTATCTAGTTATTATATACTGTAGCTCCCTTATTGTATAGCAAGTAATGCAAATTGAAGTTTATTCAACACACCAAAATACAACATCTGACCCCATTCCATTACTGTTCTAGACACACTCTATATTCTGCTGAGCATCTAATATTCCTCTAGGACCAACGCCGGGCCGTCTGAGATTCGAACCCGGAACCTCTCCTCACATGGGCTGTGTCCTTGAGCCTGTCCTCATTTCTGGGGGAAAAAGGTTAGCACATCGAATGTATAGTCTAAACTTTATTTCATATCAGATATCAAAACCCACTCAGTCAATCAGTAGGATATATATGAATACAATGTTATGATCCTTCTCACTAAAACTTTGCATCCTGTGGTGCTTTGTGGAATGTGCCTCCCCCCCCTGTTGATGTTCTGCAGCCATTTGTCTTAGAGAAAGCCATAAACTCTGTGTTGTTTTCCAGTCCCTATCCCAAAGTGACTAAGTGACTGAGCAGAGACATTAAAATGTCCTTTTGTCGGCTGATCTCCGTGACCTCTGCCCCGACCATATCCTAAATGACCGTCCTTGTGCAGCTTATCCACCCGGCCATCCGAGACCCTGTGTAATGTTCTCCAGACCTTCCTTAAACAAGGCTTAAAACAACAGCTTGTCACACACAAAACATTGTTCAATTTCCACTAAACCCTCTACTGGTTAATCCCCAAGGCCAGCACGTCTCCTAATGGAAATTAAGAAAGTTCATCATTACACAAACTCAGCCGCTCCTCCAATGACCTAGAACAGAACATTTAAACATAATTAAAGATATATTTGAATTAACAAATGACAAGATCATCTCTGTAATTGCATATTTTCATATCAGCATGTAGGGCCGCCATGCTGAAGTATCTGCCTCTTGTTGAGTCCAACCTGGGCCTATGGAGAAATGTTTGATCAAAATACCATAGATTGGGGAGAGAAATCTATCAATCCCCCTTTTCACATCTCCAATAGAGATGTGAAACCACCTGCTCGTCTCATTACTCCAGTTCCATTCCTCCCTGCAACATTAACACTGTGATTTGAGTTATTTTAAACATATTCTTCAACTTACCCACTTCAACTTGGCTCCTTATTGAATCTAACATAACCCCCAGTTGAAACCCCCCTAACGACAACATTCAGTTCATTTAGTAGCATAACTGTTCCCATATCTTTCCTGGAACCCACTTAGACAACATTAAACCTCAGCACAAACACAACTTAACCCCATTAATGCATGTATTCATTTCCAAATTCGTCATATTTTGGTTGCCCCCTTGTCCCAATTTGCACCCATATAAGTGCATAAGACTATTTGCTTAGATCGCACTATGCAAAAATGAAACCCACATACTCAAGATTGGACCTGTGCTGCAAACATTTGATTTCACAATGTGCCTGTATTTTAGACAAAATAATTTCTTGTATTCTTATTAGTACAACAAGTCGCTTGTATGGCAGATAATATTTGAGATACTCTGTGAGTACATATCCAATTGTTTACTTTTATAATTTGATTGCAATGCATCCTCATAAACAAGATGACTCCTGAGTGAACATTCATAGCTTACAGAGTGACAATGCACTGACCTTGTAGACTTGTGGCAATAAACAATGAGGCGGAGGGTAACCCCAGAAGGTGCTGTGAGTGGGGGAGGGGCGGGCTAGACCCCTGGCAGTTCACTTGAGTAATTTTGGGGATGGCATAACCCCACTAGGTAAAACAGTGAGGGCCAACATTGTTCATAAATACTCCAAACGCAAACTCAAGACTGTCTGTCCTCCGAGGGCATTGACTTATTTATAAATACTTTTAAAAACATCTCCAGCGTACTTTTAGTATAAATTTAACTATGTGTAGCTTTTCTCAAACGGAAAAATGATAGTGTATCTTACCTGGGTTTGAGCTAGTTCTTCTATAGGGACGACAAAGAGAATTTTCAAGTTAATCAACAAACCCTTCATTTATGCAAAGTTGTCAACTAAACAAACTCATCATATAACTATTGTTCTTTTATGTGTCACTGCAAACTTCCTATTCAGTGAGTATTACTATATAATGATGTGCAGTATTCAGTGTTCCCCACTGCTGTACTTTCCCATTCCAATCTATTTTTCATAACTCATTATATCTGACACGTCGTCAGTGTGTTTTGCTGAGATTTAACCCTCCATCTGGGTCCATTCTATATTCTATGCATTCATTCACCATGCATTCCACAATGTATGGGGACCCCCCTTTGGTCTAAATTAATCAAACAACTATCAATATGGTCAGATCAATTGACACCTCAAACGAGTAACAGACATCACTTCCCATATCACAGCCACACCGACAAAACACAGCACCATTTCGCCAATCTAAATATTATAATCAGTGCTTTCATTCTCCATAGAAACAATGAACGTTCACGCCCCATACTATCAGCATTGTATTCCCAATCCACATAAAATCCCACATTACACAAACTTCATCACTCATACCAACCCACTTAAATCCTATCTGTCTCCTTACACCACTAAATGCATTCACAACATCAAATTTTACTACCGGCATCTACCCATCACTCATGCAGTAACATAAAATCCTATCTATCTCAAATTATCACACTCAAATCAACTCAAACATGGAACTTATAGCCTACATAATCAGCCAAAGCAACGCTGCCCTGATGTAATGCCTTGCTCAAAGAGCCTACCCCACTCGTGCAGCCCCACCCTTAGGAAAGGGCTGCCCTCTTTGACCTTCTCAAGGGACAACATTCTTGGACATGGTGTGTTTTTAGACACGCCCAGTCTTTGCGCATGCCCAGGTCACTTATCATATAGACCTTGAACACAACGGAGCTCCCCGACTGGAGCTTCACGGAGCAGCCCCCCTCCACCTCTCAACAGATCCAGGAAGCAAGGTCCTGGACTAAACAGCACTGCGAGCTGCAGCAAAACAGACAGTTTGGTGTTACAAGTTCCTCTGAAAGGGTTTGTCCCCCTTGCATCAAAATGTACATTACCAACTTCATTTTAACAGACAAAAGTAACGCGCGACACCCTTCTGGCCATTCCGGTAGCTGCTGGCTCGCCACCGCCCGGTACAAGCCGCGTCTGGTGCTCTGCTCGCTGTCAGACCCTCCTTGGCCCGTACTGTACCAGCCCTGAAAGAAAACCACCTCTACCTGATGTACAGCTGCTTAGCCCCCCCGAGCCGGACCCGCCAGCGGCGTTTCTCTCGGAGTTTCGCCGCGTCAGCAATCCTCTCCCTCCGCTGGAAACAGCCGGAAACTCCGCTTCTTTCTCTAACATGGCTCACACACAAACACACACACACACCCCCTCATGCTCTCCCCTTTCGCGCATACACACAAACACACACATTCTCTGCCCAACGACATGTGAAGTTTGCACTACAAGCGACCCACAGATAAAAGACAACCAAACAGACAGACAGACAGACTGACGGACGGACAGACAAAAACTAAATAAAGGTTGTCGATGTCTGTTTTGATTTAACCGTCAATCGTTTACTACATACACACATTGTTCCATTAGGCTACTATGGAACCGCACACTTCACAGGTTCAAACCCGAGCGCTTTACCAACTGAGCTATATTTCTTTGAATGCGTAAAGAGCCGGTCATGCTTATATAATCTACCCCGTCTCACGCATACATCATGTCTACTAGTTGGGAGGACATATTATGTGACGCCTATTATATCTATTCGCATAATCCATAGGCCATAGGCCATTAATCCCATTCCATATCTTTATATTTCTAAATAAATCTAACGTTAAAAGCATACGCTATTATTTTGAACTGTCGCGCGACCTTACCAGCGCCAATTTGACGGCAAAATAACTCATAGGCTATCTACAATTCTCCGCTCTGCTGCCCAACTCCGCCAGACAGACTCACAGGTTTCTCCTGTATGGACGCCAGAGCCCACTCACCGCGGCCATTTGCCTGCACCCGGACCCTTGGTTAGAAGCTGCGCGCATCAACTTGTGGTGTATTTTTCTTCCACAAACAGTTTTTTCATAAGCGTCAAAATACTGTTGATTCTATTTATATAGCCTACTATACTCTTACATATTACCGTTCCACTGTGCCAGGCATCCCTGCACACTGAAACTTCTTTATTTCAAATAGCACTCACTTGACAAATCAAGGAGTGTGACTAATTATACAACCTTTATCCCTTTCTATTGTATAGAAAATGTTCCCCTATATCTAAGGATCATTTACATTCATTTTCTCTTCTTCTCAAACTTACAGCAAAGTTATGGATCATAAAGCAGTATAACACAAAAATACAAAGGAATACTAACCCAACGTGACCTAATCTTGCATTAAATTCACCTTGTTGTTTGAATTTATAGCATAAACCTTTGTGTCTAATTTACATAGCAACATAAATTGGAAGAATCTAAAATTCAACTCAAAATATGGATATTAATATTACTATTATTAGACAATTCAGTGTTATTTCTTCCCCATTTTATATAATCTTTTATGATCTTAGTTAGCTGATTTTTTCACAATTCATATTATACCAAAACCTTCAAGATATATTACAATAAAATGCAAAAACCTGAGCCTTAATGCTCTCTGTACAAAACGGACTCCCCCAGAACACGCCGGTTCTGTATAAATAACACATTTTGCTATGGTCTTGGAAAATTAGTATTATCATAATAATAATGTACTATTCGCCTCACATGCATTCGGTCTGACAATGGTCTTGAGATTAATCACTTCTCTCACACGTGCTCGGTCATGGGCAATGGTCTTGGGGTTAATTACGACCCTCACACGCGCTCGGTCACTTTACAAATCTTTCCAAAATATCAAAACACGTGTTAGACCAGCTTTGTACAGGTTCCTAAATTTGATTGATAAATTACAGCATTTGTGGAATCCAGTTAGTGTAACAATAATTTAGAATAGCCAATGCAGATATTTTTATGAAAAAGGTAATCCGTAAACCTTTTATTGATATTTTCCCGGGATGTTAAGCCACTGTTTTCCTGAAATGCTTGATCAGAATGCTTGCTTTTTCAAAATATGGATCATAATCACGTCGGGGTACACCATTTGATGGAAAGGATTTCTCTGTACCTCGTTCAACCTAATTAAAAACAGCTCACTCCAATCAGAAGGTGTGACATATGTTAATACCTTTCCAGTGTGTCCAATCATTCCAGATATATGAAAAATCAATACAACAAGCAATTCTGATATTTAGAACATTATTTTATATAGAGGATTTAGCATATTCAGTACAAAGACAGGTCAAGTATTTATATTACCCATTCAGAGATCTCTGAGGTGGATTTTCCAGTGGTCTTTCCCTCACAGCAAAATATGTAGCAGGTCAAGAAAAAGACCCTTGTAAACCGACCCCTCCCTTCTCTTTTGCCTGTCCTTTTAAACTGCATCTTCATGTGTGGGCTGGTCTCTCCTTGAAAGTTCCTCCTCCTGGGGGACATCCTTCACTGCTTGAGCTGTCATTGGTCTGTCACTCTTATGATAGGCATGTTTTCTCCTCCTCTTGGTCCGCAATCATGTGACCTGGCTTCCACTGGAGGTCACAGCACTAACCTTCTCCTTGAAATAGTTATCTATTGGTTCCTATCTACCAAAGCAGCTGTTAATATATTTACTTTAAATTCCTATTTTGATTCTTATAATTTGGGTCAGCTAATTTAGCTATTTACCTATTAAAGTCCTATGGTTTAGAACATTATGTAAGGTTATTGTTAGACTTGCTAAACTAAACTATATTCTGGATAAGATCAAATTCAGCTAAATCATGGGTTAATCCCAGTCTGAACTGGATTTAAAACATCTTACAGTTCAGACTTACTGTCTCTCGGTCTGTAACCACCCAAAGGGTGTAACCAGAGTGAGAGCGTATTCTTCAATCAAAACAGAGAAAAACTCACCCTGATTAACCCGGATGAGAAACTCTTATCAATTACCACTTATTAACTAATTCGACTATTCCTTTATTTCCCATTCTATAATTACAATAATAACAATAGGCTAATATTTATCTAGTTATTATATACTGTAGCTCCCTTATTGTATAGCAAGTAATGCAAATTGAAGTTTATTCAACACACCAAAATACAACATCTGACCCCATTCCATTACTGTTCTAGACACACTCTATATTCTGCTGAGCATCTAATATTCCTCTAGGACCAACGCCGGGCCGTCTGAGATTCGAACCCGGAACCTCTCCTCACATGGGCTGTGTCCTTGAGCCTGTCCTCATTTCTGGGGGAAAAAGGTTAGCACATCGAATGTATAGTCTAAACTTTATTTCATATCAGATATCAAAACCCACTCAGTCAATCAGTAGGATATATATGAATACAATGTTATGATCCTTCTCACTAAAACTTTGCATCCTGTGGTGCTTTGTGGAATGTGCCTCCCCCCCCTGTTGATGTTCTGCAGCCATTTGTCTTAGAGAAAGCCATAAACTCTGTGTTGTTTTCCAGTCCCTATCCCAAAGTGACTAAGTGACTGAGCAGAGACATTAAAATGTCCTTTTGTCGGCTGATCTCCGTGACCTCTGCCCCGACCATATCCTAAATGACCGTCCTTGTGCAGCTTATCCACCCGGCCATCCGAGACCCTGTGTAATGTTCTCCAGACCTTCCTTAAACAAGGCTTAAAACAACAGCTTGTCACACACAAAACATTGTTCAATTTCCACTAAACCCTCTACTGGTTAATCCCCAAGGCCAGCACGTCTCCTAATGGAAATTAAGAAAGTTCATCATTACACAAACTCAGCCGCTCCTCCAATGACCTAGAACAGAACATTTAAACATAATTAAAGATATATTTGAATTAACAAATGACAAGATCATCTCTGTAATTGCATATTTTCATATCAGCATGTAGGGCCGCCATGCTGAAGTATCTGCCTCTTGTTGAGTCCAACCTGGGCCTATGGAGAAATGTTTGATCAAAATACCATAGATTGGGGAGAGAAATCTATCACACAGCATCTGCGGGTTGGAACAAAGGGTATTTTGGATTTTAGGGTGAGCTGTTCCTTTAAACATGGCAAACGTGGCTCAAACTAGCGCTATGGCTCCCTGCTGCTGCCACTGTTTGTAGTTAGAGCCATGGCCACTGTGGAACTGGTCTATGAGACTGTTTTAATCTCAGGGCCACACCATGCTTTATGAAACAAAGCAGAATCAATGCACAGCTAGCCTCAATGCTGCCAGTGTAAGCTTTGGCTATCGAAGCTATTACTAAACCTAAAGCTTAATTTTGAGCCACCAACTAACACAAATCCTGGACATTTCATTTCGGGTGAAGCAAGAAGGGGGTTTATATGGATTACGCCAGCACTGGGAGTGCTGTGAATGCGGGGATATGATCACAATAAGTGGTTTGCTGAGGCTACATGCCGTCTGAGCTAACGTTTACTAGCTACAATTGCTAACAGTCCACCATAATACCACGTTACCTTTCTTCCCTTTCTTCCCTCGCTCGCTCCTCCACTGCATGTCCCGCTCGTTGTCCACCAAGATAACGTTATAGGCTTTAGCAGTTGCAAACGAAAACAAAGAAGAACTTGTATTAAAACCTGTAGCAGATATTACTAGCGTTAGCATTAGCTCCTTTCTCCATGAGTGTGGTTAAACAGACTGGCCTCATGGTAGCAGTCGGCCACTTCGACAAATACGTTTTACAATTGGATTTGATGACAAATATTCGCATGCAAACTCAACTCTGACCACATTCACTGATATTACTTATGCTAATCTAACCGACCTACCAACTTAAAACGTTAAATTTGATTGCAAAACTTACCAAACAGGAGGAGAAAATGGCGACGTGAAACGTTTCTGGAGAAGTGGAGGTGTGTTCAAGTGCTCACCTAGAGTGTTGGAATTTGTAAACACCCCAAATCCACCACAACACTTTAAGCAATGGACACTTGTGGTGTTAGTTATGATAAATTAAGTGTTAAAATTACACTGAATGCTGTTGACTTACACTAACACAGAAAAAATAACACTGACGACTTACACTAACACAGAAAAAATAACACTGACAGTTTTACTGTGTAGGTGTGTGTGGGGGTGGGGGGGGAGGAGCATCTGCCTGGCTGCTCAGCCTGTGTACAGAGAAGCCGATCGGAGGCGTGAAGCCAAATCCATTAAAGAAAAGCTGAACTGCATTGAGAACAAATGTTCAGCTCCTAATTTTATACACTTGGAGACATTCAATTCAGTTTAAATTTTTACTGGGTGGTTAATAACTCAATTTCCTGGGGTGTGACACACTTAAACACATGTTTTGGTTTCCAAGGACTTATGTTCAGTGTATTGTGTTGCAGACCTCAAACCAAAGGGCAAAGGCAAAGCAGTTACAGCCCAGAATATATTATATTATTAGCAAAAATATGTTTTTGATATGTTTTGTTTGTATTTTGATTATATTTTGTAAAAACAAATCGCCTCATCTGCAGATTTCTGTTTACCCTGTCAAATAAAACAAAGCAAAACGTGGAATTTTTCAAATGTAATATTCTTCAGAGATAATCAGATATTTTTGTGCATTTTGGTAATTTTTGTTAGATAGAGATATTGCTGTAAACTTTGTACCCCATGATTTAAAGGCTGTCTGTAAGGCTGTGATTTAAAAGCTGTCTGTAAACAATAGCAGAGGTCCCCCCCCCCACACACTCACGAGCATCATGCCCCTCGCCCTGATTTGCATTTCTGTAGCTCACCTCATTCTTATTTACATGTGAAAGGCCCCAAGCCAGGGGGAGGCTGCGGGGGCTGTGTAAAACAGCCATCCCCGTCAATCCTTCAGAGTTTCCTGTGTTATCCGGAGATCACCACAAATAGTTGTTAATCTGAACTTCCACAGCCATTTACAACGGCGTTTACTGACGAAAATACCACTTTTCATCTAGTGTATAGTCCGGAATTTACGGTATATATATATATATATATATATATACATACATATACATACATAATAACTATGCCCATATACTGTACCCCTCGCAAAGCCCCTGGCAACCCCTGGAACCTTTATACACATGGGGCCGTATCTTGGCAAAAGTGGTAATTTATCGGTTAGGGTTAGGGCGCAAATTGGAAGTGTGCCAAGTCATCTGCTATTCTTCATACCCCGCAAAATGCCACCTGTGCGTGGCACAAATGGGATTTAGGCGGTCTTAACCACCTGTATTATTCACAGGTGTGGCCTGGCAATGTCTGGGCATTACATAAATGAAAACAATCAGATTCCCGTCTCTCATTCCCTTTAATAAAGTTTGTGCGATGCATGCTGTAATTCTCTCCATGCGTAATTTGGACATCTCACAACAACCATCAGTGTTTCCCCTAGAAAAATGTTCAGGCCTGGAGGGATTTTGAAACGTACCCCGACCGCAACGGTAGGGGCCTTCGCTGGTGACGCTAAACTTTTAGTTAACCTGTTTGCATCTATGTTGGCAATGGCATCCCAAGTATCATCATACTATATGCGATGCGAACAGTTGTATTATGGGATGTGCGTTTCCCAGGCAATGACACACGTTGACACGTTTTGGAACAGCGCTGCACGCTGGCACAATGCTAAACGCAAAATGCTTATTGTTTTGAATGATTTGCCATCTTCTATTACTGTCCACTGTCAACACCAGTATTGTTGTATTGTAATAATATGCCATAAAGGTTTATTGACATTTTGGGGAGAGCAGGGAAGAAAAGAAAAGAAAAAGTAAAAACACAAAAAAGAAAAAAAATCCCTGGCCTGGCGGGGGCGCTGTTGGCCTGGCGGGCCCACCAGGCCTGTAGAATGGTAGGGGAAACACTGACTGTAACATTATGTGATTTGCAGCTTTTAATTGATGCAATTTGGGTTCTTTGGTTGACTGGAAAATAGAAACGTGTTTGCAACGGGGAAACAGGGACATTTGACAATAATATTGCATGTAGGCTACAATGTCCACATTTTCTTAATTCATTTCCCATTAACCCCTCTTTGTAGCCTATGTTGTTCCTGTTCATTTTTCCACAGAAAACCCGACAGGTCTATGGATAATTTGTTTCAATAGAATTTATTTATTTTCTTTATCACTGAGAGCGAGGGCGAGTGAGTGACATAGCCAAGAGGGGGGGTTTGGAGAGAGACGGAGATGAGACCTGACAGAGAGCTGACATATGAATGTAGGCTACTCAAAGGGGAAAATAATTGTAGACTAATATTATAATAGGCTATTAATTATAGCATTGGTGATTAATTAATCTGGGCGATGCAGTATGGTGTGTGTGTGTGTGTGTGTGTGTGTGTGTGTGTGTGTGTGTGTGTGTGTGTGTGCATGCATGCGTGAGGTTTCGGCGAGAGAGAGAGAGAGGGGAGAAGCATGTTTGTGGCTCTTTACATGTGATAAAAGTTTTTCAGTGAATAATAGTTGATTGCTGTACTGAATAATCTGCTATTCTGCAATTTTAGCAGCAGAATTTATGTACTGGGGTTTGTATTTAGGGGTGGGACAAAATATCGATACTCACGATATCGTGATATTTCCACTTGCGATACGTTATCGATACACTGGCGCCAAGTATCGATATTTTAATAAAATAGACAGAATCTTGAAACTGATTCCCCGCAGCCATTTTGATAAACAGAGTCACTACTTCATAGGGTTGTCAAAAATATTGATACTTCTGTAGTCGATACTAAACATTTTAAACAGATACAATACTCCTTTGCTACAATATTGAGTTTCTGGATACCAGCAGCGCTTCCACTGCATCCTCCACCCGGCACCGCTGCAGCTGAGCTGAGCTCAGCCCCACCTCCCTCCTCTCTGCGCTCTTGTTGTTGCTAGCAAAACAGTGTGCGTTTCCCCAATGAAAGAGCCTTGTCAACATGGCAGCAGATCTTCCGTGATCTATAAGGAATTTCAAGAGGTAAGCTCCTGTTTCAACGTTAATGAAACACATTACATAAACGTTAACATAACCTTCCCTCAGAATTAGCCATTTAGCCACATTTAGCCGCCGTTTCCTAAGATATTCCAAATAACGTTACATAGAGCAAGCTGCTACCGGCTTGCCCGGATAATCAAGTGTTAATTTAACAAGATTCAAAATTATTTTGCGCCTGACAAGTGTGATGTTTCTCTTATAGTCCCAGACTGAAGCTGAGGAAATTCATCCTGCAACAACTGACCCGAACACTCACAGCCTACCCTATCAACAGTATTTGAACACCAACGAAAATAAATGCAAGTCAAAAGAAGCAAAGGAGATAAATGGGGATGTAGTAGAGTATTTATGCATATTTATTATTATTATTATTATGGATCAGGCCTGTTTACACCGTGTAGAGACCTCTGTTCCAACTGGACCACTGCTTTGCTTTGGAGCAACAGAGACGGAAGCACACTGATGGTAGTAAATTTACCCTGCAATTTGTAACTGAGTCCTGGACATCTAGAGCTGGTGTTTGGACAACACGTTCTCACTCCGACCACGTAGCATATTGATGCTTTGTCCCGTCCCTTGTGCGTCACTTGTTACTAACATGGTACCCTTGAGCGACCCATGAAACGCCTTGGGCTTTCCGACTAAACTCAATGCAAACCCATGGAAGTAATCTTTGACGCTTATGGCAACTGCTCCCCCATTAGCCTAACGTAGGGTTCACACATACGCCTAGAGCGACGCTTTAAGCAACGCATAAAATTTAGGCGTCCTTGTTAACAGAAGAGAGCGTTCACACATACCGCTGCCACGCTGCGCTGAAGCCACGCTCGCGCTGCGCCTACGCTGCGCTGCATTTATCGTTTAGGCGTCTGTTCTATTTTTCAGCGTCTAGGCGCACTGAACTGTCAAGCTATGCAGGAAGTGAGCAACAAGAATGGCAAAGAGCGTCCTGTTTATTTTCACAATTGAACCAATTTCAAATTAAAATATTATTAATCACATTGTTGGCTGTTGTTTCTGACGGACTTGGGCCATATTTTCTACCGAGTTTGCCCAAAAGGGAGGGTGGAGCGCGAATTAACGAGTGCATAGTAGGAGAAAAAAAAAAAAAAACACGATTTCAGATGGACAAGCCCGTCTTTTTATTGTCACACGGTTACACATCAACACATGCACGGAGGGCCACAACACACACATGCTGATGGTGGCCGGTGAAATTTGTCCTCTGCATTTAACCCATCCTGGCTTTGTCCTTTCCTCCAGGGGGCAGGCCAGGAGCAGTGGTCGCTTTTCTCGTACAGCGCCCGGGGACCGACTTCGGATGTTGTCGTCACTGGTCGGATGACGATGACGATCTGATCCGGAGAGCTGTCCTTCATGTGTTCCTCTATTAACTCATTCACCGCCAGTTTAGGACTGCCAATATTTAGCACAGGCCAAAGATTTTCATAATTGTTGGTCATCTTTCAAGACCCACAGTAAATTATCTATTAGCACCAGAGTGATTTGCAATACCTCAAAATGAAGATGTACGTCTCTGGGTTCACCAGGGAAAAAAAAGTGAGCTTTTAGCATGTTCTGTACTCTACTTATAGCCATTTATATACACCCTGTTTTCAGCCAAAAAGTCTCTGTGAGAAAAGAAATTGCAGAAAATGGCATTTATGTACACAGCACACAATATCAGGCAGAACTCGCTCTCAATTCTTTTATTTTGAACTGTATTGACATCAGACATGTAAATATTATTCATTATGACACAAATGACAAAAAAAAATATATATATATATATATATATATATATATGAAGTGCTTTTTTTACATTCAACAATACAGTTTGCTCAGTGTGAGTGAGTGTACAGACAGACACACAGACAGACAGACAGACAGACAGACAGACAGACAGACAGACACACCGACAGACAGACAGACAGACAGACAGACAGACAGACACACACACACACACACACACACACAAACACACACACACACACACACACACACGATCCCCCTTTTAGATTTCTAACCCCACTTAGGATAAGCAATAACCACACCCTGTGGCGCTGGGATTGGCCAGGAGCAACACTGGAGGGCACGCAGCCCTCTGTGTGAAAGCCATTTATGTGGCGAGGCTGTGTGGAGGAGGAGAACAGCTTCTCCTCCTCCACACAGTTGTGACTCCGTCTCGTCTCTTTCGGGCTGGCACATAGGAACGGGGTCCAGGGACCAGGATCGATCATGTTGGTCACGGGTTTGACTACTGCGGTTTCGATGTCCGCTGCTGTGCAGCAAGTCGATCAGCTCTGCAGCGCAGCGAGGGGGCATTTCAATGGCGTTTCTCCTCTGCAACAAGGAAGCGCGTTTCCTTTCCACCTTCTTCCTAATTTCAAACAACAGCTGCGGTATGTGTTTGATAACGTGCTGTCGGCTTGAGTTTGAGGTTAGGGACCCGAAACTATGTCACAGGCTGGGTAAGTGTTTCAACTATGCGCTGCACTCATAAAAACAAAAACACGTCAAACACGTCATTGGCGGGGAGGGCTATTTCTGATAACACGTCAAAGACGTCATTGGCGGTGAATGAGTTAACGTCTTTTCTGTCAGATGTATATATACCCCCCCTGTCTCAATGCATGTATCACTCATGGTGTTGATGACTCATAGTCACATGATTACCCGAGGGAAAATAACAATTACAGCCGGCCAGGAAATAGACAGACATCGTCACTTGCACATTACAATAAAAAAGAGGACTCACCCATGCTATAAATCAGATCTGAAAAGTGTAAAAAACCGCTGCTGATGTGATCAGCGTAGCGCAGAGCGGGGCTTCAGTGTGGCGTCCTGTGTGAACGCAAATAGGCGCCTAGCGCGCATGAAGCGATGCCTATATGCGTAGGCATAGCTTAAAGCGTAGCTTTAAGCGTCGCTCTAGGCGTATGTGTAAACCCGCCGTAACTGCTCCCCCATTAGTCAACTGCTCCCCCATTAGGGTCTGGGGGGAGGTTAGGTTTAGGCGTGGGGGGTGGGAGAGGTTAGGTTTACGGTTAGGGTCTGGGGGAGGTTAGGTTTAGGCATGAGGGGTGGGAGAGGTTAGGGTTAGGGTCTGGGGGAGGTTAGGTTTAGGCATGGGGGGTGGGAGAGGTTAGGTTTAGGGTTAGGGTCTGGGAGAGCTCCTCCAGAGCTCCTCCAGACCATGGGTTTACATTGAGTTTAGTCGGAAAGCCCAAGTCGTTTCATGGGTCGCTCAAGGGTACCATGTTAGTAACAAGCGACGCACAAGGGACGGGACAAAGCGTCAATATGCTACGTGCTCGGAGTGAGAACGGGTTGGTTTGGACTGTGTTGGACTGAACTCTGAGCATAATGGCTACTGGGAGCAGCAGCTTGAGGGAGGCTTTAGAGGAAAGTATAGCCTACACGAAACATGGAAACTGGAACCCCCTGCCCCAACTACTTGAAGGAGAATTTCGTTTTTTTTTAACCTGGACCCCTCTCCTCACATTAATTATGATCTGACGACTCACCCAGCGATCTCCGCAGCATTTGGCCGTCCTATCGTTGTTTTGAGATCAATAGCGTCCAAGCCGGTCCTAAAATGGAGCTCCGAGGGGGCCAAGTGGCAGCCTGTCTTTCCTGCATCTAAATAGCCAGTTTTATTCCCGTTTTCGCCACATATCGTCATAATCTCATCCCGCAACAACCACCATACTGATATTTCCTCCCGGGCTGTTCCCTGGAGTCTCCCAGGGATCAAATTACCTCATTCATGTTCTCGGTCAAGGCTTCTCACTCCACTGAGACAGCTCTTCTTGCTGTCACAGAGGCCCTTCACACTGCTAAGGCCTCATCCCTCTCCTCTTTTCTTGTCCTCCTTGACCTGTCTGCTGCCTTCGATACAGTCAACCACCAAATCCTTCTTTCCACTCTGTCTGACCTCGGCATTTCAGGTTCTGCACTCTCCTGGTTTGCTTCCTACCTCTCAAACCGCTCATACCAGGTCTCATGGAGAGGGTCCCTCTCCAGATCCTGTCCTCTTACCACCGGTGTCCCCCAGGGCTCAGTCCTGGGCCCCTTACTTTTCCTTCTCTATATCAGATCTCTTGCCTATGTGATCTCTTCTCATGGCTTTTCGGTTACATGCTGCCACTCCGACGTGCTGCCACTCCGACGTTCTGCCACTCCGAAATATCGGCACTCCGAAAGGGGGTCTATATTCCCCGTTTTTCACTAACCTCTCCCAACCCCCACGCCAAACCTAACCTCCCCCTATGCCTAAACCTAACCTCCCCCAGACCCTAACCCAAAACCTAACCTCTCCCACCCCCACGCCTAAACCTAAGGTCGGCATTGCGGCTTCTAAGGTGAACGACCGCCAGTCCGAATGATGGAAGTTAACGTTCGGAGTGGCAGCATGTCGGAAAGGCAAAGGAACCCCGGCTTTTCTTATCACTGCTATGCTGATGACACCCAGCTTTTCCTTTCCTTCCCCCCCTCCGACACTCAAATCGAGGCTCGCATCTCTGCATGCCTCAAAGACATTGGCGACTGGATGTCTGCCCACCACCTCAAGCTCAACCTTGGTAAGACAGAGCTACTCTTCCTCCCAGGGAAAGACTGCCCTCTCGCATATCTCTCCATCTCCATTGACAACATCACTGTACTTCCCTCCCAAACAGCTAAGAACCTTGGGGTGATCCTTGACAACCAGCTGTCTTGCTCAGCCAACATAGCTGCGACAGCACGCTCCTGTAGGTTCTCTCTCTACAACATCCGCAAAATCCGTCCCTTTCTCACAAGAGAAGCGACTCAACTCCTGGTCCAGTCTCTTGTCATCTCCCGCCTGGACTACTGCAACGTACTCCTGGCCGGCCTACCTGCCACCGACATCCGACCGCTTCAGCTCATTCAGAACGCTGCAGCCCGTCTGGTATTCAACCAACCCAAATTCTCTCACGTCACTCCCCTCTTCCAGGACCTCCACTGGCTTCCCATCTCGGCCCGCATCAAATTCAAGACACGGTACCGGCCTACAGGGCTGTACACCAGTCAGCTCCCCTGTACCTGCAATCTATGGTCAGGTTCCAAACCTCTCAGCGCTCCCTTCGCTCCTCCACCAGTGCAGGTCGCCTCGCCCCCCCCTTCGTTACGGGTGCTCAAAAGTCGCTCATCCCGATCTCGACTCTTCTCGTCCCTGGCACCTCAATGGTGGAACGAGCTTCCACCTTCGGTCAGGACAGCTGAATCACTGCCGATCTTTCGGAAAAGTCTAAAGACACACCTTTTCAGGCTCCATCTGGGCCCTTCTTGATCTAACTTCGTTCTCTCTCTTTCTAAAAAAAAAAAAAAAAAAAAAAAAAAAACTAACCTAAACTTGTACCACTAACCTAAACTTGTACCACTGTCCTTCAGAAGTTGTAGTTATCATAGACTGTGCTCCATAGTTGATTGCTCTATTGCTGACAAAAATGTGTTATTGTAAGTCGCTTTGGATAAAAGCGTCTGCCATATGACATAATGTAATGTAATGTAATGTAATTTGCATGTGTCCTCTGCGCACCGAGGTACTGGTGCACTCACGGCAGCGGGGCCTTTTTTACCGTTAAGAGCTGCTTTTCAGAGCTCTTACCACAAAGAATTGCGCGCATGCGGATGATAGCAGAAGGCAAGCATTTTGCGGGGACATGCCTGGTTTGGCTTGGGGCACGTCCACAGCTGCGTTTGCGCACAGATGCCAGGTGCAAAACTGGATGGGATCTTGCCGGGAACACAAATTGACACTTGCGCAAGGTGGACAATCGCATACGAGACACGGAAGATAGCATAAGACAGGGGCGGACTGGGACCATAATTCAGGCCGGGCATTAGATACCATGCAGGCCAGGCCAACACACGCGGACACACACGTTTTTCGCCGGCGACCAAAAGATTTGGCCCGTTTGAAGCAAGATTTGATTTAATATAATGCTAACGTGATGTTACATGTTATGTTACCTATTTGTTCACCAATAGAATTGGGGTCATCTCTATGTTCCCCGGGTCCTATGTTCCCCGCTTTTTCCAAATATGGTCCTATGTTCCCCGCTATGTTCCCTGGGAGAGGTTAGGTTTTGGGTTAGGGTCTGGGGGAGGTTAGGTTTAGGCGTGGGGGGTGGGAGAGGTTAGGTTTTGGGTTAGGGTCTGGGGGAGGTTAGGTTTAGGGTTAGTGAAAAACGGGGAATATAGAACCCGGGGAACATAGAACCCGGGGAACATAGACATGATCCCATAGAATTCAACATTGCCTAGATAACTGCAAGTATAATATGAAGACGTAAAAACAAAAACATGCCTCTGTACAAAAGCTTCACAGCAGACTTAATTTAAGGAAGAGTGCAGTGTCCTGTCTTGTCTCGTCTGAGGTTAAATGCAAATACAAAATAATCAAACTGCTTCATCTCCACTTTAAACTGTATTGTGCAGTCCTACTGATAATCCCATAAAGCACAATAAGCATATAGCCTACATGTTTCACTTTATGCTCTGAAATTGTAGCCTACCTGAAGGTTCCTGATTCTGATAAGTTCAACACCACCTCCAGCTCTGCAGGAGCACCTGCTGTAGTGCTAGTGCTGCTTCTGCCTCCTTCTCCACTTTTGTGAAGAAAACCCCAAAAGCAATCCAACCCATACTTTCAGTTTAGCCGCTACTGTTTACATTTGACCAATGGGATTTTTTATCTCATTGAGTGCCAAGGACGAGTATGTTCGTCAATTCAGATACTAACGTAGAGTGCCAAGGACGAGTATGTTCGTCAATTGCGTTTTTTGACGGTGGGACGTGGATCAAAGCCTCAGGCATCTCCTGTACAAATATTGTAGCTATTGAAGGTGTATAACCTATTTTAAGGACTCATTAGGTGGCGACAGTGCTCTCCAGATTAGAGAAAGGTCCGGAAAACAGCAGGAAAAAGCCCCGTGATGAAAGAGAAACCGCTCATGCTGCAGCCAGAGCCATATAGATTGCTCTGTCTGGAGCTGAATGTGGCTGCGAACAGCAGTCAATCCGCGCCCACAACTGAGCCCCTCTGCCTCTGTCTGTCTGTCTGCATAGTTTCTCCACACGATTAGCCGCCAGAAAAGCAGCACCCGACGCCGAAGGGCCAAACCATTCTCAGTATGGGATGTCGAAAATCATAATTTTTCTTGACCGACAACCGACACTCATTAGCCGACAACTGTCGGTTAACCGAGAGGATTAAAATGCGCTATTTTACTGTCTGTGCACCATTAAACCATTAGGCTACCAAATGCTTGATTTTTTTTCAGTAGAAAGCGTTTATTTTTACATCTACAAGCAGAAAAAAACACATTAACAAAACGAGAAGACAAGTTGAACCCTCCAGCCATCTAAACAAAAACATTCCTCCGATAGGCTATACTGCTCGCATTGCATATTAAGGGCACGTCAATTGACATGCAGCCGCCCCGTGAAGTAGTGTTTGAGCGGATGACAGCCCAGGCTGCAGGGCGCACTGAAAAAGTGCGCAGCATCACTACAGTATCTTCTCTTTTAGCAATAGTCTCACTAATCCCACAGTGGTTTACCTGCTTTTGAGATCTGCAAAAAATAGTTTGCTTCTGTCTCACCCATTCGCTCTCTCTCTTCACACACACGGCGAGGGCTGTGCTCTCTGGCAGGGCTCCACAACATTATAAAAACGAGTGCCGCACAGTCCGACAGTAACGTTAACGTTAATTGATACTTTTCAATCGTCAATTCGACCGTTTCATGTCATTTTTGTAACACGGTAAAAACTACTCTTTCATCATTGAGTGCGAGCGTATGCATGCGTGTGCATGATGAACATGCACTGCGAAGGGAGGGAGAGAGTTGCCAGCTGCAGCAAGCACGCCACGCACACGCACATGCAAGATGTGTGTCCCGGCCGTAGAAAAAGTAGGCTAATGACAGCACACACGGAGTTAACAAAACTATAGAACATGTATGAGCTGATTGTTTCGCTGGGTGTGTTCATCATTCTGAAATGGTCACAGAGCACATCTGAGCTGTGTGCTCAGACCATAGGCTCAGCCATGAGCAGCAGAGGGGCGGGGCAGTCAGTGCGCTCACTTCACAGTGACTCTGTGGCTGCAGCAGGTGTTCAGCTGTGTGTGTGCTTCGCTGCGGAATGCGTTTGATCAGACATCGGGTAGATAAAATCAACATGAACCATGTGTTTATTTCCAAATCTAGCTTGATTAATACTTGCCCCATCGTTTAATATACTTATGTTACATTGCTGACCACGAAGGAGGGGGGGGGGAATCGCCACATTGGCAACACTGTTATATGCAAATTAACATGGAAATTGACCGTTTAACCGACATGCTTAACCGACCAAAGACGTTCTCGGCGGTTAACCGGTTAACGGTTAACCGTCGACATCCCTAATTCTCAGCAGTCCGGTTTGGCTTTTCCGTGTCGCGCTGGGAGCCGGCGCACAAAAACGGAGCACTCCGAAAATAGACAGGCTGTGTGTTAGTGTGGGGAGGAGTTTGCAGCTGAGGGGGGGAGAGGGGGGTGGGGCACGCAGGGCACCACACAACTACACCACGTCACTACATCAGAAAATATTATCTTCAGAGTCAGTGAATGTGCTTGAAATGCTTCATTTCACAAAAGGCGGAATAACTCAGCTTCTAATTTGAAACGCCTTTATTTGCTCCAAACAACCTATCTTCTCCGGCTCATAACTAAAGAACGGAAAATGGTATCAATAAACTTTTTTTTGCTGATGATACAATAGAGTCAGCTCGTTCTTTGTGCATGTTCGGTGTTTACATAGTAATATCACACAATATTCTGTGGGCCTCGAGAAATCACTGAAAACGCTCTGAAACTCTGGCACTGGGAGCGTCCGTTCTCCAAAAGTGGCTGGCACTCAATGAGTTATATAGCCTAATATGAATAAATAAATAAATACAAATTAGTGTTAATTTAATTTCTCTCGAATATTCTAGAGGTAATATAATAGACAATTGTCTACCACTGATATTGTAGTTTAGGCCAAGACACAACATAGGCTCCTTGCTTTCCACCTCTCTGCACCTCTTTTCTTCTCCATTTTGGCACCATTGAACAGCAAGCCCCGCCCACCCGT
Organism: Poromitra crassiceps; assembly: GCF_964638095.1. NCBI lineage: Eukaryota > Metazoa > Chordata > Actinopteri > Beryciformes > Melamphaidae > Poromitra > Poromitra crassiceps. The sequence continues at coordinate 115,120,503 of NC_139624.1, forward strand.
GCTGGGGTCTCAGCAGCTTCTGACTGAAAAGTTAACTCATTCCTCCCTGATTAAAGTAGATTAAAGTATTAATCTATGAGACCCAACATAATTAACACGTTCACTGCCAATGACGTATTAATACGTCAAAGATAATCCAACGGTTGACTGCCAATGACGTATTAATACGTCAAAAAAATGATTTTTTTTTTTGACCGTGGGATGTGCATCTAACCCTTTTACATCTCTTATATAATTATTGGAGCCACCGAACGTTTACAACCCATTCCACCGACCCACTAAGTGGCAACAGTGCTCTCCTGACTAGAGGAAGGCAAGCAAAAAGCAGCCATTCTCATGAAAATGGATGGGGGAAAACGCTTTCTTTTTCGCGCTGATTGCTGGCGATGCGGGATTGCAAATTTGCATAATAGATTACAGGTGGAACACACTTTGAAACACGCAGCATAAATATGACCAGAATCGCAAAAGCTTCTCTCAACCAAAACTCCAAGAAGCGAGCGAGTCCATCCAGACTTCCTCAAACAGCGGCCGCGCAGACAGGCAGCAGCAGCAGCAAAGCAGTGAGACTGGTGACAAGCTTGTGACGGCCGCTGCAGCCAAGAAGAACGCCCACGGAGGGAGGAGTTGGAAGCAGAGGGGGGTTTCCTGCTGTTATGGAGGAAATTACTGTTCAAAACTATTGTTTAGATGTCTGACGTCTTACTGATGCCAAAAATGAATGGTTAAAGTGACTGTTCTATCGAATTTCACAAAAAGCCGTTTATCTCTGAATAATTTTTCTGACGCTGAAACCATGCTGTATTCAACTGCTAATGCTTACATAACTACTAACTCTACAAACTAACTCTTTTAGACAGAGAAAGCACACATTCTATTAGTTCTTTTGAGATATTGTGTGTTCACAAAATCTTAGCAGAAAAGAATCCTCGGGTCTTGAAAGATGAGCCAGAATCCTCAAAAAAGCCCTCTGGCAGAAGCTAACTACAGTAAAAAAAAACGTCTGGCAGTGAATGTGTTAACATAGTAACACTAAGAGGAACATCTAGTTTAATGTTTGATGACAATAGACTAGACTAGTTGGGTCTCATAGATGACTACTTTAATCTATATTGTAAATATAAAAAAACTTGCGTTCTTATTTTGAAGGCAAAATCATTCAACCGGAAGTGAAGTTGTAAAAAATTGTTGCTAAATTCACAGTGGAAACGTATCGGCTCCGATGCCGTACCGCCGCGCAGACGGACCGAACACGGACCTAGTGGAATGTAGGCGTTACGGCCACATTCCACTGAGTCCGAGTTCGGTCCGTCTGCGCTGCAGTATGGCTTCGGAGCCGATACATTTCCACTCTAATCATTGTGTCAACTCCCACCTACTCCGCTGCGTTGAGTGTCTACTCCATCCCAGCTCCGACAATACGGAGCTCTCAGAAAAAGATACGCAGAGCTTCTATTTTTCACGGATGACGGAGCAAAGCTGCAGCAAGTTGGGCGGAGCCAGGCATGGAGTCAACAGGGCAGAGGTGTTTACAGCATTCAACATCAAGCCAGAGGACAAACATGTATGAAAAGTTCATAATTGAAGTGCAAAACCACAAAATAATTTATGACATGACCCATCCTTTTACAAGGACAACACCAAGCAAGTCCACCCCTCCTCTGCTTCTCCAGTTGGGAACAATGATCTTCTGCCTGTTTGTTGTTGTATTTATCCCACATACAAAGTGTCTCGCGCGATTTCACCGCGAGAACTTGTCGGTCACGTCACTATAGCTGTCTGGCGGAGCGGAGCCGTGACGTGACACGCAGCCGGTTAGTGTTGGCGGAGCACAGAGCACGGAGCAAAACTGGAGCACAGCCGCAACGCAACGCAAATGCAACCAGTGCAATCCCGGCGTTAGACTGAGGAACGATAGCCTATACTCTGACGGAGGAGGATGCCCTAAAATGGTTGCCGTACCCCACAGTGCTGGCCAACACTGCACTAACCCTAACGCTAACCCCGCAGTGCTGCACAACACATCTATTTACTCACGTCCACAGCGTCAGTACTCATCTCCCATAATAATCGAGGATGCCTACCAATTCTCATGGACATCATCAGATTTTCATGATTGCAACAAGTCAGTGGATTTTCAATTTAATTTTCCTAATGCTACGCGCAGCAGACTTATTCTAATCACAGGGCATTAACAAATGTTTTCTGTTATGCAGTTTCCTACCCTAATATCCTAATGATATGGAAATTGATAATTATTTTGTCGTACACACAGCTACTAGGGACACGGGTTTATTGAATATCTCAGAAGGATGTGGATATCTTTCACAAACAATTTGCCTAATATTGGTTTTTCTCCCCTTACATAATTTCTCTGGGCCAGAGGCAATATGAGATTGAAATGTATCGCGGTATTAGGTTTGTAAAATATAGAAATATTACAATAACATGTTAGGCGTTGTGCTGATGGCTGAGTGTTGATTTATGTCACTATATGATTTTATTGACCTCATGTCATAACATATAAGGTACTCCAGGACCTAAAACTACAGCAAATAACACAGATTACTATATGATACAATGAATTAATGATAACCCACCTTTTGAAGAGTATAACATTACAAAATATGAGTGAATGAGTGAATGGGTTAGTGCCTCCTGAGCAGATTTATTTTAAAGTTTCATTTATTTTCATGATTTATTCTCAATTTTCCCCTTTATCTCAAGTACCCCCTGTAGTACCTCCACGTACCCCTAGGGTTCGGGAACCACTGCAATAGGTTATTTGCCAGCCCACAAGTCTGAGTCCTTGTTTAAAAAGACAAAGAAAAAAACATTCTGTTAGAAAATGTTGACTTACATAGAACAATCCACTGAAATGCAGTATCAACTTTTACATTAGCCTACATCTTGCCAATTGTCTGATATGCACCACTGCATAGATCACTGATGAAACACATGCATTATGTTATAAATACGGACTATAGGCAAACTGTATTACAATGATCAAAATGTAATATTTACCATTACAGTACATACCTGCATCAATGAAAGAAGAAAATAATTATAATTTAATTATGAACAAATAGCCTACATGGTGATATTCATGAATATATACATTCATTAACATAACTCAAATAACTTTCTGGTCTGTTATTACTTGAGAGAGAGAGAGAGAGAGAGAGAGAGAGAGAGAGAGAGAGAGAGAGAGAGAGAGAGAGAGAGAGATATATCCTTGTGCTAACTCAAACTTTAATACCATTGCAGTACAGACCTACATCACTGAAGGAGGAAAATGTTAGGCTAATATTTATTGATTTTGGGGGGGTTGTTTTCTTTTCTTTTCCTTTGAGGATGTTGCGGTTGCTGGCTGAATTCATTGAGATTGTCCATGGGCATGGGCTGGTGCCCACCCTCCCTTACAAAAAGTATACTTTATATTGTTACAGTATGAGCAAAACTGAATAGACTGTTAGAGGAGCTTTGTTTCCATATTTAGCTTTTGCTAAGTGGAAACCAGTATGGAAGCACCATTCCGATTGGCTCAGGCTCAGTATCGGTATTGTGCCGACATTGGCCAAAATCACTGAATTTGATATCGGTGTGTAAACAGCCTCATAGTTACATGATAACTAGCTAATAAGCTCACATTATCTGAAAACAAATTATATTAGATTTATCAGCAGTACAATGATCAGTTACCAGTCAAAAATAGCAAAGAAATTTACCATGTATATTGAGTTCTGCCAAGACAACTAAGTACCACTTAGAGATGCAATCAGCCCCTATTGAGTACTGCAGGGATGACATATTTTTGTAGTCGGAAGGCGGAAGTTGGATCTTCAGGGGGATAATCTTCACAAACGTGATTCAATTAATTTCAATTCAAATGGCTTTATTGGCATGACATAACACTGTAGCCTACATCAGAGTGTAGTGTCTATATAGCGACAGACACATCCTTAAATATGCTGACGACACGGTCATCATCAGTCTACTCCAAGACAAAGAAACATCCCACGGGCCTGTCGTCAACGACTTCGCACAATGGCGCAATGACCACTGTTTGAAGCTCAACACCGCCAAAACCAAAGACATGGTCATTGACTTTAGGAGATCAACATCACTCCCCCCCTCCCAAACCGTCGTCAAAGGCGAGGAGGTAAATTTTGTCGAGAGCTATAAATATCTTTGCACAATTATCGATAATAAACTCAACTTTGAGCTGAACACCACAGCAATCTGCAAGAAAAGCCAACAAAGGCTCCACTTCTTACGAAGACTTAATATATTTAACGTTGACCGTAAACTGATGGTGTTATTTTACAGATCCCTTGTCAAATCAGTTTTAACCTTTTCATTAGGATCCTGGTATGGCAATCTAAATGTCCAAAACAAAAAAAGCCTGGATAACATTGTTAAAGCAGGCAGCAGCTCTCCTTGTCACATTGCCAGGTCCTAAGGAAAACAAAGTTGATTTTAAAGAACCAAAACCATCCTCTTTTTGAGGCATTTGTCCCTTCAGGACAGAGGTACAGAGTCCCCAGAGTAAAGTGCAATAGATTTAAATTTTCTGGCACACCGGCTCCAAACAGTTTCTCACTTTGAACCAAATCAAACTGCCCCGTTTCACACAGTAGACAAATAGCAGTCTTTTTGGCTGAGGCTCACCGCCTGTCACGTTAGCATTAGCAGCTACTAACTTTAGCTCAGTAACCAGCTGGTCAGCACTTCTAACTGTTAGGCGTGGCTATTTGGGACTCTAGGGTAGAGACAGACAGAGGCTAAGTAAGTTCACAATTGTCAATTTATTGCATGGAGTTTGGTCCTGCAGGCAGAAGGAACGTGGAGGGCTGACAGGCGGAGGTCCAGGCAGGTGTAAGCAGGGGACAAACAGGGAGCAGGCAGCAGGCAGCAGGAGTCAGAGCAGGAGGAATATGCTATGAGTCTACAATCTGGTGCTGTCTTGGAGTCTGGGCATGGTATATGGAGAGCAGAGAATTAGGTGATGAGTGGCAGCTGTTCCGAAACCCACCCACTCCGAAATTGAAATTGATTTAACACCCCCACTCCGAAACCCCCCCACTCCGAAATGGATTTTCAAGTCCATATTTCTCAGAGTTTCCTGCATTCCTGCAACTTGAAATAAACATTTCAACTCATTGTTTTTATTTATTATATTATATTATATCACTGTCTTCATATAATTTCGCTATAGCAGTAAACACAAGCCTGCTGCATTCAGATAGATAGGCTACAGGAATGTGAACGTTGGATACATCCTAAAATCAGCTGTGGATCAGACATGTTTGCACTCTGTGTTGTTCAGAATCGCGCGAGCCGCTGCTCAGGGACTGGGCACAGCTGTCCCGCTTGCTTTCTCCCCCACTACACAAAGAAATAGGCTACATCTTGACAACGCACACTCTAGTTAAGCGCGTATCGGGCCTGGAGCAGTGTTTTTATTTTTAGGCACACAGACTTTCCACTCTGCTGGTCTAAATACCAGGTGTGGTCTTGCGCATTCCTGGCTCGCAGTTTTCGTTTTCTGCAGGTGCACAGAGATTTCTCTACAATCACTAAACATTGTTCATTTATGTTGTCTTGCCACACAGTTTGTTAAATTTGTCAAATGCGTAATCCGAGAGCGCAAGGATGTGTTGCACAGCAGCATATTCAACGGATTATTTATATCTCCTGACACGCCGACAGGAGCTAATCATAAATGATGTTTTCTACACATCTAAAGGTGAGCTGTTACACACACCCACATCCATACGGTGAAAAGTGTTTGAAAAAAAATTATTGTAACTTTGAGTCAAATGCTCACAGTTGAATAAGCTTCATTGAGTCATATATTAGCAAGATGAGGACGTTCTTTGTGAATGCCAGTCGGGTTGAACTGATTTTGTTTTATGAAAATCTGAGGAAATTAGCTTCCCCATTCCCGATGGTCTAGCGCCGCCTATGCAAATTTTCAATAAAAAAACAATGAGTTGCAGTGTTTGATGCAGGAAACTCGGAGAAATATGGACTTGAAAATCAATTTCGGAGTGGGGGGGTTTCGAAATGGAGGGGATGTCCCCATTCTGAATAGCGGTGCCTTTAAAAAAAAAAAAGGAAACCCCTCCATTACGAAGAATGGAGGTCGATCTTCGGAGTGGGGGGGTTTCGAAAAGGCAGGGTGTAACCAATATTTCCAATACATGTCCGGTAAGGTGATCAGATTTCTGAAATGAAAATCGGGGACATTTCCAGTTCGGCAGTCAATATATCATTAAAATATCCAATGTTATTATCTATGAAATAAAAAGGGGGACAATTCCAGTTTCATGTATTTTGTCCGTACTGTAAGTATATTCACTACAGCTTTAAAAATGAGCCTGCTAGAACCTCTGAAAGACAGTAATCACGGATGAGGAGTAGAAAATCAGGGACAGCTCCATCTGGGGACAGGTCACCAAAAACGGGGACGTCTGGTCACCCTAATGTCCGGTATAATCCACACTGCCTTTATGATCACTGTTCCGACAGAAATGCACTTTTACAACGTTCAACTAATGCTAACTTCTCCACTGGGACTTGCACTTTCCCCATTGTCGTTATGGAAACCAGATAGCGTCTTGTTCTCTCCAGTCTAACACGTGCGGCTGAGTTTTGAATGTTTGACGCCATTTACACCTGGCATTAACATGTGTTTTCTGCAATCAGATGGCAGAAATGGGTGTCCTCTCAATCCGCATAAAGTTGCTGTATCCAGATTGAGAGGACACATTGGGCTCCCGACTGGCGCTATCCCCTAATAGCGCTTGCGCACCTGTTTGCGCGTGCCTAAGGCACGGAAGATAGCATTCCGCCTTGTGCCGTCCGCCAGGTGTTCTGCCGAGTTTTGCTCCCCCGTCGAGCAGCAAAAAAAAAGCATCCCCACTTCACGGGAGCATACTTGTAATGATTTATACAGAAATGTAACGGTTTAAAAGTGATATAATTGTCTGGTAGACGTGACCTCCCTGATTTCTAAGTTAAAACAGCCCCAAAATATGTTGGGGATGCAATTCTCGGCCGGGATGCGGAAAGGTTCACGGCACGTGTCGCAAGCGCAAATTAGATCCGTGCCAAAATCATCTGGCCCTAAAATGCCTGCGCAAACGGGATTTGGTCGGTCTTAACTACCAGAATTATTCACAGGCGTGGCTAGGCCAGGCTGACAATTACATCTGTCTCGCAATGGCTGTTTGCGCTACGCATGCAATATGCTGTAATTCTCTCCATGCGTAATAGAGTGTACTCACTCGTGCGAGGACAGAGGGAGCTTATTGACAGATCGTCTGTGGTGCCAACAACCCTTCGGGTTATGGAGGTAAATAGCCTATGTCCATTGTCCAACACGTTTTCTCAATTAATTTCCCTCTTTGGATGTGATAAAAGTTTCTCAGTGAGTTATAGTTGATTGCCTCACTGAATTATCTGCTAATACCCAATTTTAGCAGCATAATTTGATGTCTAGGCTGTGCGTAATGACATCTCCAAAAGGAATTCTACTTTGCACTGCACTGCGCTAGACGGAGATTACGGGTGCACTCCGAGGTATTTGTGCGTAAGAGGTCGATCCTTTTCAAAGGCAAAGTAATTGCATGGGGGTCATGCCTATGTTCCCCGGGTTCTATGTTCCCCGCTCCTGCTAAAAAGGGTTCTATGTTCCCCGGGTCCTATGTTGGTGCAGTGGGTGTTGGGTGCTGGGGGTGAAGTGAAGGATGTTGTGGATGCGTCCGGCGGTGCGCTACTCGCCGACTTTACGCATACGAGCGGGGAACATAGGACCCGGGGAACATAGGACCCTTTTTCGGGAGCGGGGAACATAGGACCCTTTTTAGCAGGAGCGGGGAACATAGAACCCGGGGAACATAGAACCCGGGGAACATAGGTACGCTCCCATTGCATGCTGCTGACGATAGGGTAATGCCATCTATCCCACATTTTAGCGCTGAAACGCCTGCTTTGGCTTGTGGCAGCCAATGCCGAGTACAATTATCACAGGCATGCGCTTGTGTCCGCCATTTGCATTGCGCATGGCGTTAAACGAGCACAAACGCTAAATTAGCGCTTTTGGGAAGATAGAGCCCATTGCATTTACACTTGTGTTCAATGTGTACACAATGCATCCCTGACCACCTCCGGAGGGGGTTTGGCCGATCAGATTGTGATCCTTCTTCAATGCGTTTTGTGGGTGTTTACACCTGTACTTTCAAGGGACAAAGCACAATCTGATTGCAATCTGAAAACACATGTTAATGCCAGGTGTAAATGGCCTCATCATGTTGTGCAGTCCGCATTAAACAATGCAGTATGCAGAATTGAAATATGTCGGTTATGTAGAGAAACAAAGCATAAAACTGTTTGACAGGGGAAGTAGCCTACTGCGAATCTCTCCTCTTTCCTCTGTCTGCCGAACCAGTACAGACTGACGTACTTCCGCCAACAACACACACAGCGCACGTGATGCACCAAATTATTGTAATTGTGGCTGTGAATTCAGTCTGAGCGCAACACAAAAACATGCATGGCTCTACGTTGCTCTAAAGCAATGCCCGCCCGCTTTTAGTTCATTTTTACTGTACCCGTGAATTTATAGAAGTATATTTTTTACCCGTTACACAAGCTTTTTGCAGGTAACCCGTGGGTACCCGACCAATTGCAGAACTCTTCTGTACATATTGCCAATTGCCACTGATAAATCAGAATCACTTTTATGACTTTTGAAACATTTTCTGAAATTCACGTTAATAAAAAAAACGCATTTACGTTTCAAAAGTCATAAAAGTGATTCACGTTTGTGAAGATTATCCTGCTGAATGCAAATTACCACTCCCATAAACTTTTGTTAACCATAGACCTTATTTTATGCATTTAAGTGAAATCCCCATTCTAAAACCCCATTCACTTTTCCCCTGAAGGTCCAACATGCTACTTCCGGACTGTCAACTGAAAGAGCTCTATTCAGCACTCTATAGGCTACAATAAAACTGAAAAATCATCACAATATCTCAGAAAAAAACATTTCACTCTTGATCATATAACACTAGAAACATTTCTGTCGACTTTCAATTATATTTTATGGGGGCTTTCCAGCTTTTTTTCTCTCCCAATCATAAGTTTGTAAAACTATGAGAAGCTGGCTTCTGTATGTTTCTTTTCAAACTATCGAATAAAGCAGTGTTGGTGCAGCAGTAGCATCACTACAAGTAGCATCGTTAGTAGCTTAACTCCATTTCTCGGTAGCATGGTGGTGGCCTTTTGCTTAGCGTTTTCAGTAGTGAAGCTGCTTTATTGACCAAGTAGTGCTATAGCGTCCACAAACACTACAAGCTACTTCCCCAAGCAAAGCCCATGACCAAAGCTCCCAGGCGCAGCAGAGGTCAAAGGTTTGATTCATAGGCGTCTGGGTAGTGTAGAGGTAAAAGCACTCGCCTACCAACGTAGAAACCCGGGTTCAATTCCTGGCAGTGGTACTTCCGGCTTGGTCAGGGGAGGGGAACTGAGGGGAATAGCGTGATCCTCCCATGCGCTAGGCCCTGTCGGTGAAACCCCTCGCTGTCAGGTGAAAAGAAGCGGCCGCCGACTGCACATGTATCAGAGGGGGCATGTGCTAGTCTACGGCTCTTTCTAGATCGACAGAGATTGAGCCACCTATTTCATAAACGAGAGAGAGAGAGAGAGAGAGAGCGCGCGCGCGTGAGAGAAAGCATTTACACATAAGACAAATTGATTCCATCAAGCCTCTATCACGGCTCGATTCCACCTGGCACGTCACATACGCGTTCCACCCCGTCGGAGCCGCTCGCAGGCATTTTAATCAACGCGTGGGATCCCACCAGGCATGCAACGGCGCGTATCAGAAGCATCCCAGAAGCGGCTCGGCGCCCCGCTCGGTTAAAAGATACGCGGCAGTTCAATTTTTCACGGATGACGCCTGGAAGCTGCGTCAAGCTGCACAGAGCAGATCGTTCAGGCCTGAAGTCAGACACAGTAACTGCACGAGAATCCGGTCGATTTTCATAATAAAACACTGTGTGCAGACCCAATACCGACTCCTTCTCCTTCACCTCACCCTGTAGTCTTTCAAGTAGACGAAGAAATGCAAGAGTTATCCTCCTGCTAACAGGCACTGTATGACAAATAAAGAAATCATTTCAGCCTACTTACCCATGGTAGAAGCACAAAAATCATGGGAAAATTACCAAATCAAAAGCAAGTCAACGACAGACTGTGTTCTTTGTGTGTTGTGCTCTTTACATCCACCCCATTGTACACACAGTATCGCGCGATCTCGTAAATCCCGCGCGATCTTGCATCCAGCTGCCAGGCAGCGCTCGGAAGTGCTCCGCTTCTGAAACGTGTGTGGTGGGACATGCTGCCGTGCGGACGGAGCAAAGCCGCGGCGCAGCCAGAACGCTGCGCAGACGGACTTGGTGGGACCAAGGTGTCACACGCACAAAAGTCCTGCTTCATCCAGGAATGGTTTAAAGAGTATTATGATCTTCAATTGTCTGCCCAATTCTTTGTCTGATTTAGTTCCATGTCTTGCCTTGGATAGGTTATTTATCTGCTGACTGGATTTCTTCAGTGCACAACTATCCTGTGGCTTTAAAGCTGCAGTAGGCATTATTATTGCATTATAATTTTGGTTGAAATAGCACATTTTGACTATTGCATGTCACTAACAATATTTCATTGATGAGTTACATCAACAAACGTGTGTCTGTGAGCGCCTTCCCCTTTACATAACAGCGTCACCAGGCCCTAGCAGCCCTACATAACAGCAGTTCTGTAATTTTGCCGGTCTGACCCAAAGCAACCAATCAGGGTTTAGAGTTCTAAACGTAACCGCAACGTAACCGCACACAAGGTGAGTGAAAGGTGCTGCTCGCTCGGGGACGAGCACGTATTGTACGCAGGCGCAGAAGAGAAGGTGTCGAGTATGAAAATGTCCATGCCGCCTCCTCGTCTCCGCAAGCAAGTAAAAAGAAAGCAGACCGTGGAGGAGAAGCGAGACAAAAGGAAAGCCCTAAATAAAAAAAGAGACCCAACGAGGGTGAACATCGGCGAGGCATTCTCTAGATGGCGAGAGCTTCGGGAGCTTCGGGGGTTGAAGAGCGACCAGGAGCTTGCTCTACTTCTCTTGGACAGGTAGGCTACGCTAACCGATAAGTGCAAACTTGTGCTATTGTTGTTGGCTATCAACAATGACAGGGCAGTCAACTGTGTAAGCTTGATATCTAGCGTAAACACAGCCAGTTAGCTAACGTCGCAAAAATAAGGTAGTGAACATGTCTGTGGCTAATTGTTAGCCTGTTTTAGCCTCACGTTAGCAACAAGCCCAGTGCCCAGAACAGAGCAAACTAGTACTAGCTAGCTATCTCAAGCGCCCGGCTAGCGGGGTAAGTGCTCCTGTAGCAGTTCTTACAAACTAGCTTTAGATCCACTTATTTGCAGGCTAACGAAACCAGGTAACGTTATATCCAGGCAGGCTATGCCAGACCAGGTAACCCATGCTACATGTTATTTTGTACTATACTGTACTTATACTGCAGCGTGCGTGCTTTTGTAAGTTCAAGTCTTTGAGCTAGAGTCCCAGTCAAATTGCACGTTTTTCAGGGGTAAGTCCAAGCAGTGGAGAGAGCGATGGTATTGTAAGGTATTGTGTGTATGTGTCTTACAGTTATGAGAAAGAACAAGACTGTTTGGAATCAACACCATGTAAAAAAAGACGACTCCCAGCCCATCCTGCTTCCAGCATTTTTGCAGTCTCTCTCTGTGATCGGTGAGTGTTGAACATTATCTTTGTTGCCTACTGCAATATATTTATTTTTTTATACATTTTCTTTGTCAACTTGACTCCTACAACCTAGCCCATTGTCACAGTGTCACATAGCATAGCTACTTTTTTAAACTGTGCATTTAGACAACAGCCATGTAAATAACGATTATGATGAAATATCATTTGCAGAAAAAATGACTTTGAAATTGACGATTGTGCAAATAGTTGTACAGAGGACACAGCAACAGCACATTTGGATGCAAGGTATATCTCATTTGTTTTGATATTTTTTGTGTGGGGGAAACACTGTAAAACATGATCATCTTCAGATTATAACGTTAATCCTAGGAGGATACAGCTCACCCTAAAATCCAAAATACATATTTTTCCTCTGTGATAGCTATTTATTTCCATCTAGATTGTTTTTGGCATAGTTGCCTGGGTTTTGGAGATATTTTGGCTGTAGAGATGTCTGTCTTCTCTCCAATACAATGGAACTGGATGGCACTCGGCTTGTAGTGCTCAAAGCACACAAAAATTTAAAATCTCAACAGCAATGTCTCTTTCCAGAAATCATGACTCGATTGCTCAAGATAATGCACATACCTTGTTGTGAGCAGTTGTATGTAGGAACTATTTTCTTTCGACCGATTTACACCCACTAGCAGCTAGCTAGGTCCCACATGAAGCTAGCAGCAGCTAGCTATTGGGTGTAATTCGGTCAAAGATAGTTCCTACATAAAACTGCTCACAACAAGTCTGTGGATTGTCTTGAGTAACTGGGTCATGATTTCTGAAAAGAGACATTGCTGATGAGTTTTTCAGTTGTATTTTGTTGGCACTTTGAGCACCACAAGCCGAGTGCCATGCAGTTCCATTGTATTGGAGAGAAGGCAGAAATCTCTAGGGCTGATATCTCCAAAACCCAGACAACTAACACAAAACAATCTAGATGCATAAATAGCACTACAGGTGAGGGGGAAAATATGTATTTTGGATTTTAGGGTGAGCTGTCTCTTTCACCAGAGAAACCTCACTTCATGTTTTCAATGCTTGAACCCATATGAAAGCTCATGACTATAAAGCCAGAATACAAGGGAAACAATGACAGTAAAACTTGTCAGTTCCTACCTGGGCAATGCAGCCTATAAATACAAAAACCATTGGCTGAAGGCTATTTTCTTCTTACTTTTTTAGAAGTGCCCTCTGGCAACCCTCTGGTGACTCTTTTTCTTTTCTTTCACTGCTTTTAGTATGTCCTCACCGGATATGAATGATGGTTCCATCAACATAGATGAGTTTAACGACATTCAGAACTCTGTGTAAGTTTATGTAATTATGTCAATTGTATTTTAGATTTTTGGATATGATATGTTTTTTATGATATATTGCTATGTCATTATTTGCTGTTTTGTATACTTTTTCCATATATAGGATCGACTGGTTAGATGACACCTGGCACCCAGAAGACCAAGAGTCTGTTTCATCCTTGGAGGAGGATGAGACCAAGGAGGTAGACAGTGACAACGAAGACAGTGATGAGGATTACATGCCTCCTTTGGGTGTTAGGTGGGTTACCAACTGCATAGAGCTAGGACATAAGGATGCAGAACCATGTGCCAGCAGGTAGAGCCCTGCGTGGGCCTAAAATGTAGGCCCTAGCCAGGCCTGTGACCGAGACAATGAAGCCCTACCCGACCCGAGCCCTAATAGTTTATTTAAAAATCTGGCCTTACCCGGCCATCGGGTCTTGGGTCCCGTCGTGTTTGGATCACAGACCTCTAGTGTGTGTCTGTGTCTGCCTGCCTACTAACATGTGACAGAGCAGCAGAGCTTCAAAAGGCAAGAGTGTGACGGTACGTGCACATCATGAAGTGCTCGGCGGCTTGCCTGCTGAAAAAGCCGCTTTGACGCTGCATCTTGATAGGCTGTCTTGCTCTATTTCCGTGTCTGATTGGTCCATTTACCTCGCGCCCCCTGCCGCTGGAACCGCCCACAGCGTTTCACTGTCGCAGACTAGAGGCGGCTTGTCTCCGAGCGGCTTCACGCTCGCGGGGCGGGACTAGGGCGGGACCTTTCGTTGAAGCTACCCAATGACAGCTCTTCCTACACATTTCCTCCCCGCACCCTCCTGTGTACAACGTTTCTACAGGCTACAGCTCCAAGCTGGAAGCTGGTTTGCACGCCCACAAAACGCTGCGACACAGCGGAAAAGCGAATTTGCCATTGTAGATGTGCACGTACCGTGAGAGAGGGAGCATGTCTCTGGCTCTGCCCAGCCTGACATTTTTGCTTCAGCAAGCATAACGAGCCCTACCCGACCCAAGCCCTAATTGTTTATGTAAAAACCAGGCCCTACCCGACCATCGGGTCTCAGGTCGGGTATCAGACCTCTACCGGCAGGTGATTTCACGATAAGCTGACTTTCAGCTACAGAAGATAACTGATAGCTGTTGGTATATGAATGAAAACTGCAGACTATTATTATTATGGCACATCCCTGCACTTGTCAACAAGTGATTGTGATTTTTGTTGTTCCATGTCTGGTATTATTCTAACAGAAGTGGTGGTGCTCTGTCGGTGGCAATTTGCTTGGATGCAATTCCAGTCATCAGTATGGAGGAGACGGTGCATGATGCCAGCAACATTGACCAAATTCCCACAGATGTCCCCGAGTCCTGTTCCATACTTCAGTGTGAAGATGATATCATCGGGCATCCAGCCTCTATCACATATCATGACAGTCTGAAGCAGCTTGCTGAATATCTTGTGCTGCCTATCGCCATGTGCACGGCCAAGGATCCTGTGACCTCCATTGAGTGCAGGGCACCAAGACCCTTCCAGATCAATGTCAAATCCAGGGCCACAGCTGCCATAATTGAATGGGTGAGTCCATGTTGTATGTACCGTATTCAAAAAAAGGCCAGTCATCCTGTGCTTGCAGTAACACGTGGATTTCACATACACAAAGACACTCACACACACTTGTTTAGTGCTCTACCAAGTACTGTATATCTAGTGTTATCATTATAATTGATGATGATAATAATAATAATATTGTGCTCAGATTGACCCAGTCTCAGTGAAAAATAATAATCACACGGTGAAATCTATTTGTAGTGAAAATAAAGAGTAAAACGTGTGTGGGAAAACATGTTCATGTTTTTCAAAATGGTGTCAATTAAAAAAATCCAAGTATTTGGTAGCATAAATCTGCAACTTTCTACATGCCACATTCATATTATGTCAGGTTGGTGTGTGTGTGTGTGTGTGTGTGTGTGTGTGTGAGCGAGCGCACCTGCATGCTCCTCTTCAGAACCTGTTTATATCTAATATCCAAACTCATCGAATGCAAGCACACTCACAACAAGAGTTCCACTTGGGTGCATGGCCAACACAAGTCACAAGAGCAAGGAAGAAGCAGGCCAGCACTCCAAAATGTCCTTTCAAAAATGTAATAAGTCACCTGGGACGGCACAACGAACGTTTCAGCATCAAGCCTTCATCAGCGTTGCGCTGATCAACGTTCGTTGTGCCGTCCCAGGTGACTTATTACATTTTTGAAAGGACATTTTGGAGTGCTGGCCTGCTTCTTCCTTGTTCTTTTATCTCATATCCAAACAGCTCTTGTGCCATGCTTTGTTTTTCTCTTTTCCAGATATGTCCCTTTGGTCATACAGTGTGGAAATGGTATTCCCAGCCCACTCTAAATTACGGGATGCAGGCTGGTGACTTTATGTTGGCTGTCAATCTCCTCCTCTCGGGTAACAACTACGCAAAGGTGGCCTTACTGTTCAAGTTCATGAACTTGGGGATGGTTGGAAGATCTACTTTTTTCAAAATCCAGGACACATACTGCATTGACAGTATCAAACAGTTCTGGAATAAGAATAGAGCTGAAATCATTTCCCAGCTACAATCCAAAAACAATGTTGTTGTCCTTGGTAAGTTTTACACACGCACGGGCGCGCGCGCACACACACATACACACTCAACACGCACACACAAATTAATAAATAAATTATAAATGTATGTGTGTGTATATACGCACACACACACACACACATACCTGTGAATGTTGTGTTGACTAGCCTGCTATCCAGCCCCTATGAATGGTAGTTTTCAGCACTCATGAAATTTGTATGGCGATTCATAATGCATCTTTATGAATCACCATACAAATTCTAAGAGTGCTGAAAACTACCATTCCTAGGGGCTGGATAGCAGGTTGATGACTGTTGTTACATCAACTTGGAGTGAGTCAAAAAGATTATTCGGTGATCATTATAACATTTTGTTTGTTTCTTGTTGACTTGTGCTGTTTTTAAAGGAGATGGTCGGATGGACAGCCCTGGTTTCAATGCCCAGTACTGTACTTACAGTGCTATGGAAAATGACACCAAAAAGATTATCTCGATGGTTACCATTGACAAGAGAGAGACACAGCACAACAGCGTCATCATGGAGAGAGAGGGCTTCATCCGAACCTTTGACAAGCTTACACAAGAATTGAATGTCAAAGAAGTCTGTACAGATGCCCACGTCCAAATATCAGCACTCTTCAGTAAGTACTGGTTTGGGGGTTTATCATTAGCTTATTGAAAAACAAAGGTGTTGTTTCAGCCATCTAAATGTATAACTTTTTGTGATTTTTATAATTTATTCAGATCCACATAAGGGCAAATACAGGGACTGTGGAGTTTTCCACACACTGGATATTTGGCATGGTTCAAAGAACTTGGGCAAGAAGATCCACCAGGCAAGTTTATGAAATGCCATTATTACCTACATTTTTCCTTGCATTATTTTCTTACTCCCCTGCAAAGCATACATAATCAGACATACATATATATATATATATGCAGGTGGGCCATGAAAAGGAGTGCTCCATTCTCCTCCACTGGAGTAAGGACATCTGTAACCACTTTTGGTTCTGCTGCAACAAGGCAGACAATTATGATGATTTCTTTGTAAGTACTACTGAATCCCATGACTTTCTTCAGGCACCACAGCAGGCCCAATGGGGCATCTGTGTTACACACTTGTTCTACCAAACTTGTCAAGCTCAAGTACAGATGCCTTATTTCTTTTCATTTTTTAGGACATGTGGATTGGATTACTTCACCATGTGACAGGAGAGCACGAGTGGGCCCTTGGCGCCTGTCAGCACGGTCCCTTAGCAGAGTGCCGGGACAAGCAGTGGATTCAGAAGGGTTCAGTGGCTCATCAGGCACTCTCCCAGATAGTGCTGAACGCACGCTGGCTAAAGGAGGTCCACAAGTACCTGACTTTCAGGTATGTGAACATATTCAACATAACTATTTTCCCAAAGTTGTGAATCCTTTATACTCCTTTGGGGGGGTGGGGAGATATGGCCTCAATTTGCTTATTTTTTTTTTATGTAGTAGGCTAAGGCGTTTCTGCAACACAAACCTCCGGAGCAGAGCAACAATACTGATCGACGCCTCTTTTTTCATAATGTACATACTCATCCCCAGGTATACAGGGGAACTTCATCAGATCATGAGTTTGAAATCACAACAAACAAAATGACAACAATAATCCCTCCATGAAAGCCATCTCAAAAGACTAGGATTGTGGAGAGATTATTGTTGATGACTTGTTGGTTGAGATTTGTGACTCATGACATGATGCAGAATGGGACTGAAAAGACATTTTACTTATGTCTGGACCTCCTACACAGCTGGGGATTATGATGTACATTATAAAAGGAGGCAGGGACAATTGTTCTGGTGTTCCTGAAGGTTGTTGCTGCCGACAGGCTGTTGGCCTACTCCATAATAAAACTGGTAAACTTTTTGCTGTATATTAGGCTCTTACCTAACTTGTGTTGCCTAGGGTTGACACCAACTTGGCAGAGGAAGAACACCAATCTCTACTTTCACCCATAAAGCATGTTTTGACTGTCATTCTGAATCTGTACTGAATCTATGTGCTGCTATGCCCTAGGGT
The DNA here is from genome assembly GCF_964638095.1 of Poromitra crassiceps. NCBI lineage: Eukaryota > Metazoa > Chordata > Actinopteri > Beryciformes > Melamphaidae > Poromitra > Poromitra crassiceps. Next base: position 115,138,294 of record NC_139624.1, read on the forward strand.
CAGTGTAGTCAAGAGAGGGAGCAAGCATGTCCTGTTTCTGCTCTGATTTCAGGTCAACAGCCGAACTGGAGTCCTTTCATAATCATATCTTGATGTATGCCAGCAAGCGCTTCTGCTTCATTCCTCCAGTGTATGAGGCCCGGACGCTGCTGGCTGGGTTGGACTACAACCACCATGTCAACAGACCAACCCAGACAAACGCTAAAGGCTGTATTGAGTAAGGTTTTCAAAAATGAACAGCAATATTTTGTTTTTAGTCCTACTCTGAAGCGGGGCCTATACATCACTAGTCTCGACGACAGACCCATGAGAGTTCTTACGCTGATACACTACGTTACTGCATGCTGCAGATCTCTCTCTGGGTCTGGGACAATTTCCCTCAGAGGGCTGGTTATGGGAGGGAACCATTCACTTGGCCAGTCATATGCCAGTAATGGCTTCAGTCCGCTCCAATCAGTAACGACTTTGCGATCAGACAACACGGGAGGCGCAGCCCATTTGCTCTCATCGGTGCTATGACCTGTCACTCATTCAATTTCAACCCGCCTTCAAAACTAGCAGTGGCTGTTAACTGGCACAGACTCACTTATGTAGTATGCCGAGCGCAGCGATTCAACGTAATATTTGAGTCTGGGGAGAGACTAATACATCACTGCTTTTATTTGGTCAGTCGTTGATCAGTCAGCAGTTAGGTGCAGAGGGCCATATCTCTAAATCTATTGTGTGGGTTGCGTGAAATTTTGTGGCAACATCCATGTTGCCTACAGCATGAAACCCTGAAATAACAGCCGTCTGTCCCAGAGTCTTATTCGTTAAAGGAACAGCTCACCCTAAAATCCAAATTACATATTTTCCCTCTCACCTGTAGTGCTATTTATCCATCTATATTGTTTTGTGTTAGTTGCCTGCGTTTTGGAGATATCGGCCTCAGAGTTTCTGGCTTCTCTCCAATACAATGGAACTGGATGGCACTCGTCTTGTGGTGCTCAAAGTGCCAAAGAAATACATTTGAAAAACTCAACAGCAATGTCTCTTTCCACAAATCATGACCACGTTAATAAAGATAATCCACAGACCTTGTTATGAGCAGTTTCATGGAGGAACTATTTTCTTTTGACCTAAGTACACCTGCTAGCTGCTAGCTAGTTTCTACAAAAGAACATAGTTCCTACATGAAACTGCTCACAACAAAGTCTGTGCACCGGGTGATAATTTATGGAAAGAGACAATGCTGTTGAGTTTTTCAAATGTATTTTTTTGGTGCTTCGAGCACCACAAGCCGAGTGCCATCCAGTTCCATTGTATTGGAGAGAAGGCAGCCATCTCTACTGCCGATATCTCCAAAACTCTGGCAACTAACACAAAACGATATAGATGGATAAATAGCACTACAGGTGAGAGGAAAAATATGTATTTTGGATTTTAGGGTGAGCTGTCCCTTTTTAAGACTGATAGATTGGGTGACACCAGCAGGCCAAATTGATATTGCACACCAAAGAGTTTTTCTTACATTACCATGAAATTTGTTGAAAACATTCATGTTGGCTAGAGGACTAAACCTGGCAATTTGGGTAACCTGTGACCTTGCACACCTCATTGACGTTGTCAAAGCCATTCTTGGAAGAATTTTCAAACTATTGTTCTTGTATGGTACACTCAGTATGTTTGCCATCTTTACTATTTCCTATGTCAGATACAGAAAGCTGTACAATAAGAAGTCAAGGAAGTGGAGCTTGTACGCCATCAAGGTCGAGAAAGACTACAGCTACATTCCTGACCTGCAGAGGGCTATCCTTGGAGTCAGATTGTCAGCACAGAAGGGAATGCCACGCGTGAGAGTCCAGAGGCCTGATGACCAACGGCAGGAGGGTGTGCTGTGCAAAGTTCCACCTCCGACCACAGAGGAACTGTTGCACACACAAGTCAGCAGAGGACTAGGTATAAAACTGTGGATTTTAAATGTTTGACCAATCAGTATAACAATTGACAAATCAATTGTCTAATAACCAAATTATCTTTTTCCTACACAAGGCAAAGGACTACTACACTAAGCTGTCACTGATGGAGATGAGCAGGTGGAGGGATGGAGATGGTCTATCAGCATCTGACCTTTTGGGTGTTTGGTGATTTCAAATGTATAATACTTATTTTGTAAAGTAATAAAGTTCTCTAAAGAAAATTTAAATGTAATTTCTGTCCACCATAAACTGTGATAGTGTTGCAAAATGTGATGTGATAAATGATTGTCAGACAGGTAAACAAAGTGTATGATTCAATAGATGTATTTTATAGATGCAGTAACATTCCAAATATACAATATCAACAAATAAATGGCAATAAATATACAATAACAAATAAATAGCAGTAATAAATATCAATGGTATACATTCATTGTAATATAATGAGCCACTGGCATAAATTGCAATAACTACACTAACAAATAAATAGTAAATAAATAGCAACAGTGTAAATTAATTGAAAAATACAAGAGCCAGTGGCAGAACCGAATGAAGCTACATTCTACCAGGTACAAAACCAACATATTGGTTGTGTGGGTCGGGGTACCGGTCACGGATCGTCCACACACAGCAGCTGGGGATGACGATTCGGTTCCCTGGCCCCAGTGCTCCATACTGCCAGACAACAAACTGACGGTATGCAGCATACCTGAACTGCTTGTTGTCCTCTCCTGGATTGGGAAGGTCCTCCACAGCCCGGATGTCGTTCCAGATCCTCCTGGCGAGCCGAAGGACCCCCTCCTGGAGAATGTAAAGTTCCAGGTGTGGCAGCAAAGAAGTGCAGTGTTGCGCTTCCTGACCGCAACACTTCCTTTCAATGTCCGTCGGCATTTCTCGACATCTTGTGCAAATGCACCATCCAGGCTGGTCTGAGGTCTGCCTAGGGGGGTCAAGTGAAGGGGCAGTGGAGTTTGACAGTGCTGCGTCAAAGATGAGGCTGGGGTCCCGAAGCAGACACCTCATCAGTAGCTCCCTCATCTGCTGCCGTGACAATCTACGGATTCTTGCCTGCAATGACAGTAGATAGACATGATTGGTTTATTGAAATACATTGAATATTGCTATAACAAAGTAGATACTGTTATAATTTAGATACCCTTTCATCTTGTACACGCTGGGCCTGCAGTTGCTGGACTCTGGCCAGGTCATTCTGGGCAAGGTCATGACGTCCTCATCCTGCTCCTCTGCCACGCCCCCGTCCCCTGGCTTGCCCTCTGCCTCTGCGCTGGCCTCTGGCTCTAGGAGCAGGTGATGGACCCCAAGGGAGAGGCTCCTCAATGTTCTGGAAGGAAATAAACAACTAAACTGTAATATACTGGTACTCTAACTTGGGTAACACTTTGTCCACCTAGATAGTATAAAGATTATTAGTAACATTTTAAAGGTTTATTCGTTGACATTCAACTGTTTACAGATGTTCAATAGAGCAGTTGTTCCCAAAAGGGGGGGGGGGGGGGGGGGGGTAAGACTAAATCATGAAAATAAAGAAATGTTAAAATAAATCTGTTCAGGAGGCACTAACTGTAACTCACACTATTTCTTATTTTGTAATGATATTCTTCAAAAGTTGGGTTATCATTCATTCATTGTATCATATAGCTTTCTCTTGCAGTTGGGAAAGGGGGCAAACGGTTGAAATGTTACAAATACTCTCTGTAGACCGACTATTCAAGTGTTACCCTACTTGTAAAGTGAAACTTTTTAGCTAGAGTTATAGATAGGCTACGTGCTTGCAACAGTTAGCATATACATTGAAAAGCTATACACTGAGCTGGTTAGTGTGCAAAGTTACATTGAAGCTGTCACTAACAGCCCAGTGTAACAAATGTAAACCTCAATTGACGTATTTTTTATGTGTTTATGCTGTAATTTACTCGCATTACTTGCACTGTTGATGTTTCTTACCTCGGTGTCAGACATAGCGTTAGCTGCGGAACTTGTAAAAGTTAGCGTTCGTTGGTTTGTTGACAGACCGGCTCACTCCACGCGCAGGTCTCTGCTGCAAGATGCGCGGCAAAATGCGCGTTCACGTTTGGTGGTGCGGAGTGATATGAGGGAGCAGAGGGAGGGAGGGACGCGGAAGTTTACCTTCCCTGGATGGGGTGTGATCCAAATGCCTACTGCAGCTTTAATTAATTAATTGCAGGAACTGCTGTGGTGGAAATCTGGCAATTCATTCATCCATTCACCCATTCGATAAACAGTGTTTTGCTATACTGCCCTGCAAAGCCAAAAGGGGGTAACTAAATTTTTGTCAAAAACGAGTTTTTGTCATTTTTGGAAGATTAACTCATTGAGTGCCAGCCAGTTTTGGAAAACGGATGCTCCCAGTGCCAGCCCTTTCAGAGCGTTTTCAGTGATAACTCAAGACCCACAGAATATTGTGTGATATTACTATGTAAACACCGAACACGCCCAAAGAACGATGAGACTCTCTTGTATCATCAGCAAAAAAAAGTTTATTGATATCATTTTCCGTTCTTTAGTTATCAGCCAGAGAACCTAGAAGCTGAGATAATGAGCCTTTTGTGAAATGAAGCATTTCAAGCACATCACTAACTCTGAAGCTAATATTTTCTGATGTAGTGACGTGGTGTAGTTGTGTGGTGCCCCACCCCCCTCAACTGCAAACTCCTCCTCCATGGGAGTGTCTCTGGTGGCTCTGCTCGAATCTCTGCTACCTGCGTCAGGCGACAAATCTCTTCCTGCTGGAGCTGGGATAAACTCATCCCCACACTAACACACAGCTTGCATGCTGGAGCTGGGAGAAACTCACCCCCACACTAACACACAGCCTGCATGCCAGAGCTGGGAGAAACTCATCCCCACACTAACACACAGACTAACGCACCCAGCGTCTATTTTCGGAGCGCTCCGCCGTTTTTGTGCGCCGGCTCCCAGCGCGACACCGAAAAGCCAAACCGGACTGCTGAGAATGGTTTGGCTTTTCGGTGTCGGGTGTCTCCTTTTCTGGCGGCTAATCGTGTGGAGAAACGATGCAGCAGAGACAGAGGGGCTCAGTTGTGGGAGCGGATTGGCTGCTGTTCGCAGCTAACGTTGGCTCCAGCCAAAGCAATCTGTGCCGCTCTGGCTCCAGCATGCATCAGTTTCTCTTTCATCACGGCTTCTTTGCTGTTTTTCCTTGCCTTTCTCTGGTCTGGAGAGCGCTGTCGCCACCTAATGGGTCCGTAAAATAGCTTATACACCTTCAAAATCGCCCATATTTTTACAGGAGATGCATCAGGCTTTGATCCACGTCCCACCGTCAAAAAACGCCATTGACGACTTTAGTCTTTAGTCGTCATTGGCACTCTACGTTACTATTTGAATTGACGACTATAGTCGTCATTGGCACTCAATGAGTTAAAGATCTGCTTTATCATGTGGAAAAATACCTTGAGTCAATTTAGTTGTTTTTTGGAGAAAATAGGGGGTCATATTTACAGTAACTTCCAAAAGCCCTAGAGAAGCCAAGCCAGACTGAGATAACATCAGTTATGGTTGTTTGGTTTGGTTTGACTGCACTCTGAATGCTCTGCCCTGCCAACGCCAAAAGGGGGTAACTCACCAGAATGCTCAGGTTGAATTGAGGTATGACTTGTACTGGGCAGGCCTAATGTCATGCTTGTGACATCGGACCGATGCCATGCCACGTCCACCCATCACAGACACCCAACCCACCCACATTAACCCCTGAGGCGCCAGCTCATAAGACATCAACCTCCGAGGCGCCAGCTACTACATTTACCCCAGAGGCACCAGCTCATACAAATTTAACCCCCGAGGTGCCAGCTCGTACAACATTAACCCCTGAGGCGCCAGCATGACATTAACCCCTGAGGCGCCAGCTCATATGACATTAACCCCCGAGGCACTGCTCATATGAAATTAACCCCGGAGGTGCCAGCTTATACGACATTAACCCCAGAGGTGCCGCTCATATGAAATTAATCCCGGAGGTGCCAGCTCATACAACATTAACCCCTGAAGCGCCGCTCATATGAAATTAACCCCAGAGGTGCCAGCTCATACGGCATTAACCCCCGAGGCGCCAGCTCCAACCACATTAACCCCTGAGGTGCCGCTCATATGACATTAACCCCTGAGGTACCAGCTCATACAACATTAACCCCAGAGGAGCCGCTCATATAAAATTAACCCCAGAGGTACCAGCTCATACAACATTAACCCCCGAGGCGCCAGCTCATACGACATTAACCCCCGAGGCACGGCTCATATGAAATTAACCCCAGAGGTGCCAGCTTATACGACATTAACCCCTGAAGCACCGCTCATATGATATTAACCCCAGAGGTGCCAGCTCATACGGCATTAACCCTGAGGCGCCAGCTCATACAACATTAACCCCTGAGGTACCAGCTCATACAACATTAACCCCAGAGGCACCGCTCATATGAAATTAACCCCATAGGTGCCAGCTCATACAACATTAACCCCCGAGGCACCAGCTCATACGACATTAACCCCCGTGGAGCCAGCTCATATGACATTAACCCCCGAGGCGCCAACACACAGACACACAACAACGTGTCAACAAGAGTCCCACCAAACTAGGCTTGAAGGATGTGTAGCGGCCTGATAATCTTGTTATATTATATTTATATGTATATTATATTAAGCCTAATTGTGCCATGAACACTAGATTTCATGTCTATGTTATCATTATCATATATACTGGTTTTATATAGTGATAAGCAACCAAGTGAAGGATCAAATTGAAGTTACTGTCTTTTAGCTTGGCATCACCCCTTATTATTTTGCAGACAATGCAAAGCCAGAGTAAGGTAACTTCCAAATAAGGGTCAAAGGTCAAGTTTGAGCAAAAAAGAAAATGTACCGGTAGATAAATAAGTACATTAAAAAAAAGAATAATTATCACATTTCCAGTTTTCCCCCTACAATACATTTGGCTGGACAACAAAACTTTAAAGTCATTTTTCTCAGTTCTACACTCTGGCAAGTTACCCCCTTTTGGCTTTGCAGCTAGTATAGACATATGATTTCTCTCTCCCAATTTTACAATCTATAGTATTTTTTGTCACTATGAATATCTGTAGGAAAACCATATGCCTACTCCAGATGTGCTGGAATTCCCTTTTCTTCGGGTTGTGCGATGTCAACCAAATAAAAATGGGGGTCAGCCGTGCTGACCATCATGCCAACCCTGAGACAACATCGATTTGGCATGAAGTTGATTAAATGTGTAGTGCTAGCTTAGCTCACTACATTTTCCAAGTAGCTTGGCCAACACTGGAATAAAGTCAATTAGGTCAAAATTGTGAATATACAATACATATATTAATAACCATATATCTCAATCATATCTCCCATACTGCAAGTTGGGATTTTTGTGCGCATATCCAGTTAGCCTTGCTCTATGAATTTGCCTCCAGGACCCTCAATGAATGGATGGCTGACGATAATTATGATGATGATTATTGTTTCTGTTATTATTTTCCACCGTTGTGGCATTCTTAAATAACACTTTCCAGCCTGAGGTGTTTTCATTGTTATTCTGTTTGTTTTCTTATTTACTGTATCTGAGGGCAGCTAAACAACACTGTCCAGGATGTCCTTGGTCTTCCCTGCACAGTTGGATATCATCAATGCTTCTTTTATATTTTCGTGTAATCTGTGATTGATGAAATAAATTAGTTTTTCTCAATTTATTATTTTCAATTTCCAGTCTTGAGTGACGGCAGTTCTTCCTCTCCCACAAGATGACATATTAGCTCCTCATTGGCCCAGAGAGAGGGGACTGCATCTGCTTACTGTCACCTCGTTCAATATAAATCTGTGTTTTTCTTTAGCATAGTATGATGTAGCGCACGATACGGGCTGCAAAATGTGCCATATGGCCCCACGTTAGCTGTTCAGCCGTTCTGAACAGCTTGGGGGGAATTCCCTCATGGAGCGGAACCCAGAGATTAGCTTGTCATGTAAGATTTATGAATTTTCATCTAAAATAACGGTGATTAATATGAGCTATTAGGCCCGCTGATTTGGCCCTGCCCCCATCTTTATGTTAAACATGACTGTTCCTGAAAGGAGCCCCTGCCCCCTTCTGCCGAGGGAAAACACACACACACACACACACACACACACACACACACACACACACACTAGTATTACTATGTGTGAGTACCTTCCATTGACTATAATCAATCCCTATTCCCTAAACTAACCGGCATTGCCCTAACGTAAACATAATTTTAATTGTATTTTTAAAGGAATCACTTTTTCCTCTTTTCTTCAGACCCAAGAGTAGGCCTATGTACGATGAAATTTTGATAACTATATTTTCATCGCGCTAAACCCTAAACTAGCCTCTTCTAAGGATGATGAGCCGACATGGGTTTTTGGAACTCTATCGGCCTGGTCGGTAGGGATGGGGGCGAGTACTCGGGTACTCGAGTACTCGTTTGTAACGTCATTAGTCGAGTAGCGTTTCAGCTGTCCGGGTACTCGCCCCACACCCCTCCCCTTTAAAAATGGTAGCTCTGCACACGACACCACAGGTGAATCAGGCGATACAGACAGAGACAACATGCCTCTGCAAATGCGAAGCAACATTTGGAAGTATTTCGACATAAACGGCGACACAACTGTGCAGTGCAGGTTATGTAATGCTAAACTTGCGTATCATAAACATACCAGTTCGATGCTTAACCACATGTGTGTAAAGCACAAGGAAAACGTCAACCTAACAGGGACAGATGAAAAGCAGTCTCGCACTACCTCGTTTGGTAGCAGCAACAAACGCCGTTGTGATGCCGTCAGGGCAGAGAAGATTTCCCAGCTTGTGATGAAAATGGTGGCTGGAGATATGCTCCCGTTAAGCTTTGTGGAGGGGGAGGCTTCCGCGAGTTAATGGCGTTTGTGGAGCCTGAGATTATAGTGGACATGTATTGGAAATAGACCTTCACTTTTTCCGCAATTGTCTACTCGAACAAAGCAAACCATCCAACCACCGGAGTTTACTGAGGTAGGCCAACAGCTGCTGAGCTAACGTCAGATCACTGTCATGGTCCGTCCACAATTATTTCCTCACAATAAGTGCTCCAGGCAGCGCTTCTTCCATGCAAAAATGTTAACGTTGTGTGAACAGCCCCTAGACAGAATACTAGCCCTGCTCTGTCATTATTATCGTTGTAATAGATATTCTTACAGACATATGGCTAATGCGAAATTAACTGCAAACTTGGGTTCTGCTTGTGTTGTGTTTTCACAGGGACCCTCCTCCTTGTTATTTAAGCCTAACCCAAACCATAATCCTAACCTTAAAGGGATAGTTGTGATTTTTTGGCGTGGGGGTTCTATGAGGTACTTGCAGACAGTGTACTACACACTGCTCTGTAGATATGCTCAGAAAACGCCGTACGGCATCTGGAAACCAACTCTCACTTAACTCGACTTAAGTGGCCAAAGATTAGCCCATCTGTGGTCTCTGCTTTGGACATATGGTATGGTGTATGGCATCTAAACCGGTTTACAAGCTGGTTCTTAGGAACATTCGCCCAGCTGCAGACTAGATTCTATCTCCAAGTCTAACCTACATCCACTCCCCAGGCACTGCTAGTGACTTGTTTAGCAGAACCTATATAGGTAGTTAACGGTAGCTGTCCTATGCATTGCTTATTGCTGTGGTGCTGGGATCGTTTTTAGTTTTAAGTAAACTTTTACAACTTCTACAACACATTTTACAAATTATGTTTTACTTTTATGAAAGACGATACCTTGGTGAAACAGGTAATTATTATACCTTGTCTCCACAATGTTTGGTAAAACAAGAGACCCTACGCCCCCATGTTTACCGTGGACGATGAAACGGGTAACAATCTTTCACCAGGTTAACGATTCAGAACTTTCCTCTTAGTGGACCAGGCTATGCATACCTTACTCAATAATTTTTACATCACAAGGAGAGGCTAATTTGCACTTAATTGGCACTTGTTAGAAGGGAATGGAATCAATTAATGATTATAATAAGCTTTAATGGTTGATAGCAGGCTTTAGCACAACATAAATTAAATACAGTTTAGACAACAATAATCAATATTTTAATCAACATAATCAACACCACAATAAGTTTGATTTCTTGCAATCACTCTCGCCCTATCTTGTTGATTCATTTTCAAAATCTCATGTTTACTGGATCATGTAGAAAATCACATATGCAGTTTGGAGTGCAGACCGGCTGTGTGAGGCAAAGAGAGCTGTGTGCTGCTGTAAACGGGGCCATGAGCAAAAATGTCATTTAGCCACCTAAAAGAAGGCCCACCTAAACACATCAACATCACTGTTGAAAATGTAACCGATTAAAATCAACTGTTTTGACAACAACATACTACTTCAATCTCCAGAGCTCACACCGTGTTATTGTTTTACACTGTGTTACCAGTCCAGCAGAGGGCGTACCTCACCCAAACAACAGGAGTGGTCACATAAGAACGCCGTCATGTGAGGAAGTATAATATGACTCATGGGGATTGAGGAAACAAACAGATCAGATTGCAAAATGAGTGGGCCTGCTAGCAGCATTACACACTAAAAGACAGAAATTCTAAATGTAAACACTGCGCCGCCGTTCTCAAATACAACTCTAGTACCTTGTCAATGATGTACCACCTTAAAACTCAGCACCCGGCGATTGCAGTGCAAGGCGAAAGTGGAACAAGGGTGTTGAGGGCACCGCACTGGACTGGCTCACCTCTTACCTCACAGACAAACAACAGTTCATCACCCTCTCTGGTCACACCTCCACCCTCTCCTCTGTTATGCACGGGATCCCCCAAGGCCCAGTCCTTGGCCACCTGCTCTTCATCTGTTCCATACTCCCCCTTCGTCACATCATCCGCAAATTCAACCTGGACTTCCATTGCTAAGCTGACGATACAAAGATCTACCTCAGCAAAAAATCCATTCAGAAACCACCCCTCACCGACATCGAAACCTGCATATCCACAATAAAAACCTGGCTGACCCACAACTTCCTCAAACTAACAGTGAAGACGGAACTTCTTGTCATCAGCACCAAATCCACACTCAGCAAAACCGGACCCATCACACTCACCATCGACAACTCAATCATCACCTCCTCCCCCCTGGCTCGCAACCTTGGTTTCATCCTGGACCCCACCCTCTCAGTCGATCCCCATGTCAGCTCCATCATCAAGACCTCATACTTCGCAATATTGCTAAAATCAGACACTGCCCCTCCTCCCTGCTGCTGAATCCCTCATCCATGCCTTCATCTCCTCCTGCCTTGACTACTGCAACTCCTCACCGGCATCACCTCCCACTCTCTCCATAGACTCCAGATGGATAGATTCCCTGCCTACCAAGACTAGGGTCGCAGGTTCGCACCCCTGTGTTACCTTCGGCTTGGTCGGGCATCCATACAAGCACAGTTGGCTGGTGTCTGCGGGTGGGAAGCCAGATTGGGGGTATGTGTCCTGGTCGCTGCACTAGCACCTCTAGTCGGTCGGGTCGCCTGATTGGGGTGGAAGGGAACTGGTGGGAATAGCGTAATCCTCCCATGTGCTACATCCTGTAGGTGAAGCTCCCCCTGTCAGGTGAAAAGAAGCGGCTGGCAACTGCACATTTGTCGGAGGAAGCATGGTGCTAGTCTCGGCTCTCACCAGATCGGCCTGCCTGCTCACTCATACCCAGTCCTGGGACCGCATCACTCCTCTCTCCATTGGATCAAAGAACGCATCAACTTCAAATTATTCCTCCTCACCTTCAAAGCCCTGCACAGCCTGGCCCCCCCTTATCTGACTGACCTCTTCCTCCCCCATCACCCCACCCAAACCCTCCAATCCTCATCCATTGTTCCCCTCACCGTCCCACCATCCAAACTCAAAGGGCTCTATCTCCCCAAAAGCGCTAATTTAGCATTTGCGCTCGTGCGCAATACAAATTGGGGGCGGACACAAGCGCATGTGTTACGCTGCTAACTAACCTAGCTCGTACTAATTCCTAGTTTCCCCACTAATGTTAATCAGCCCGTAAACTGGCGCTTCCCTACGTGTGGTTTTAACGTGAAAGTAAGACTACCTGGGTGAATGTCATTCTATCTAAGGGGTATCGTGTATGTTTAACTCACCCAAGCGTTGTCGTTAACGTTGGTGTTGTTATCTTGGCGACCAGCCTGCGCTTGAACCAGACGAGCCCTCTTTCAGCTGCGTCGCCTGTTCAACTTGGCCAGCCCGCTCTCAGTGTGGAAGTTCAGGGGGTTTGGGGAAAAGGTGTATCCGTGGTCAGGGCTGGACTGGGACCAAAAAAGTATGGAATTATAATAGAATCTATATTCAAGAGGGTGTTCAAGAAATTTGAGAGCATTATTTATCAATTTCACGTTCATATTTTCGACCCTTGGACTTAAAAAGCCCTTGCGTGTGCTCAGATTTACTCTGCTTGTCCTCAAACTATACGCTCGCGCTCAAAACTTTACTCTCGCGCTCAAAACTTTACGCTCGCGCTCAAAACTTTTCTTTATGGACAGATTTCATGCACTCACATTCAAATATCATGTCCTCGGACTTCGATTTTGTCTGCTTGTGCTCTCAGTCTGTGCTCCCATTCAAATTGAGTGTGCTCTCTCTCGGAATTTCTCCTCTTGGATTTTCTCTTTGCTCTTGGATTTAGAGCGAAACATCAGTATCAAAAAGATAAACCAATAGAAAGCCAGTATAATGTTGACCAATCAAATATCCCTGGGTGGTTTCTGGGTGCATTTGTTTTAGTTTTAGGCTGTCCCGTGTGGGCGGTTTTCTAAACTCCAGTAGGTGGCGGTAATGCACATACATATGTTTGCCAACCGCCATCAAACTCCAAAAAAGAAGAAGAAGAAGGTTTTTTCTACCAACACGCAAACAGCTCATGTTAGCAGGTATCGTTACATTTGTTTATAGTCACGTTATTAGTGTTTAGACATTTGGTAGATGTGGTTTTTAATCGCTATAGTATGACTAGCTCTATAGCCTGGTTGAAACAGGACACCCGGTTTAACGCTATCAGGTTATCAATGTGTTTTACTGTCAATGGTATTTACTGTCGATACTGGCTAACGCAAGAGGCCAGCGATTAATGTTAGTTAGTCGGTATTTTGAGTGTTTATTTTATGTTTCATCGTGGCATTCCTGTTCACTAACGTTACAATTGCTAGCTTTAACGTTAGCTATTGTTAGCTAACTAGTCGTAAACATTAGCTTGCTACCTCCGATTGGAACTGTCTTTCGGCTAGCTATGCTAACCTAGAAAGAGGTCTTTCTCTTTCTAGGTTAGCATAGCTATTAGTTGGCATGCTTTATCAAGGTGAATGCGCTGGGCAATGTTACCATCCATGGCATAATGTGTTGATAAATTATACTGTCGATCGATGGTTCAACCAGCTAATGCAAGAGGCCAGACATTAATGTTTGTTTATTACAGTCGGGCTGCCGGTGGCATTTTGTTAGCTAGCGGTATACTCTCATGAGGCATTCCTGTTGTTAGCTACAAGCTCACGTTCTTTTCATTAGTTTTGTTAAACTAACAAGAGCAATGCCGATTGCCGAATCACTTATGTGGCAAACACATGCATTTAAATCCCTTATGTAACTTTCCTAACGACGTTAAATGAGCCACTAGCCAGCTCGGTTCAGGGCTTTATCACGTTAACGTTAAGCCTAGCTTAGCCTGATCGTTACGCGATACACTTATCGTAATGCTATGACATATTATCAGAGCCATTCATAAATCCATCTGGTTATTTGGCATCACTACTGTAACGGACTGTTCAGTGTTGTGATCTATTTGCGTTTGTATGTGAGGCTCTGTTTAGTGTTCACTCAAGGGTTGTTGTGGTCCTGCTGTGGTATTCGGATAATAAAGTCAAGCCTTTTATAACGTTACAGCCTGACTACCGTTTATTTTCTTAACAAAGTGTGAATAGGCGGACCCGAATACACGGCTACATTGGTATCAGCGGTGGGATTATTCACAGTTTTGTTTATTTGTGACGTTAAAGTGCGGAGGAGCCGTGTTAGTGCATTTAGCTTAGCTGCAACAGTATAGCCAGACTGTTCAACACTGAACAGTCTGTTACAATACTAATTTGATTGTTGATTGTGTGTGTGTGTGTGTGTGTGTGTGTGTGTGTGTGTGTGTGTGTGTGTGTGTGTGTGAGAGAGAGAGAGCAGATCTAGGTGTTTCTGTCATCTGTCTGTCTGACTGAGGAGCCCAGATCAGAAACGCCATCGAGCAACGACCTCTGAATAATGTAAGTTATGCTATCCTTCAAATGTAAATATAGGGGACTGGTAACTGTAGTAGTTTTTATTAAGTTTACACAAATACACATTCCATCCTAAAAGTATAAATTCCATCGCTACATGTAGGTGTGTTTGCATAGCACATTTTTTAAATCAGATTTCCACAGAGAGGAACATATTAATCTACTAGGAATCTCGCGATTCCAAGGCTCGCCCGCTGCGCAGCCTCGCCCACGCTGCTGGCTGCCGACCTGGCCTGCAGCTCGCATGCGCAGCTCAGCCACTGCGTGGCCTCACCCACCCTGCAGCTCGACCACTGTATGGGCTCACCTGCTCTTATGACATCACTGATGATGTCACAACTTCATCGCTGATGGCATCACAATTGCTCTTATGGCATCACTGATGATGTCACAACTTCACATCTGATGACATCAACAGTCTTATGACATCATCGGTGATGGGGGGAATTGAAACAGGGAAACAACAAACATTGCCCACATGTTCCCTTTTATAGATAATAAGATAGATAGATAGATAGATAGATAGATAGATAGATAGATAGATAGATAGATAGATAGATAGATAGACTGATGGATCATCACTGACAGTCCTGGAAAATGATCTAGAAAAGAAACCTGAAGTAGAGAGTCACTAACTCCACCCTCCTCTCTCCTCCCAGTTCGAGTACGGCCGGACTCCCAGCCTGAGGACGTCAACATGAACAGCTGATCTTCCTCATGTCCACTGAAGCATCCCAAAACGTCACTGCAAGAACAGCGTCATTCACCAACGCCACTTCACCAGGACGCATTGACACCGCCTCCTCCTCCACTCCGGACCCCTCTGGAGCCCGACCCTCCTGGCGAGACCGGGACAGCGTGCGCGCATGCATGCATGCAGTCAGCTGAACGCAGCCAGGACGCTGTGGGCTCCCAGCCTTCTCCTCGAGGCCTGATGGCCGTCTGCACAAGCCACACAACA
The DNA here is from genome assembly GCF_964638095.1 of Poromitra crassiceps. NCBI lineage: Eukaryota > Metazoa > Chordata > Actinopteri > Beryciformes > Melamphaidae > Poromitra > Poromitra crassiceps. The sequence goes on from NC_139624.1 coordinate 115,153,574, forward strand.
GCTCTGGGGCTGGTAAGCAGTGCTGGAAGCATTGTAATAGACTAACTGTCCATTAATCTCCTTATCAGGCACCCAGAAGTAACGGGACTAATTTTAGTGTTTTCTTCCTATTTGGGCCAGTAGGCTAGTGTCGGCCAAATTGGAATTTTTAGTATTTTCATTCCTTTCATTCCTTTCATGTTTTTTGTCCTGTCTAGTGTGTCTCCTGTTTCCTGCAATCAGCATAATTATATTTTATATATATATATTTATATTTTATTACCCATAGGTTCCCCAAGGTATTAACTTGCCCAAACTAATCTTTTACGGCCTAGTGGTGTGCTGTGCTTCGACCCCTGAACAGATGGGTGAAATGATTTGGCTTGACGTGCTTTAGCCTATCTCTTAGACCAGTGGTTCTCAACTGGTGTAGCCTCAGGACCCACTATTTTCCTTGTCATGAAGTCGCGACCCAAATTTCAGATTTTTTTTTAAACCACTCAAATTTATTGCACAAAAAATAGCGCATTAATTTAATACACAATGCCTTCATGCACTGTTATAAACCTCAAATTAACAAAAAAGTGCAACAGAAGTGCAACTAGGGCTAAAAACCAATTGAAATAAGGCAGACTTGAATTACAGGCCTATATGTTTTTAAATTTAAACAAGTCAAACTGGTCATGCTCAGAAAGTCTTATTTGAACTGTATGAAATATGAAATAAAAGGCAGACTTATCTTGAATTACATGCCTATATGTTTTTAAACAAGTTAATAATAATAATAATAATAAAACAAGTTAACCTGGTCATGCTAATCCAGTTTCAATAGTCTGAATTTAACTAATATGAAATAAAAATGAATCACAGGCAGGCTATATGCTTTTTAGTTAAACTGGTCATAACTTTTAATTAAACTGGGGCCATGCTAATCCAGTTTCAATCATCTGAATTGAACTAAAATTAAATATGAAATGAAAAGGCAGACTTAAAAAAAAAAAAAAAAAATTGGCCAATGTCCACGGCCCAATCAAAACGGCGTCGCGACCCACCAGTTGAGAAACGCTGTCTTAGACGGTCTTGAATTGTGTGGTTTGGTTTTACCCATGTTAAATTATGAGCTTGATCTTATGCATGTGTGCCCAAATGTTTGCTGAATTGCAGTGTCCTCTGGAATGGAGTGTAATATGAAACTGGCCTAACAAGTATTGGTTGTGGCAGTTTGATCTAGTGGGACAAGCTACTGGGAAGAGGGGAGCTGATTTAATCTGCAGAAAACAAAGTATTTTGTATGTTAATGATTTATTCCTAAACTAAATGTTAATAAATGGAAATGTATAAAGTTTACTCCGTCTCTGTGTGTGTGTCTTGGGGATTGAAATAGGTGGTGTCAATTCAAGTGGGCCAATTGCCCCAGAAATTGTTCAAGTGTGACAAATACATTTCAAATGTGCAATACTTATTGCACTTTTATTTTATTTCATTCTGTTCAGTTGCGCTTAAATTTTGTTTTAGTCTTCAGTGATACAGTTGCACTTTGAATCCTTTTGGGCAAATACGGTTATAATAATACATTTGAATGAAATTTGTGAATGACAGTTTTGAGTCAATTTGTCCACTGTTATTTTCTTCTTCTGGCGTTTGTTCTTAGACTTTCAGCTCCGTTGAGGCGAGCCAGACCACTGTGTCATCGTCCAGGGCAATTAAGCCATGATCACCGTTTGGTGGCCGGTGTTTTGGGCAGCTATTCATTATGTGCTCCACAGTCAGTGATGGGTCCCCACATTCACACTGGGCGCTGTCCGCGAGGCCCCACCTCAGCATGTCTGCCCCGAAACGCCCCACGCCTGTCCTCAGGCGGTTGAGAGTCGACCATTGGTTTCGGGGCAGGTGCTGGCCAGGAACGTCCGTGGGGTCCTTGATGTAGCGGTAATAATAATAATAATAATAGATGGGACTTATATAGCGCTTTTCCAGGGCTCAAAGACGCTTTACAATAGGCTAAGCAAAACTAAACACTGAGGGGGGCGGAGTGAACATATAACGACAGAGATTACACTAAACACTGAGTACTATGTGGGGGGGGGGGCGATAGTGGTGGGACAAGACAGTAGACAGAGACAGCACAATAGCAAGGATAGGGGGAGGGAGCAGAGGGACTAAGGGAAGGCGGTGGAAAAGAGATGGGTTTTGAGGCGGGAGTGGAAGACTGTGAGGGACTCTGATGTTCTGATGTCTTGGGGGAGGGCGTTCCAGAGTCTGGGAGCTGCCCGAGAGAAAGCTCTGTCCCCAAAGCTGCGGAGTTTGGACTTGGGGGTGGAAAGGAGGTCGGCTGAGGAGGATCTGAGGGACCGGGAGGGTTGGTAGGGGGAGAGGAGATCTGTGAGGTAAGGGGGGGCCAGTTTATGAAGGGCTTTGTAAGTGATGACCAGGATTTTATAGTTGATGCGGTAGGGGATGGGAAGCCAGTGGAGTTCTTTGAGGACAGGGGTGATGTGGTGCCAGGATTTGGTGTGGGTGAGGAGTCGAGCTGCTGCATTCTGAACCAGTTGGAGTCTGTTGATGAGGGTGGAGTTGATGCCGTGGAGGAGTGAGTTGCAGTAATCCAGGCGGGAGGAGATGAAGGCGTGAATGAGAGTTTCAGCAGTGGAGTGTGAGAGGGAGGGGCAAATTTTGGCAATGTTACGGAGGTGGTAGAAGGTGGTGGTAGCGGTATCTTGTTTATGCATAGGTTAACTTACTGAATAGTAGGCTCACCACATTACTAATGACTAAGATGGCTATTCTGACTTTCTGTCATGTCATTGGGTTAGGCTTGTTCGCAAATAAAAAATAATAATTTAGAAAGCAATGCATAGGTTAACTTACTGAATAGACATGAATGTGTTAGTTATTTGGCCCCTGTTTTACTTGTGACTTTATGGCTTATTGGACAAGTCAATTAGGCCTAGTGTTGAGCTCATTTGCATATTTAAAATAGATTTTTCCAAGAAACTTGTAAAACAAAAAAGTTCCTTTTCATGTATACTTTCACTGTGTGAGGTTTGATTGTGATAGGCTTCATTTTTTCGTTTACTCCTATGCGGGTATATTTTGGGTATAGCCTATATTCGATTAGTGTATAGCTCATTTGCATATTCAAATTCATTTTCAAAGAAACTTGTAATACAAAAAATTTTACTTTTCATGGATACTTTCATTGTATAAAGTTTTATTTTGATAGGAGTAAAGGAAAAAAATAGCCCCATTGGGGTGTATTGTTGTCTGGCCTTACTGGCACACATCTTGGATTGATGAGAATTAAACATATTTCCTCAACTAGGATTTCTTAGGACTTTTAGTATGTTGTTCTGGACACCTCATAGAAATGATCTAAGCTGCAAAAAATTCTTTTACAATTAGTTTGTTTTTTGGTTCCAAAATGAGTTACTTTGCCTGGACTAAAAAGCAGCTGGCCCGGATGGCGTCAGCCCTATGGTGCTCAAAGCCTGTGCCCCCCAGCTGTGTGATGTACTGCAGCTGATCTTCAACAAGAGCCTGAGTCTCCAAAAGGTCCCCGTGATGTGGAAAACGTCCTGTATCGTTCCTGTACCGAAAAAGCCAAGACCCAGCGGCTCCAATGACTACAGGCCGGTAGCTTTGACGTCCCACATCATGAAGACCCTGGAGAAACTCGTCCTGCAGCAGCTCAGGCCTATAGTCAAATCATCCCTTGACCCCCTCCAGTTCGCCTACCAGCCCCGACTGGGAGTGGAGGACGCGGTCATCTACCTGACCAACCGTGCCTACGCTCACCTGGACAACCCAGCCAGCACTGTGCGAGTCATGTTCTTTGACTTCTCCAGTGCGTTCAACACCATCAGGCCGGCTCTACTGGGCGAGAAGCTGACGGCGATGCGTGTGGATGCCCCCCTGGTGGCCTGGATTGTGGATTACCTGTCTGGCAGACCACAATATGTGCGCTTACAGAACTGTGTGTCAGACAGAGTGGTCAGTAATACTGGAGCTCCACAGGGGACGGTCTTCTCTCCCTTCTTCTTCACCATCTACACCACGGACTTCACCTACCTGACTGAGTCTTGCCACCTTCAGAAGTTCTCTGACGACTCTGCGATAGTGGGATGTATCAAAAATGGTGACGAAGATGAGTACCGGGATGTGGTGGCCAACTTTGTCACATGGTGTGAGGAGAACCACCTGCAGCTCAACGTGTCAAAGACAAAGGAGCTGGTGGTGGACCTGAGGAGGGTCAAGGCTCCGGTGACCCCTGTTTCAATCCACGGGGTCAGTGTTGACATAGTGGATGATTACAAGTACCTTGGAGTGTACATTGACAACAAACTGGACTGGGCTAAGAACTCTGATGCACTCTACAAAAAGGGGCAAAGCCGTCTCTACTTTCTGAGAAGACTGAGGTCCTTCAACGTCTGCCGGACCATGCTGAGGATGTTCTATGAGTCGGTAGTGGCTAGTGCCTTCCTCTATGCTATTGTGTGCTGGGGCAGTAGGCTGAAGGCGGCGGATGCCAACAGACTTAACAAACTGATCCGTAAGGCCAGGGACATTGTGGGGCTGGACCTGGGCTCTCTGACTGCGGTGTCAGAGAAGAGAACGTTATCCAGGCTACGCTCCATCATGAGCAATGACTCGCACCCACTCCATGGCGTGCTAGTCAAACACAGGAGTACATTCAGTGAGAGACTGATTCCACCCAGATGCAGCACGGAGAGGCACAAAAAATCATTCCTGCCTGTGGCCATTGGCCTATTTAATGCCTCTCTTAAAAGAGCACCTCGGAGACGCTCAGTCTCCCTGAGATTGAGCCAGCCGATAGGCTAACTAGAAAAGTGTCTGGCTGAGCCACGTGTAAAGTATAGGGCAAGCCGAATAATAATACATGTTTCAGTGTGCAATAATTTAGATAGGTTAACTGGAAAAGTGCCTTTGCAAAGTATTACTTTGCTCCTATCGCAGTAATACTGGTTAACGTTTATACTGTGTATACTGTTTACTCCATGCTATGTTGTGTTGTTTGTTTCTTCTATTCTGCTATTTTACTATTGCACTACTACTGTGTATTTATTTTAGGATATGTGTGTTTTGTGAACGAGCAGCTGTGATTTGTCCCAATTTCCCCCCGGGGATTATTAAAGTCTTTCTGATTCTGATTCTGATTCTGATTATATGTCACTGTCTTCATATAATTTCGCTATAGCAGTAAACACGAGCCTGCTGCATTCAGATAGATACAGGAACGTTGGATACATCCTAAAATCAGCTGTGGATCACAGACATGTTTGCACTCTGTGTTGTTCAGAATCGCGTGAGCCGCTGCTCAGGGACTGGGCACAGCTGTCCCGCTTGCTTTCTCCCCCACTCCGCAAAGAAATAGGCTACACCTTGACAACACACACTCTAGTTAAGCGCGTATCGGGCCCGGAGCAGTGTTTTTATTTTTATTTTTTGGCACACAGACTTTCCACTCTGCTGGTCTAAATACCAGGTGTGGTCTTGCGCATTCCTGGCTCGCAGTTTTCTGCAGGTGCACAGAGATATCTCTACAATCTAAACATTGTTCATTTAGTTGTCTTGCCATACAGTTTGTCAAGTTTGTCAAATGCGTAATCCAAGAGCGCAAGGATCTGTTCCACAGCAGCATATTCAACTGATTAGGCTATTTATATCAATCAATCAATCAAAGTTTATTTAAAGTGTAAAATCACACCGAGGTGTCTCAGAACACTTTACAATAAAAGAATAATAAAAACAGCAGAGTTAATGCATCGGAATAAAGACTAAATTAAAACTTAAAAAGGGAAGTGGAAACAAACAAGAACAAGCAGTAAACAAAGCAAAACATGTAAGGAATAAACAGCAAATGGAGCGCAAATAGAGAAAAACGATAACAGCACAAATAGCAATATAAATATAAATAACACATAACTAAAAACAGCACAATAGCAGATAAAACACAGAATCAAGGACAATCAAAACAAAGTGAAAAAAGATGAGTTTTTAAGCGGGATTTAAAGACTTCAATGGAACCGGCTTCCTTGACCAAAAAAGGAAGTCGGTTCCATAAAAAAGGGGCACGGGCAGAGAAGGCCCTGCCACCTGCTGATTTTTTGGCAACTCTGGGGACAATAAGGTTACCACTGTCACGCGAGCGGAGGGTTCGCGTGGGAACATAAGGGGCGAGCAGCTCCGCCAAATACGGGGGTGCGAGCCCGTGTAAGGACTTGTAGGTTAGCAGAAGAACTTTGAAATCAGCTCGTACATGGATAGGAAGCCAATGGAGGGAGAGTAAGACAGGAGTAATATGATCAAATTTTCTAGATCTAGACAGAATCCTGGCGGCAGCATTTTGTACAAGCTGTAGTTTCTTAGTGCCACAAAGTGGTAGGCCAGAGAACAAGACATTACAGTAATCAAGTCTAGCTGAAACGAAAGCATGTATCAAGGTTTCAAGGTTTAAGCATGGAACGGACCTTTGAAATATTGCGTAAATGAAAAAAAGCTATCTTAACCCTAGAACACTAACGTGATTTAAAGTCACACCATCACTAACGTCGGGTGTATTTCACCCGATGGAATATACCCGATAAAACATACTTCTCGTCAAAATATCTTAAAGTACAACAATACATGGCAAATTGAGGTACTCTTCCTTTATTTTTCAATGTGAAATATCACAAAATAGACAAAAAACATTATGATGGGGGACACTATACAAAATATGTAAAATTTGTGAAAAATTAGGTAATGGTTACTAAAAAATTCCCAGAAAAAAAAAAAAGGAGCTTCCAACTTCTCCTTTCGTCCACCCATTCATGGGACCTGTGTGCCTTGTCTGTTGAAGGCACAGGCTCCATACATCATGGCAAACTGTGGGAGAGATAAACAACAAATAGCAAATTTCGAGAGGGGAAAATTGACCAACTTGACTATAAAATGTGTTTGACCATATGAATTCCCTTGGAAATGACCACTAAGTGATATTTATTCATAACCATTACACCAAATAAGGATTACATGCAAATTCCAGGACCACTCTAAATTACCTTATGCCTTACATACACTTTGTACAGGCAGGGTAGTAGTGCCGAGGACAAACCGGTTGGCGGCAGACATGGCACCTGTGTCGTGTCTTCCGGTGTGAGACTGAGGGGCACTGCAGACACCTGTGGAGAATTTAGAAGTTGTTGTAATACCTCCCCCAAAGATCTAGGGGGCACTAGCTCCAATGAGCTGCTCTAATCTACGACTTCCTGTCTTGAGTAGAATGATGAATGATGTTAGTCTAGGTCAATCCCCTAAGCCAGGACAGGAGAAGGGGGTTGAACCACAGAGCTTTGTGTTACTTTGTTTTTGTAAATAAATATTTTTAATACTTTTAACTTCTAGTTTATTGGTTTTTAGTATGTTAGAGTTATAATATTACCACACACCTGACTAAGGGACTCCGGCTTTCTGCTGCCACTGGTCCTGCTTCAGCACGAGTGCCAGGGGGGATGCTGAAGACGGTACAGATGAGGTTTTTCAGCTCACGTGGCAGCTGGGAAGAAGGGAGCCTCTGCTCTGCCCATGGTTTGATTAGGGCCATGGCCAAGGCCTGCATATACGCCCTCCTCTTCATCTGGTTCCCACCTCTCTTTATGGTGTTTTCCTTGTGGATGATCGATGAATTTATGACAGCAGCGTTCAGCATGCCATAAAAAACACAAAGTGGCCACCTCTTGGTCTTTCTTCCGCATGCATAATGTGCACACATTTGGTCAAATGTATCCACACCTCCCTTCGTGTGGTTGTAGAACTCAATCACCTCAGGCTTGCGAGTGGGTCCTATGGTGGGTTGATTGTGCATCGATGACAGGAGCAGGACAAGCTTCTTTTTTGAAGCTGTGTCAGGGAGGAAGGACACCAAGGTTAGTTCTTTGGTGAAAAGAAAAGCACTGGAGCCTGGTGTGCGATGTTTTACTTCTTTCATCATTTGTGGGATCTCCCTTTTGTTTGCTTTCACCGTCCCCACAAGGGTCATGCCACAGTTCTCCAGCAGGTCAGTCACCAGTGGCACAGAGGTGAACCAATTATCAGTGGTCACATTCCTGTTTGTCTGGTGATATGGCTTGGTCAGCTCCTTGGTGTAATAATGGCCAAGACCTTGGTCACCCTGTGGTTGTGTCGCCTGCTTCCCCAGGTATGGTATCCCTGCCAGCAGGTACTTGCTGTGGACGTCATTGGCAAGGACAATCTTGATGCCATATTTTGCAGGTTTGTTGGGGATGTACATCCTAAATGGACACCTCCCTCTAAATGCCAGAAGCTGTTCATCAACACATATGTTTTCACTGGGCAGATACATCTTTTTACAGTTGTCAATGAATATGTCCCATATTTTTCTAATGGGAGCTAATTTGTCCATGGCCTGTCTTTCCTGCCGTGTGTCAGGGTCATCAAATCGCAGACAGAGAAGGAGGAAGGCAAAGCGACTCTCAGACATAGCAGCACGGTACACAGGTGCACCAGTAGCAGGGTTCCACATTTCTCTAGTAGTCAGATGGTTGTCCTTCTGGCAACCACTAAAGATCAAAATCCCCAGGATCGCATGAATCTCTGCTGCCGTTGTTCTCACAATTGTAGCTGTTCTCTTGTAAAATTTCACAGCTTCAGCATCAATACGGATGTTCGTCCATGCCACAATTTCTTCGATGATTTGGTCTTCAAAAAATAATGTGAAGCACTTCTCAGGGGTGTCAGCATTTGATGCTTCTGGTGTTGGTCCTGGTGTATAAGCAGGTATGATGTTCCGTGTCGGTGTCCTGGTGGCTCCTGATGTGTCAGGCAGAGCAGACCACTGGAAACCAGAATTACTCCTGTAGGAGCTCTTTTCCAATGTCACAATATCTCCCCTATCGCCATCATCCTCACCCTCATGGCGCCGTCTTTTCCCCCTGCGACCAGCAGGAGGTGTAGCAGGGACAGCAGGAGGTGTGGCAGGGACAGCAGGAGGTGTAGCAGGGACAGCAGGAGGTGTAGCAGGGACAGCAGGTGGTGTGGCAGGGACAGCAGGAGGTGTGGTAGGGACAGCAGGTGTGGCAGGGACAGCAGGAGGTGTGGTAGGGACAGCAGGTGTGGCAGGGACAGTATGACGTGTGGTAGGGACAGTACGACGTGTGGCAGGGACAGTACGACGTGTGGCAGGGACAGCACAGCGTGTTGCAGGGACAGCAGGTGGTGTGGCAGGGACAGCAGGAGGTGTAGCAGCGACAGCAGGTGTGGCAGGGACAGTACGACGTGTGTTAGGGACAGTACGACGTGTGGCAGGGACAGCACAGCGTGTTGCAGGGACAGCAGGTGGTGTGTCAGGGACAGCAGGAGGTGTAGCAGCGACAGCAGGTGTGGCAGGGACAGTACGACGTGTGGTAGGGACAGTACGACGTGTGGCAGGGACAGCACAGCGTGTTGCAGGGACAGCAGGAGGTGTAGCAGCGACAGCAGGTGTGGTAGGGACAGCACAGCGTGTTGCAGGGACAGCAGGTGGTGTGGCAGGGACACCACGACGTGTTGCAGGGACAGCAGGTGGTGTGGCAGGGACACCACGACGTGTTGCAGGGACAGCAGGTGGTGTGGCAGGGACAGCAGGAGGTGTAGCAGCGACAGCAGGTGTTGCAGGGACAGCAGGTGGTGTGGCAGGGACACCACGACGTGTGGCAGGGGAGGTAGGATGGGCAGTAGACGTAGAGGCAACAGGCCCTGGGGTGGCCATATGTCTGGAATCATGGCGTTGTATTTTTTTCTCTTATAACTGCTAGGCTCACTATCATCCTCTTCATCATCATCATCATCATCATCACTCGGTTTCGGTATGTAGTCCTTATCATTGTCACTGTCATACATCACATCTGCTTCCACTTTTTCCTTCTGAGACAAGTATTTCACTCGTTTTCCGGACATTTCTTTTATTTCTCTATGACTGCTACTCTAGTAGCCGATCAAATAAGATAAATAAATAAACAAGATTCAAGTAAGATGTGTAGCGAACGATAACGCTATGTTGTACGCACTTGTTATCACTTGTTATCATGTAACATGGACCATGCCTGTGACAGGATGATACGGGGGGAATAGTGGAAGGAACAAATCTGGTGGAACGGAACGTTGTTCCGCTTGTAAAGGGCCTATTATAATACGCTAACACTAACGTCGGGTGAAAATCACCCGAAGATATTTTACCCTCTATCACTAATGTAGGGTGAAAATCACCCGAACACGTAGCCGGTAGAAAAAACTATGAATGGGAGCAGGGAAACACGCATACATGAAATGACGTCAGTGAGCATCCTGAAGGTACCCAAGGACCCGCCCACCACAGCAGCAAGGCAATGAAAATCACGTTAATTCAATTGTCTGGGTGAAAATCTCCCGACGTTAGTGTTCTAGGGTTAACAATTTCTTTAATGTGAACATCAAACGAGAGAGTAGGATCGAAAGTCACACCAAGGTTTTTTACGGTCAGGTTTGGGGTGATTACACAGCCATCAATGTTAAGGCTAAGATCCGTGAGGAGAGGTAGATGGGTTTTAGGCCCAATGACTATAAATTCAGTTTTATTGGCATTAAGTTGCAGAAAGTTTTGAGACATCCATTCAGTAACAGCAGTGAGGCATGACTCAAGATTTGAAATGTGGGAGTGATCATCTGGTTTAATTGGGATATAAATTTGCGTATCGGCGTAGCAATGGTAGCTGATGCCAAACCTACGGAAGATATCGCCAAGAGGCAGTAGGTAGACAGCGAAGAGCAAAGGACCGAGTACTGATCCCTGCGGAACTCCATATTTCACTAGGGAAAATATGGACATAATGTTTTTATAGGAGACACACTGGGTTCTGTTGGATAGATAAGATTGTAACCAGCTGAGCGCAGTACCTCGGATACCAACGTGGTTTTCTAAGCGGTGCAGAAGAATGCCATGATCAACTGTGTCGAAGGCTGCGCTTAGATCCAATAAGACTAGGAGAGAGGAGGAGTTAGAGTCTAGGGCAAGAAGGAGATCGTTAGTAACCCTTGCGAGTGCAGTTTCGGTGCTGTGGTGTGATCTAAAGCCGGATTGAAAGGGATCGAGAAGACAGTTATGGGAGAAATAGTCGGTTAATTGACTAGAGACGACTCGCTCAAGAACCTTGGAAAGAAAGGGGAGGTTGGAAATCGGTCTAAAGTTGTTGAGAACCTCGGGGTCAAGAGTTGGTTTTTTGAGTAGTGGTTTAATTACTGCGGTTTTAAAGGAGGCAGGCACAACACCGGTGGATAATGAAGAGTTGATAATAGTAAGAACGGGGGGCCTAGTATTGAAAAAAGTTCCTTAATGAGCTTAGCCGGGAGAGGGTCGAATAGACAGGAAGTAGGTTTGGAAGAAAGTACTAATTTGGAGAGTGCATCTAATGAAATAGTTTCGAAGTGCGAGAGTACGGGGGTGACAGCTAGGGCAGCAGAGACAGGGGGTAGAGGGTTCGGGCCCATAGCAAATAAATGGTGTGGGATAAAAGACCCCCGGACATGACCTTTCAGGTCACTATGGAATATTTTAAAATATCAAAATATATTAACTCAATAATATATTAAAGCGATACCAAAATATTATCTCCTCAAGCACTTTTGATGCCTAACGAGAAAACTCTCAGCCGGTACAGGAGAGTCCCTTTTAGCGAACCATCTATTATGTCATTCCGGGTTTTGACCTTATAACCTTATATTTATACCCCTGCTCCACTCATCCAGCTCGACTCGGTCAAATGTGGTCTTTTTCCTTACTGGCATACGGAAGCTCAGGGGTCAGGGCACAAATATTCTTACCATTTCCTAAATTATCATTCAGAAAATAGCAGTGTTATAATTGCCCTAGTTTTTCTTACTCGCTGATTTACACAACAAATAACTTTGATTAGCAATCACCAGTGTGTTTTTGGCCCGAGCTCTGTCTATTAGGATTCACCCCAAAGACAAACCCTGCAATGATCCACGCTCCCGTGTCAGACCTAGAACCATTTTAGATAGCCTGTCACAAGCACGCAACCACACAGGGCACACCTGCTTAAGTGCAGTACCAGGTATCAGCTGATTCCACAGTCAGCGGCTAGGTTAGTTCTACCTTAGGTCAGGTGAGAAATGCTAAGACACTTCATCACTGAAATTACTCACGCTCATTCAACAACAGATTCAAGGGAGGGGGCCCGCTTAGCGCGCGCCCACTGCCCTTATTGGGCCAGGTATTATACACAAGGCTTAAAGGTGCCTCTGGTGGAAATACTCACTTCTCTTGGAGCGAGGAGAACCTCAAAATGGTAGTCCAATGGACCGGCAAGAGAAAGGAGTGAAAATCGGTTTAAAAAATATTTATTTTAAAATCAAATAAAAAGTGCAAAGTTGGTAATACAAAAAGTTTCAGAGACAGAGTTTTTCTTCAATGCAAAATGCCCCAAAAGTAGTCCAAATGCTGCTATCCAAATGTGTGTGAAGTCCAGTGAAGTCAGCCAGTTATACCCCAAACCCTGTGGTGCCACCTATATTTATAGTCACTGGAGGGCCCCCTCCCAACATGCTTCAAACCCTCCCCAACTCTGAGCCATACCCCCTATCACACCACTAGTCACCTGTCATACTACGTGTGAAAAGGGAGGATGAGGAGGGATTGAGGAAGGCATCGTTATCACTGTGAAACCAGACTGAGAGACTCTCCCCACCTTTTTGCTGTCATTTACACAAATTATGGCGGCGTCCCATGACTGCTTCGTTATTTTCCCGTATTGTCCCAAATATTATCTGCTTGTACCCCCCTTGCTCTTCTTCAGACACATAGGATGGCCTTGGCGGTCATGCTCTGTTGACAAACCCCCGCCTCCATCCACTCTTCACGCTGGAGGCATGCAGATAACCAACCCTTCATGTGGCTGGACAGAGAGTGCACAGTCTCTTCAATGACACCAAAAAACCGTTCCTTTCTCTTAAATGTGTTTATAGACCGCTGTGCCCAGGTGCGTCCTTATCTCACCATACTCCCCTCATAGCTCCACGCCCGGAGGGGAGATGGTCAGCCAACTCACCCAAGCACAGTGCTCGTGTTCAAAGCGTGATAGTACTTCTCTCCTGCTGCTCCTTGCACTCATCTCGAAACTTAACTCTGCCTGTGACGTAATGAGGCCTTCTTCCCAGTAAGAAGAGCACAACTCAGCTCATACTGTTTAAATGTGTGGTTAATTCAACATATTTCTTATCAGTTTCAACTATCATTAGGCATGCTTAAATCTTAATGGCCTATTTAAACCCACACAATCCCTTATAGCATAATATTCAAATGTCATGATATCAAAAAGCCAATGCTCTTTCCTCTTTGCCCAATGTCATAAGCACAACACAGCAATGAATGCACCAGAATATAGAATGAGTAATAGTATTGGAACAAAAAGGATAAAACAAGCCTGGTTCTAACTCCACATCTCATTATTTTTATGAATGTAGGGCGCTTGGATTGAAATTAACTTTTAGGACCATAACGAGCGTTAACAGGACCTCATCTCAGAGCAGTATCAGGATATCATCAAAACCTCCATAGTTGCCAAAATGGCTCAAAACACAACAATGGTTACTGATATTGTTTCTAATACGGTTGATTTTGGAATTAAAGAAGTCAAGAAAAACGTTGGCGGTAAATGGGGAGTCAGTAGTAGCGGTAGGATTACGAGTCAGACTTGCTAAGGTGTCAAATAAAATTTTTGGGTTGTCTTTATTGGAGCTAATGAGGTTAGAAAAGTATAGCATGCGTTTATACTTTATTAGGCTATCGCTCCAGGCAAGACGATAGACTTCAAGCTTTGTTGAGCGCCATTTACGTTCAAGCTTTCTGGAAGCTTGCTTTTGGGCTCTAGTGTCGTCAGTAAACCAAGGCGTGGGTTTTTTAGGGCGACGGGTCTTAGTGCAAAGAGGTGCAACAGAATCAATTGAGGCGAGTAGGATTGAGTTGAAGTTGTTTGTAAAATCATTAAGAGAGTCAGTTTGCGCTGGGAGAGAGGCAAGCGTTATCGGTAGTAGATCAGCAAGTTTCGTGGTCGTGGAACCATCGATACGGCGAGCGGTATAGATACTGTATCTGGTGGGTTTGACTGCCGACGAGGCTGATCAATTTTGAATTTAATTAGATAGTGGTCAGACAGTGCAGGGGGGTAGGGTAAAACTGAAAGATCAGACATGATAAAACCACGAGCGAGGACGAGATCAAGCGTGTTGCCATTAGAGTGCGTTTGATCATTGACCAGCTGAGCGAAACCTAGGGTGTCAACAAGGGACAGAAAGGCTTTGCTGAGCGGGTCAGTTTTGCAATTGATGCGAATGTTGAAATCACCGAAAATTATGATATTGTCGGCGCGGGTAATTAGATCAGAGAGAAAGTTGGAAAATTCATCAAGAAAGGATGAGTAGGGCCCAGGCGGGCGATAGAGCATAATTAAATAAGAGGGCCCGGGGCCACCCAGATCAGGAGGCCGCAAAACAAGTATCTCGCAAGATGAGAGCTGAAGTTTATAATCCGGAGAGAAACCCAGAATCGAATTTGATATAAGGCCAACCCCCCCGCCTTTCTTTGACGTTCTAGCGATGTGAAAGTTGGTAAGGTTGGGAGGGGAAGCCTCAACAAGAGGGGAGACATCACTCAGCTTAAGCCAGGTTTCGCAGAGACCAAGTGCGTCGATATTGTGTTCTAAGATAATGTCATTAACAAGCAGGGCTTTACTGGCAATCGATCTAATATTGATGAACCCAAAATGAATATGCTTACGGTTGGTAGCTATATTACTGCCAGGAGAGGCAGGAGGCAGTGGACGCAAAAGAGAGGTGTTTACAGCACGAAAATACCTAATTCGTGATGGCCACTGTGAGCAGCGGCTCAACACAACAGGGATGGGAGAAGGGGAAATCCTAGCGGGAGAACTCCCAGCACATCAGCTAATGTGGGAGAGGGAGCTCCCTGCACCAAAACCAGTGTGTACAGAAAATAAATGGGGTGAAAAAAAAGACTGTGGTGGTCAGGGAGAACTGAAAGCAAAATGCTGGATGTAATTTTTGGTCAGTAGCATAGCTCCTTTCTTGTTTAAATGCAATCCATCATTATTAAACAGAGTGTGGTTAGACCAAAAATAATCAAAATTAGAAATAAAATCAAAAAAACCAGTGGCGTTACAGAAGTTCTTTAGCCAAGTGTGGAGAGAGAGAAGACGACTGAAGCGTTCAGAGCTTTTAGAGAGAGTGGGCAATGGGCCGGACAAAATACACCGCTTCCCCAGGCTCTCAATGGCGCTGCAGAGGAGTTCAAACTGCGCATGTAACTCGGTGGAGGATCGGGCCATTAGTACCCACGTGGGTGACAACAGTGTTTACGGAAGGGTAGAGAGAGATGAGGGTTGGGACAAGAGAAATTAGGTCGGCAATCTTTCCACCTGGTAAGCAGCAGGTGACCGCACAGGGGAGGGAGAGATGCCTAACAAGTGAATGAATGAATGAATGAATGAATATTTTATTTTCGTGTCTGGCTGCACGCAGCCCATCCCTTACGGGATTATTCAGACACATTTTAAATACAACAATTGTTTCCAGTGCCAACACACTGACACAAAATAATAAACATTATAAATACAATATATGACTCCAATCAGACCTACACAAACTTTTTTTTTTTTTTTTAAGAAAAAGGATGTTAGCGGCTAGACAAGATGATGCAATTTACAATACAAACCACGTGAAGAATGCTTAGAAATGAAAACAAATAGAAACCATGTTGGCATGATCTATCTACAGTGCCACTATGCATAAGTTAGATGTTTCCTTCTGTTCCAGGCTTTATGGATATAATTAGATATTGCAAATGTATGGTTATTAAATAACAATTTAACAATATCACTATCCAGGGACAGACCTACATATGACGGTACTTTGTCAAAGAGTGTTTTTCTTAGGTCATCATAGAGTGGGCAGTACAGTAGAAAGTGGGTTTCATCCTCAACTACACAAAGATCACAGTAGCCACATAGCCTTTCATCTACTTCAGTTCCATTGTACCGTCCTGTTTCAATATGCAGTGGTAATATCCCAGAACGAAACTGTGCACATAGAGATCGCTGGCTCTTAGATAGATCATACACAACATATTTTTCACAATCATACACAGATTTAAACTGACAATATGTACGTAATTTCGGTTTATCATTGATTTCTTCCAACCATTTAGTTTTATATTTTATCATTGCAAGTTCCTTGAACACATCCACCCTCCGCCTGTGGATGTAGAGATGCTCAAGCCCATGCTCCTGGAGAAGATCCAACATTTCTGACGCCCAATGACCTCCTATTGAGAGATCCCACATAAAGATCCTGCTCGCCATTCTGTCATCTGGCAGGTCAAGCATTCTATTCCACAGGTTTACCATATTGCTCTTCCACCGGATTTCACACGGTATCCATCCCATGTCACCATTAACAGCAGTTAAAGGAGCAAATTTGTGGACTCCAAGGAAATATCTGATTGCCCTATTGTGCACGCTTACATTTTTGTTAAAGTATCTGAACCCCCACACTCCAGAGGAGTAATCCAGAATAGGACAGATGCATGACTGGTATAACTGGGTATATGTGGCATAGCCCATATTTCTTAGGATCTTAGTTTTCCCAATGATGCCTCCTAAAGCTCTACTCGCTGAGTCTGCCAACACTGATGTTCCATGTAAGAATGACATGTGTTCATCAAAGAAAAGTCCAAGGTATTTATACTTATTTGTGAATCCAAGTTTGATATCGCCAAAATAAAATTGATGTTCACTTCTTTTCCTACCAGGTTTGCGAAATTCCATAACCTCTGTCTTTTTCGGATTAATAGAAAGACGCCATTTCCTACACCATCCGTCAGCACAAATTAACATTTTTTGCAGGTCGTTTTCATTTTCTGCCATCAATATTATATCATCTGCATAAAGCAGGATATTCACTTTTACTTCCCCACATGTTATCCCCACTCCCAGCTGTTTTATTTCCTTTGTTAAGTCATTTATAAAAATAGCAAAGAGAGTCGGGGAAAGAGAATCTCCTTGTTTCACCCCTGAGGGTGTGGGGAACCACTCCGTATAATATTCATTTAACTTGACACGGGCCACAGGTGCTTTATAGATGGACTGGATGGCAGAATAGAAATTTCCATTAATTCCGGTTTTAAGGAGCCTAAATAAAAGAAGATCTCTATCAACAAAATCAAAAGCCTTTTGAAAATCAATAAAACATGCAAAGGTAGATCTATTTTCCTGGTGAGTCGCCAACTATAAGGATTTGTGGGTTGCTGCTTCCCACTGGGCTGTTGTGGACGAGAAGTTTTTGTGGGAGCAGTGGAAGGTCGGGCAGGGTGGTGATGCTAGCGCTAGCGACCAAGCTAACGTTAGCAGCCAGTTCATCGGAGCTGGGCGGAGAGGGACCAGTGCCAGTAGGGTCGGGCAGGGTGGCGATGCTAGCGCTAGCGACCAAGCTAGCGTTAGCAACCAGTTCATTAGAGCATGGCGGAGAGGGACCAGTGCTGGGCGCAGCGAGAGGACCAGCACCGGTGGTCAGGCAAACGGTAGCGACCAGACCGACGTCAGCAGCTACTTCAGTGGAGGGAGAGGAGGCAGGATCTTAATCATAAATTATGTTTTCTACACATCTAAAGGTGAGCTGTTACACACGCCCACATTCATACCGTGAAAAGTGTTTGAAATTTTTTTATTGTAACTTTGAAATTAATTGTAACTTTGAGTCAAATGCTCACAGTTGAATAAGGTGAATTGAGTCATATATTAGCAAGATGAGGACGTTCTTATTTGTGAATGCCAGTCGGGTTGAACTGATTTTGTTTTATGAAAATCTGAGGAAATTTCTTCCCCATTCCCGATGGTCTAGCGCCGCCTATGCATATTTTTTCAATAGCGCTGCCTTTAAGGAAAAAAAAAAAAAAACTCCATTACGAAGAATGGAGGTCGATCTTCGGAGTGGGGGGGTTTCGAAAAGGCAGGGTGTAACCGGTGTGTCCATACATGTGGCCGGTGTTAGACTTTTAATTTGATGAAATCCTTTTATTGTCCAGTTAATGTCACTGTCCTGTTATATGATGGATATGATGCCTGCATGTTTGTTTGATTACTGTCAAATTGATCAATGCTACAATCAATCAATCAATCAATCAATCAAGTTTTATTTGTCAAATGTAATCATAAAGGTATAATCACACTGAAATGTAATCCATCTCTTTCTTCCATTTGTGCAATAAAAATAGTTTAATTAAGGTAATTTTTGTAATAATTAATAAATTAATAATATATATGTGTATGATTGGAGGGGCAGTCTTAGGCACTAGGCAGAGACCGTGGGCCCTATCTCCCCCCTGGCCTTAAAATTGCGTTTAACGCCAGGCATAGCGCTATTAGTGGGTGTGGTCAAGCGCAGTCCCTATTGTCCCCTCGGTGCTAAACCCGGCCTTAACCATTTAACCACGCCTTTTAGGCATATACTTATTGTGTTCTGTCGTCATTGGTGAACTGCAATTACGCAATGACATTCTTCCTTTCGAAGCTCCGATCCACTCGATCCAGTCCGGGTTGCAGCTGCATGCTGTCATTTCTTCATGCCAATTTGGATATCTCAGCACATCACAGATCATAGCCTGAATAAAACAATTCAACCTACAGCCAGGCAAATACAGATCTGTTCAGCAGGGCTGATGTGGTCTCCCTGTAGCCTACAATATAGAACGTTAACTACCGGTGGCATTCCTGATGCCATCCAATTCCATGATCTTTATGTTGTAAACACATAACTCTCACAATAGTGAACAAGCACCCCCACTCGGCTCATTCAGGGCAGGTATAGTTTTATAACTTGTAGGCTACCTGCTGCTCCTGCACATCACAGGCTAAATGATGCACATAAATATAGCCTACATTATGTAAAGTCATGGGATAATGTGTTTTTATTGAAAAAGTCGTGTCAAGTAAGCTAAGTCTTGTTGGAGCGGACATCACAGTACAACCGTGTTACTAGTCTATACCATGTTGTATTTGCGACGGATATAGTACTGTATATGCCACCTGAATTACATATATGTTTCACATAGGGTTGTGTTTTGATTTTTATGTTTTATTTTGTCCAATATTGAAATGTTCTAGAATTGCATGTTGTGTTAACATAAATATTATCTACCACTTAGCCTACTTAGGCTGATTTGGTTGCTTTTTCTTGTCGAAATGTATACAAATGTATTAAGCCTCAATGCATGCTGGGAGATGCACATGTCTGTGTGTGGCATTTGGTAGGGGAGTCGGCACACTGAATAAGTCCTGGTTTTGAAAAGCGCTAAGCGCTAAATTAGCGCCAGTGGGCAAGATAGCGATTAAAGCCGAAACGCCCATTCTGGCCTATTCTGGCACTGCGCCATGCCACTTCGGCGTAAAGCGCATTTCGGGGCCTAAAAACATGATGCTATCTTCCCGAGTCAGCCGCAAAGCGCGTTTTTTTTTTGCATTTAACGCCAGTTTAGCGCCTAAGGCCAGGGGGAAGATAGGTCCCCACATTTACGATCCTATGGCCTGAGGGGAGAATCTATTCCTGACCCTCTCAGTGCTTGCCTGGTGTATCACTTTCTTCCTGACCGTAGCAGGGAGAAAAGGCCATTACCTGGGTGGTTGAGATCCTTAATGATTCTCCTATAGCCTTATCCTTGCAGTACCTGGTGTAAGGCTGGGTTCACACCGGCGACCCAAGCCTTGCCTTTACCCACGCTTTTAAATAGGCGTCCGTTTTAGTCAACGAGGCTGTGTACACCGGCCGCCTGAGCATGAACCCTGCGTGTACCCACGCCTTGCCTGTGCCTTGCCGATTTTATCGTTTAGGCGTGAGTTCTATTTTCAAGCCGACAAGGCGCGTGCAGGCAGGCTTCTTCTGTCAAGCCATGAAAGAAAAACGCGACAATATCCGTGGGAAATGGCAAAGTCAACTGAATTTCAAAATAAAATGGAGTTACTACAAGTGTTGAGCAGAGAGAGAGAGAGAGAGAGAGAGAGAGAGAGAGATTGACGGGTGGCTATCACGTGGGGCTTTCTCCCTGTCTGCAAACAAATCTTCATGAGAGAGAATAGCGACCGAAGAAGCAAGATGGACAATGTTGTTGTGCCAGCACATATTCTTGCAAGATTACCTCTCTAAAATGTCCGACTATAGTCAGACCTGGTTATACATATCCAGCATCAATAGAACATTAAAGTCCCTGGAAACCAAAATCCACAAAAACGTTCTAACTATGTTATTTAGGGTCTTATGTTAGTAATTGTGTGGCTCAGAAATTATGATACATTACTTTCAACCCAAAGCCTTAAAATCGACACTTTTCTACAAGGTCTGGATGTCCACTTCCTCATTGAAGAGAGCAGTGCGCGAGGTGCTAAAATGCAGGAGCTTATGACGTCATAAGCTCAATATAACCTTTGTACACGCGCGCAACTCGCCCTTCTCCTTTTGTCCGTTCTTTGCCCCCAGTGACAGCGCTCGCTCAGTGTCTGTCTGTCTCCCTCCCACTCTGTGTGCCGAGCGCTATGCTTCTCTCTCTCTCTCTCTCTCTCTCTCAGGACTAGTGAGAGAGAGAGCAGGCAGTATAGCGCTCGACACACAGCCTGGTGACGCGAGGTTACTCACACACACACACACACACACACACAGTAGCGCTGTGCAGTCGCAGCAACAGTCTCTCCCTCTCCGAGCAACGAACACACACACACACACACACACACACACACACACTGTGTGTGTGTGTTCGACACACGCACTCCATCTCTCTTTCTCCGTTTCCCTCCCCCCCCTCTCTCACGCTCTCTCTCTCTCCGAGACCTGTAGTCTTGCACGCACACACACACACGGGACACGCCCACACAGTCCGTGGGAGAAAATACACTCTAAAATCTAATTGATTCTCATGACTTTTGTCATGACTGTCAAACCTAAATTTATATACTTTGCGACGTTCATCATCGTTCAAATTTGGCTGGTGGCTTATTAACATAGATTCCTGTGATGTGATGAACTCAAAATGCTAAATAATAATAAAATATTTCTGGTTTCCAGGGACTTTAAATATATCCGATTTATTTTACCTATGATAATTCGGGACCACACATGAAAAAATACAGTCGGGAGAGAGGAGAGGCGCTTGTGACTCGGCTCCAGGTTCAGCGTGGAATAGGCGTGTGGTGTGATCGCAAAAGCGTGTAATAGGTTCACGCCCAGCTCAAGGTCTGCAGGCGTAGGCGTGGGTTGCTTGAGGCAAGGCAAGGCGTAGGTTCTCTGTGTGAACTAAGCGTAACGCTTATAAGCGTAACCTATGAATTATAATAGGTAAAATAAATCGGATATATTTAATGTTCTATTGATGCTGGATATGTATAACCAGGTCTGACTATACTGCCCTCCAAATCAAAACCGCAGTAACTACAATTTTGGTCAAAATTGAGTTATTATTGAAATTGAACTTTTAGATATCTGTTTTATCATGTGACAAATTTTCTAAGTTCAGTCTTGCTCTATATTTGAGAAAACAGAGTATAAAAGTTGCAGTAACTACGAAATCCAACCAAAAACCAGACAAAACTGCAGTAACTACACTTACTGCACTTTGATTTGCTTTCACAGAGCTTCAGCTGGACTTAAACAGAGATAAACGCAGTAACTACACTTTGAGGTGTAGTTACTGCGGTTCAGACTGGTTTTTGGTTGGATTTTGTAGTTACTGCAATTTTCCCGCTCTTTCCATAACAAAGCCCAACATATCAATCACTCATAATGGCGCAATCTGTTTAGTTAATCCAGTCAATTCCCAATATGAGAGCGCACTGACAGCTGTCCAAATTGTTAATGAATGAGTCTTCAGTGTCTTTAAAATTGTAAATGCTGTATTCCTAGCTAATAATCCATAAGAGATCATCCACTCCACTGGGAAGTGTTAATCTGGCTGTAGATAGTGATAATTGTTTGGTATCACTACCTAGCTCATCAGGACAATCTTTTTCATTGCTGCATAAATTATCAGCATTCAGACTCAGTCTGTAATTAATTTTATTCAAAATAATTGTAATATGCTATGTAATATACTGTATATGTTCTTGTATGAATTATCAATCTGAAAAGCTAATCTGATTTGTAAAGAAAACCTGTTCTAAATTAAGATAATAAAACAACTGTGCTCATTAATTAATTGTGTCAGAATGATGACCAAAAAGCAACACCAGTGGTGAAGATTACATCAACTGACTTCAGGATTCCCTGAATGTATCTGTTACTCATCCATTTAAATGTTTTAAACATGTAAACAATAAATCAATTAAATACAGATATGATGTGGTATCGAAATCAAAACCGATTACAATTGTCTCATGAAAAACAAGACAGGAGAAGCACATTAGATTGTAGTTACTGCGCTTTTCCCTTGTACTACCTACACATCTGTTTAAGGTAATACACAGACAGAGTGCCGTATCTGCATTTCTGGGGTCATAGGTCAAGTAATTGATAATTGTTTTGCCCCCTAAAAATACTTTAACATATACATATTTAATAAGCGCATTGCCACTTTTCAACCTATATCTAATTTGGCTGGACAGTCAAAAAACTTTAAAGCCATTTTTCTCAGTTTCAGTGTTGGCGTAGTTACTGCGGTCATGATTTGTAGGGCAGTATAGTCGGACATTTTACAGAGGTGATCTTGCAAGAATATGTGCTGGCAAAACAACATTGTCCATCTTGCTTCTTCGGTCGCTATTCTCTCATGAAGATTTGTTTGCAGACAGGGAGAAAGCCCCACGTGATAGCCACCCGTCAGTCTCTCTCTCTCTCTCTCTCTCTCTCTCTGCTCAACACTGTTGTAGTAACTCCATTTTATTTTGAAATTCAGTTGACTTTGCCATTTCCCACGGATATTGTCGCGTTTTTCTTTCATGGCTTGACAGAAGAAGCCTGCCTGCACGCGCCTAGTCGGCTTGAAAATAGAACTCACGCCTAAACGATAAAATCGGCAAGGCACAGGCAAGGTGTGGGTACACGCAGGGTTCACGCTCAGGCGGCCAGTGTACACAGCCTCGTTGACTAAAACAGACGCCTATTTAAAAGCGTGGGTAAAGGCAAGGCATAGGCAAGGCTTGGGTCGCCGGTGTGAACTAAGCCTAAAGATATTTTAGGCAGGCTAGAGCACTGCCTATTGTAGGGCTTAAAATTTGGCGCGGCATATTTTCAATTTATAAAGGTGGAATAATCCTGCAATGGTTTGCGCAGACCGATGTCTGTCTGTCTGACCCACTGAGCACAGACTGTAGAAAGAGATGCAGGATAGCCAAGCGAATGTCATTGGATGAACGTTTGACACTAGGCCAATCAGAGGCAGAGAGGGGCGGGTCATGCCTTCGCATAGCCTTCGCCATCAAAAATATCGCGTCCCTCAGTCCTCTCTTGACATCAATGCTCCTCTGCTGATTTCTCGGTGGATACCGATATAGACGGCTGCTTGCAAACATGATAGATCGCTGGCTAAAAAGGAAAACTATGTCCTCAGAAGGGGGACCCGCTCAGAAAAAACAAACTGGACAAGTCAAACAACAAGGCACTTCTAGCTGAAACGTCAACACCAAGTAACGTCAGTGTCAGTGATGTTTAGCGTTACGTTATTGACGATGAAGAATCTGATATCGATAATGACGATTAATCCTCCTTATGCCTAGTGCCAGTGATGTCAACGATGTTGTCGCCACTCAAATGGCGTTTCTCATAAAGCAGCCGTGAAAATGTGGTGGAAGCATTTCAATAAAAAGTGAAATGACACACAGATGGTTTATAGTAACTTCAAAATAACTCTCCCCAATGCAAAATTCGAACAGGTTTAGTTTCCAGTAATGACAGTAAGAAAGGCAGATGTAGTGAGCAAAGATGGATGATTTAATATTCCATAGTGTGACCTAACTAAATCAAACTGACATCACTATTGTGAACACAAAACAAAGAACACTTCTGACATAATATGATATTAGTGTTTTAGTAGAGTGTATCACTCAATACAAAAAAACAAAGGCTTTCATAGAACCAAAAGCTGGTTCTCTGCAGAAGAAACACGACAAAAGCCATAGTAATTTAGACTCAGGTGTGCATAAACTACTTTTTATATACAAAAATGTGAAATTACAGTATTATCGCTTATTGGACAGAAGAAGCAGGTAGACCTATTTGTCGTTATAGTATCGCCTGAAAAAAAACCCCCCAAAGTCTATAGATCCCCCCCAAAATCTATAAATCCTCCCCATCTGAAGAACATGGGGGGATTCCCCCCTAGTTTGCAAAGTGAATTTTAAGCCCTGGCCTATTGTATGTTCAGTCAAACTAACCACTCTGATATTAAGAGGAGTGTAAGTCCTTCCCTGCTTCTTCCCAGAGCCCACTATCAGCTCCTTAGTCTTGCTGATGTGCAGGAGTAGGTTGTTGTCCTGACACCAGTTGGTCAAGTCCTCAAATTGCTTCAGGTAATGTTACGCCTTTTCATTGTTATCTGTGATCAGGCCCACCATACCTGTGTCGTCAGCAAACTTGAAGATGGTGATGGAGTCAAAAGTGCTACAGGGTCTGCTACACGCAGTCGTGTGCGTGTGCAGGGAGTAGGTTACAGCAGGGATCTCAAAACGCAGCCCTGGGGTACTCCGGTGTTGAGGATCAGGGTAGAAGAGCTGAGGTGTCCACGTACCCTCTGGGGTCTGCCAGTCTGGAAGTCAAGGAACCACATGCACAGTGAGGCGTTTAATCTCAGATCATTGAGCTTTGTGTCGAGCCTGGAGGGAACTATGGTGTTGAACACTGAACTGTAGTCAATGGACAGTAATCTCACATAGCTCCCTTTCTTGTCCAGGTGAGATAGGGCGGTGTGGAAAGATGAGATAGGTGTGGAGGATGTGTACTATGGTGTCTTCTGACTTACGGCCGGGACACACATCTTGCATCTACCTACCTAGTGCGTGTACGTGGCGTGATGGCTGCGGCTGGCACGCCCGCGGCATCCACACAGGCAGCGTGGCTGCTGCGTTGCAGCTGCTGCGCTGCTGTCTGTCTGCCAACTCTCTTCCTATAGAGTTTACCTTTTATTAAATTTGCTATAAACAATACAAAGATGATTTTAACTGAAGATCGCTTGGGCTCACTTCATAATCGAGGCAGTGTTGATTTGTGTGTGTGTGTGCGTGTGTGGGGAGGGGAGGGGAGGAACGAAGCCACGTTGTAGCCTATGCATGTACTGTATGTGGTTTTCAGAGGGCAGGAGAACTGCAGCTGTGAGCTCATCTGTCTCAAATGAAAACGAGCCTTGATTGGCTGTGGCTGCCCCTGTAAAATATAATTTTAATGTCTATTTGTGTAGAGACACGTGCGCGGTAAGCAGAAAAAATAGGCGTCGCTTCTATTCTCTAGATGACGCGCGTCTCACGCCTC
The DNA here is from genome assembly GCF_964638095.1 of Poromitra crassiceps. NCBI lineage: Eukaryota > Metazoa > Chordata > Actinopteri > Beryciformes > Melamphaidae > Poromitra > Poromitra crassiceps. Next base: position 115,179,116 of record NC_139624.1, read on the forward strand.
GCAAGACACGCGCCTGAGATGCGCGTCTCATGCCGGTGGTGTGGCTGCTGTAACCTGTTAACATGGGCGCCGAAATGAAAATCAACAGGTAACGCCACGCAGACGCACAGCAGACGCAAGATGTGTGTCCCGGCCGTTACACCTTACTGGATTACTCGCGCAACAGTAGAATTACCTCTATATCCTCATGTATGTTCATGTGGTTCCACTGCTTGGGGTCCGCAACATTTTGTTGCTATATGCATTGATCTTTACAGACAAATCCACACACACTAATTTGATGCAATTTCATATTTAGCTTCTCATTTCTAGCTTTGCGTGCTCATTTCTAGCTTGCATGCACATTTCTAGGAACCCCTCTGCCTTATTATAGTAGTGTTAGGGTTTTGTTTGTTGGACTCAAGGGCAGAGACAGACAGAGACAGAATATCAAGTTGTAACACAGTTTGTTTATTTAAATGTTATTGGTTCAGTCCGGATGGACGAGATACCCAGGTTGCAGGATGGTAGGCTAGAGTCCAGGTAGGTGAACGAGCAGGCATCCAGAAGTCCGGGCTGGCAGAGAGCAAGCAGGCTGAAGTCCAGGCGGGCAGATAGCAGGTAGGCTGAAGTCCAGGCGAGCAGAGAGCAGGTAGGCTGAAGTCCAGGCAGATGGCGAGCAGGCAGACAGACAGGGGAGGATTGGCGCAGGTAGTCAGATTTAGGGCAGCAGACGTTCCTCTCCATGCAGGTGAGAAGATAATCTGACAGTGTCTTGACGTCTGGGCTGGGTATATGAAGCCTGCTGATTGGTGATGCTTGGCAGCTGCGATAGCTGGAGATCAGCTCCACACACCTGGCTCCAATCCTGTAATCACAACAGAAAGGAGGGGGCGAGAGAGACTAGGAGGCAGAGGTTGAGGGCATGACAGTACCCCCCCCTCTACGGGCGCCACCTGGCGCACGCCTGGCTCCGTCAGGGTGCTGGCGACGGAAGTCCCGGATGAGCGTGGGGTCCAGTATGTTCCGCCGAGGGACCCAGCAGCGCTCCTCCGGACCATATCCCTCCCAGTCGACCAAATACTGGAATCCGCGGCCCCGGCGACGGACATCCAGGATACGCCTCACGGTGTAGACTGGACCACCCTCCACCATCCGAGGAGGAGGAGGGGCGGCTGTGGGAGGGACAAGAGCACTGGACTGCACCGGCTTTAACAGAGACACATGAAATGTGGGATGGATCCTTTTAAGGGAGGAAGGGAGCTTAAGCCGAACAGCACATGGGTTAATGATGGTTTCAATTTCATACGGCCCAACGTAGCGAGGTGCAAGCTTTCGAGAATCCACCTTGAGAGGCAGATCTCTCGAAAGCAGCCATACCTTCTGCCCTGGAGCGTAGGCTGGAGCTGGCACACGGCGACGGTCGGCCTGGACCCGTGACCTGGAGGCAGCTCGGAGTAAGGCGGCGCGGGCTCTTTTCCAGGTAGCGCGGCAGCGGCGCATCTGGACCTGAACTGAAGGCACTGCAATCTCCTCCTCCTGGCCTGACAACAGAGGAGGTTGATAGCCCAAAGAACATTAAAACGGAGACATACCTGAGGAGGCGTTGGGAAGTGTATTGTGGGCGTACTCCACCCAGGGCAGCTGTGAGCTCCAAGAGGAGGGGTTCGCCGCGGTGATACAGCGAAGAGCTGCTTCCATCTCCTGGTTCGCTCGCTCAGTCTGTCCGTTGGTCTGAGGATGGTACCCCGAAGATAAGCTGACGGTGGCTCCCATGGCCGTGCAGAATGCCCTCCAGACCTGTGAGGTGAATTGAGGCCCCCTGTTGGAGACAATGTCTGCAGGCAGCCCATGTACCCGAAACACATGTTGCACTAATAGATCGGCTGTCTCCCTAGCGGAAGGCAGCTTGGGCAGGGCAATGAAGTGTACTGCCTTAGAAAAACGGTCTATGACAGTAAGAACTGTGGTGTTACCTCCAGATGGGGGAAGGCCAGTGACGAAGTCCACTGCTATGTGTGACCATGGCCGGCTGGGTACAGGCAGTGGACGGAGCAGGCCAGAGCTGGGCTTTGTGGAGGTCTTGCTGCGCGCGCAGACAGAGCAAGCTGCAACATACGACCGTGTATCCTGGTCCATGGTGGGCCACCAGAAACTCTGCCGGAGGAAGGCCATTGTCCGACGAACCCCCGGGTGACAGGTAAGGCGGGATGAGTGTGCCCATTGCAGAACCTGGGAGCGGACAGAATCAGGTACAAACAGACGGTTAGGAGGACCATTACCTGGGTCGGGCTGGGCCCTCTGGGCTTGGCGGACCTTAGATTCGATCTCCCAGGTAACGGCAGCGATGACACATGAAGATGGAAGAATGGGCTCTGGGTCCATGTTTGCCTCCTCCACCGCAAACTGGCGTGACAGCGCATCAGGCTTCACGTTCCTCGAACCGGGGCGGTAGGTGAGTGTGAAATTAAACCTGCCAAAAAACAGAGCCCACCCTGCTTGGCGTGAGTTAAGCCGCTTCGCCTCCTTGATGTAGGTGAGGTTTTTGTGGTCTGTCCACACGACGAATGGATGCTCGGCCCCCTCTAGCCAGTGTCGCCACTCCTCCAGCGCCACCTTCACAGCCAGAAGCTCTCTATTGCCGACGTCGTAGTTTCTTTCTGCGGGGGAAAGTTTATAGGACAGAAAGGCACATGGATGCAACTTGTCATCAGCCAGTGTGCGCTGAGAGAGGATTGCACCTACCCCCACATTAGAAGCGTCCACCTCCACAATGAACTGCCGGGTCCGGTCTGCCTGGATGAGCACTGGAGCGGAGACAAACCTGCGCTTGAGCTCCCCAAAGGCGGTCTCCGCCTCCGGTGTATATCGAAACGAGATGGAGGTGGAAGTGAGTGCAGTCAGGGGGGCTGCTATGGTGCTGTAATTACGGACAAATCTTCGATAGAAGTTGGCAAATCCTAGAAACATTTGTAATTGTTTGCGGCTAGTAGGCACAGGCCAATCCAGAACTGCTGTCACTTTAGCCGGCTCCATCTCCATTTTCCCCGGGGAGATGACGAAACCCAGGAAGTGCACCGTGGAAGCATGAAATTCACACTTTTCTGCCTTAGCAAACAGTCTGTTTTCTAGGAGACGCTGCAGCACTGCCCGCACATGTTTCTGGTGTTCCTGGAGAGACTGGGAGTAAATCAGAATGTCATCAAGGTAAACAAATGCAAAATGTCCAATCATGTCCCTGAGTACATCGTTGACGAGTGCTTGGAAGACTGCGGGCGCATTAGTGAGGCCGAAAGGCATCACCAGGTACTCAAAATGGCCCAGGTGAGTGTTGAAAGCAGTCTTCCATTCATCTCCATCTTTGATGCGCACCAGGTGGTACGCGTTCCGGAGGTCCAGTTTTGAAAACACTGTGGCGTCATGAAGGGGCACAAAAGCAGAGTCAATCAGAGGCAGGCAGTACTTGTTTTTAACTGTGATGTCATTTAGTTTTTTATAGTCTATACATGGTCTCAAAGACCCATCCTTCTTGCCCACGAAGAAGGCACCTGCCCCCACCGGAGAGGATGAAGGTCGGATGATCCCCGCTGCCAAGGAGTCCTGGATGTATTTCCCCATGGCTTGCTGTTCCGGCAGAGAGAGGTTGTAGAGCCTGCTAGAGGGTAGAGGAGCTCCGGGCAAAAGCTTTACCTCGCAATCGTATGGTCTGTGCGGAGGGAGTGTTAATGCCTGTTGTTTACTGAATGCAGGAGCGAGGTCATGATATTCTTTTGGAACCGATGACAGATCTCGAGGTTCTGGTACTGGTAGAGGCTCAGAGGAAGGTGTCTGGGCGGAACGGAGGCAGTTGGCATGGCAGAAGGAGCTCCATTACCCCACCGTGCCGGTGGTCCAGTTGATCTGGGGGTTATGGAGTTTCAACCAGGGGAATCCCAACACTAGAGGAACATTGGGAGAATGAATGACGTGAAACTGAATTTTTTCCTGATGATTCCCAAACATGTGAAGGGACAGGGGAATGGTTTTTCTGTCCACTTGGGCCAGCAGTACCCCGTTAAGGGCTGTAGTATTTAGTGGGACATCGAGGGGCTCAGTCTCGATGCCCCACTGCTGGCACGTACCATTATGAATGAAATTCTCATCGGCTCCAGAGTCTATGAGTGCAGAGAGTGTAATGGTTTGCTGGCACCACACGATGGCGGCATCGAGCTGTGGACGGACAGGGAGAGAGGCTGTGGTTGCTCGACTCGACAATATCTCTCTAACTATTGCCGAGCCGGCCCTTTTGCTGGACGGACGGGGCAATCCGAAATACGGTGGCTGGGGTTTCCACAGTAGAAACAGGCCTGTGTGGCAGCCCGACGACGAGCCCTTTCCTCCGGGGACAGACGGACCCGGTCGAGTTGCATGGGTTCTGGTTCGGGAAAGTTTGGAGTATCGGGACGTGATAAGAACAGAGAGACGGGGGTGTCAGTACGCCACAGGGCGATTTGATCCGCAATCTTAATGGCCAGACTAATGGCGGCGTCTAAGGAATTTAGTTCCCCCCGTAGTGCGATTTCCCTTCCAATCTCTCTATTCAGACCACTCTGAAATGCTGCAATGAGGGCCACATTATCCCACCCCGACTCAACAGCCAAACTGTGGAACTGGCTTATAAACTCCCGGACTGGGAGTCTTCCTTGGCGAAGAGTCAACAGACGCTGCCCCGCCTGTTGCCCTCGTATTGGATGATCGTACACTCGTTTGAGCTCGACAGCAAATCCCGCAAAGGACTGGGTGAGCGGAGAGCCCTGTTCAAAGAGAGCATTGAAAAAGTTAAGCGGGGGTCCCTCCAGTAGGTTAACCAGGTATGCAATTTTGGCAGCTTCCGTAAAGAAGCGAGAAGCCCCTCAACGCGTTGTGAATAAGGGGGCGGGATCGGCTGTGGGAGGAGACGGCTGAGCCTGGCCCGCCCATTGTGGGCCGGCGAGTGTTTTCAGCCCCCCCCCCTCTAAGCCCCTGGAATCTAGGGTAGTTAGACCCCGCAGTATATAAGGAAGTCAGTATACGCTACAGTCACGTTGTTGACCAGAACGGTACGAAGGAACTCCTTCGAAGACAAAACGGTGAACGACCGTACAGTTAAACGATGCAAGTAAGTGAGACTAATATCGTATTATGCATTCATGATATTATGCATGATATACTATGGAATTGTCACGTCAGTCAGTGCAGCTATGCTCTCGTGAAATCTGTGCAGAGCACTCGGCTAGCTAATTAGCAATAGTATTACCAACCACACTTTAGCATTAAAGCTAGACATGAGCTCTTTTTCAGTGTGGTTCAACCTCCCATGTTGAGAACCAACACAGGGATTCAAATTGTCTAATCTTTGCTGTGATGCAGTAGAAGTAGTTAATTCGTTTGAATCAGTTGTGTTGGTCCTCAACATGGCATGTAGAGGACTACAGATGAAACTCATGAATGTGAACAGCAATATTCTTTATGTAGAATCATAAGCACTTCATGTCATGTTCTGGTTCATGCTAACTGCCTAGCCCAGTGGTTTTCAACCCTTTTCATATCAAGGCCCATTATTTATTCTGCTTGTGGACCACGGACCACCATTGATTTGGTTTAGCTTCTCAGACCCAAAACCTGGACAACTGATTCAAACCTACTGCTGTAGACTCATGTAAGTCATGTAATGCAAATGCAGATGTTTAACAATTTAATCTTGATGTAAAAAAACAAACAAAAAACAAATGGTTTAATTTTAAACCATTCAAGAGTTAAAGATCTATAAGGGTCTATTTGCTTACAGACTTTTCCACAATTTGACTGGGGATCAATAGGAACCTCATCAGGGACCACTAGTTAAAAACATCTTGTAGCACAAAATGAACGCTACTATAACTATTTGCTTATTGTCCAATTCATGGGTCTCATCTGTAGTCTTCTACCAGCCATGTTTAGGACCTCACAGGTGATTCAATTTGTCTGATTAGCTTTGCTGAGATGCAGTAGAAACTAGAAAAAGTGCTCTTCAAAGCACAGGTCTCCACCAGGTGCAGAAAGTGCAAACTTTGTTAATTCATTTGAATCACCTGTGAGGTCCTAAACATGGCTGGTAGAGGACTACAGATGACGCCCATGAATACTAAGTGTCTGGCCTATTATGTCTGTTTGCTCTCTTATGCAGAAACACATAACTGTGTTAATCAAGGGCGGTGAGAGTCCCAAAGCAGTCCTTTGCAATACAACGCAACTCTACAGCTGTCCTTTCTGCAATCACAATGCTGGATATGGTGTGATTGACTGCCACATCAAAGGTCATGCTTCAGTGAAGCACAGAGGTACTATATTTATGGAATATCTGTATTAAAGTCACGGAAATGTGGGACATCTGGTCACCCCATCTACTTCTGGGCCTCTTCTGACTTCTCCACAGGTGTTGTCGATGATACTAACGAAGGCTCTGTTCCATTCTGGTCAAACACGATGTAGCTTGATTTCTAATGTTGCAATAGCATGTACTGTTTTTAATGTGTTATCTATCTTTCTATCATGCACTCTGCATTGGAAAACAATGCTAAAATCTGCCATGGGATCCATTGCCCTTAAATAATTTACTATATACGCAGTCATTTCTTCCACTGGGATTCATGACATTTTCTTTCATAGTACACTATGTTGCTTTTGAGTGTCTTTCAAATACCTAACTTGTAACAAAGTTGAATACATTATAGTAATGTGATAATTTAAGATCTTGTAAGACGCATAGAAAAAGACCATCACTGCAGCAAACGTAATCAACAAACAATGCTAAAAACATTGGCCAAACTGTCAAATAATATAAGAAAAAGGCAAAAATTGTGAAAATAGCCCATCAACAGATTCACAGTGCGAGTAGTTGTGGGCCGGTAGATCTGCTATTTTCACAACAATATTTATCTGTGGTACGGAGTCAAACAAATTGGGACGTCCCCAGTTCAAATATAATTTGGGGGTCAGGCCCTGAGAAGCTTGAGAACCAATGCATTATATGGACCCTATTGTATACACAAAAATAAGAGGTAATACCAACCTGAGAGAAATGATTGGGTTTATATACTGATATTTTCCTCTTCTGAATATCATAAGTGACATGTTCACACAAGGCATTTTAATTCAGATAGTGGTCATAGTTTTTAAGAGGAATATTGGGGTCACTGATATTTTCTGTTCCCTTTTTCAGAGTTCACAATCATTAGGTGTGGTTTGAACTGCAGAAAGTCGACCCACTTTCACTGTTGCTACTGTGCAGCCACCGTAGTGAAACGAGCACAGTTCTTGCATCACCTGAATCTGCATGACAAGGAACCAGGGGCCCTTAAAAAGCATCTAGTTGAGGCCAGTGGACAGCCTGAAGAGGTAAGCCTGCTATCATGTGTCCTATGCAGTTTGGTCTGAAATGGCAAACCTTCATGAAACGTTGACATTTTTAGTAGGGCATAGGTGTAAGAAAGTGTTAAAAATGACCCCCATAGGACAGAGTTAAGATTTCTTCTTGTTGCCAACATAAACTAGACACCTGTCTAGTTAAGATTTGGGTCTAAAAACAGGTTACAAAATATCTTTTTGGGTGCTGTGGGAGCCTCTCAGCTGCCCTACTGTTGGTTCCAGTTTTCATTGCGAGACACAACTAATTGTTAATGCCAATTCGCAGGCCTTGCAGGTGCGTGGACAGCACCCACTTGTCCCCCAGAAGGACCCAGCTGTCCAGGCCCTTGGACAGCACCCAGAGGTCCTGCTGCGTGGACCACAGATTCCCCAGAATAGCATTTTATGTGAGGCCAGCGTACAGCCTAAAGAGGTAAGCCTCCTAATGACATGTGCGTTTACAGTTGAGTTCCGAAAAGGCGTTTAAATGTCGATGTTTAGTTCCAGTTTTCATTGCGAGACACAACTAATTGTTAATGCCAATTCGCAGGCCTTGCAGGTGTGTGAACAGCAACCACATGTCCCCCAGAAGGGCCCAGAAGTCCAGGCCTTTGGCCAGCCAGTAGCCAGAACACACCAAGTGGTTCCTCCCCAGCACCCAGTATCTCAAGAGCTCCCCAAATCTCCTGACCTCCCTGGAAAATGCAAGCCAAGAAAAGTGACCTGTCCACACTGCCAGCTGGAATTAAGTCGGACAAGTTTAAAAGTACACTTAAAAAGAAAGCATTCACATAGCCGAGATCCAGTGTCCAAGGACAGATATCTGCCTAGTCAGTGCATTGATGTTAGGAATGGTGTGTTTGCTGTTGAAAAGTCATTTTCACGTCCAGCAACACCCATACATGTAGTGAAAAAGACATGGGGATCCACACAAAAAATTATGTGTGAAGTTGAACTGTGTCGCCTTAATTCTGAGTTTGCATTACGTAGTGGGTTGATGTCCTTTGAATGTGACCATATACGCTCTTTGTTGTACGGCCCAATTGCAGTAGACATAACCGTGACTTTGGCAGAGGAATCCTTGGTGACTATGGTGCAGAATAAGTGGTTTGGTGAGGAGCGAAAGGCTAGTCTCTTAAAGCATCAACGTGATTGTCAACGTCAATGTGTGCCCCAGTCTGTCAGGCTGACTATTGGTGGGCCACCCACAAAGTTTTATATCTCAGTGTTTGACTCGAATGTGTCATATTATAGTAGGTTAGGGCGGGTCATTGTAGCTTATGATAGCAAGCAGAACAGTTGGCATTGTCCCTGTTCAAAACCCAGACATTCCTGCATACACAAAGCGGTTGGAAAATGGCACCTGTTTGAGACAGAAAGGAGACTGTTCAAGAAGGTGAAATCTACTGAAGAGGGAGACCTTCCTCCAGAGCCAACCACAGAACAGGAGGAGAATTATCCAGGCTATCCACCATGTGATGAAGGAGTTAAAAACATGGTCAAGTACCTCATGGAGAATAAGAAACTACCTGCTGAACTTCCTGTTGAGATCATACAACAGTCCAGAGGTAAAGATGCCTTTCCCAGAAGCCTCATTCCAAGGGAGGAAAAATGCAAGGAGTGCGGTGGCCTACTTAGTGATCCTATCAAGATCACTGATCGTGGAAGGATTCTGACTACCTCAGGTGTAGTTGAAGGTCAGTAATGCCCCCCCCCCATTTAAGATGTACTGATATTCATAGTGTACATCAGGGCTTTTCAAGGTGGGTGTTGTGGCACCCTAGGGTTCCTTGATGCAAGTCCAAGGCACCCTTTTAGTCCAGGCACCCTTATAGAAAAGTGCTTAGAATGTAGTGGTCAATGCATTAAATTTAGTCTGACTTGTTTACACAAATGCGTATTTTTAAAATGGCAGATCTCGGTGTGTTAGGTTCACAATATGTGCCTCTTATATAGTTTGACAATTTGGCCAATGTTTTTTACAAGTTTTAATATATAGTTGATTACTTTTTATTTTCCCTGTCTTTTAAATTGTCACTTCACTGTCATGACCCCCAGGTTGAGAACCATTGCTATAAAGTAACAACAATAAAGATTATTGTTATTATTAATGTAATTCAGGATGATGAAAACGGGGGTGACTGATCCAAAACTGTCTTGAGAGCCACTGCTCAAAATGACACAGCATGCATTGCACAATAGGGGGATGTTCTGTTTTTTTAAAAGGCTTGCCATGTTTGTATTTTTTTCTTTTAGGCATATCAACCTTCAGAAAGTCGTGCCTGTATTGCAGCATGGTGTACAGGTACCAGGAGTGGGATGATGGTCTCCACAACTTTGATGACCACATAATCATGTCTCTGCACTTATGTCTGTTCATAAGGAATGCATTACAGGTGAGAACAAACCAGCCAACTAGATTATGTGTTTCTCTTGTAGTGGTGTCAACCTTGTTGTTGCCCTTGTTGGTTGCACTATACTGTATTCCACCCTCTAAAGGTCCCTGCACACTGCTGTGTTTTTCGGATTTTAAGCTGCATTTTTCCGAAAATGCGTCCAGCCTGGAAGGACCTTAACAACTGAACTTCAGGCTTGGGTGTAAGAGGGTGGAATGAATATAATGTACTCTAATCATAACTGTCATTGCACCATAAAAATACATTGCACTTGTTTCTCTTTTTTTTTTTTCTCCCAGACTCATACTGCTGTGAGTAGAGTGGTAGAGACCATAGAGGCAACAGAGCAGGTGTCTTTCCCCAACACAGAGAAAGTGCTCCAAGCATACCTTCACTTTGAGGCCCTTACCAATCACGACTATACGTTCTCGTGTGTGTCATGTGGATACAGTCCTGCGGTTGTTGTGATGGACCTTCATAAAAAAGGGGTATTTAATATGCCAGGTGCGTCTGATTGAATGTTTTAGTTATACAATAGATGTTTTCTAATGAATTCAGTGCTGGCATAGAGCTGAATTCCCTCCTTAAATTGGCGGTGCCATGGCACGAGTCCGATACCTCACGAGTCCGACACCTCACGAGTCCGAAAAAAGAGGCTAACTTCCCCCAGACCCTAACCCAAAACCTAACCTCTCCCACCCCCACGTCTAAACCTAACCTCCCCCAGACCCTAACCCAAAACCTAACCTCTCCCACCCCCACGCCTAAACCTAACCTCCCCCAGACCCTAACCCAAAACCATGAGGTGTCGGACTCGTGAGGTATCGGACTCGTGAGGTATCGGACTAGGGGGCAGTCCCCAAATTGGCGTGCTTGACATTAAGCAAACATTCTCTTGATTTACAGTTGTACACGTTGGAGCCTTTATTGGCAACATGAGCTCATTTAAACGTTCCAAAAAAGACATCAGGCCAATTTATTTAAAAAACCTAAATCCTAACCTAAGTGTTCAATTCTTAATTCAAATTATTGGATGTCCAAAAACATTCCTTTATTGATAATTCTAAAATCCATTTAAGAACCTAGGTGGTGTTTGGTTACTGTAGGTTTGACTACAAACTGTTTTTGTTTTAACAGTTAGTAAAATCCCACGCCCAGCTGAAGATTACAATGGTCATGTGGACATCCAGACCTTCTGGGATGCTGTTGCAACTGAAATGATCAGTCGGGGCTTGATTCCAAGTGAGTCATATTGAATACCATTTTATGTAAAATCTATTTGTGTGTGAGAGTCGCCTCTAAACCACTAATCACGATTATTTCCAAAGGTGGCCGGAAGAACCCATGTGTAGTACCCCCCAGCTACCACAACTGGTCCCCATGGATTGGCCCTCAAACTCGGAACTCAAATGTAGTGCTCAACACTGAATTTGAGAAGGTTATCAAACCAACATCCTCAAATAACGGTGAGGACCAGGAGGACCAGGATATCACTGAAGAGCGGCTTACTGATGAGCTTTTACACTTGAAGGTGAATTCTGATGGTGAAATGACATGGCTAAATACATCTAAGCATGTTTAACAGCAACACTGACTTAAAATTAATTTGCTTCACAGGTAGATGCAGTAAGGCTGCTATGCAAGCAGTGTGGTATCAGTGACAAAGGGTCAAAGATGGATCTTGTTCTTAGACTCCAGGAGAAGATGTCAAATAGAGTGACATATAACAAGGTATTCGAGCAGGTGTGGGGTGCCTCAGGTAAGGGGGGCATGCATGTACACCACAGAAGGAGTTGAAGGCACACCCACGCAGCTACCAGCGACTGTCAAAGTTAAATAATCCACACTTTTGTTGTCTTACAGGTGGCTGGGCGGTAGTCGCATGTCCTTGTGGTGTAGTATATTCGGTAAAATACCTTATTAGAGCAGAGAGTCCACGCGACTACTTGGATCTGTTGCTCTCCTGGAAAAACTTTCCAAATGTAGTTGTGTATGACTATCCTAGGGGCTTGGTTAATAATGCTAAGAAAAGGGCACCACAAGTCTTTGAAAAGTTTGACGGAAGATTGATAGCACCAACTGACGACAACATCGAGAAGGCCGCCACTGGAAAGCTTCAAGTCCATCTCCCATGGTTAAAAGTGCCCAAGGTTCCGTCGGATAACAACAGCCACCCGCATACTGGGTCATCGGAACATTATGCGCTGAGTGACAAATTCCACCAGGGGAACAGCAAAGATGTTACTGATGTCCTCCGAAGGATCGAGCTAGTTCCCGAGCTGGCAGGTTGCATTAACAGCCAGGTTGCAGAGCAGCTCTTCTCGGGGATGAAGAAGAACAACTATTTCCTGAATATGACAACACCATCGAATCATATATTTCTTCAAAGAAATATACTCCAACACCACAATGTCGCCAGGAACAACGCTGTTAAGAGAGGCTACAGTAAGATCGTTCCAGCAGAGATGACAATGGAGTTGGACGAGTATGGAAGGTTAGTGATGGGTATGCTATTCATAATATCTATCAGCTCATCTATCTAATCAGCTACTATCTATCTAAATGCTCATCTATCTAATTTATTCAACAGCTCATCCCCGACAACCTGTGACCACTACAGCCCATCCTCCACAGCCTGTGACCAGTACATCCTCTCATCACAGAATTGGATGTGAGGAGGATCGTGGGTCAGCCGCTCTGGCTTTAGGTTGTATGCTGAAATTAAAACTTGGGCTTCCATGGGTTAACCGATGGTTTCTTTTTGTTCCATTTTCTCTCAGGTGTTTGTAGGTAACATGTTTATCAGTAGTTTTAATATATAGTATCCCAATGCGATTCATCCTATAATATGAATGCTAGCAGGGTTCATATTGTGGTCAACATCATTTCAAACATTTGGCATCTAATGATATTCACTTCCATCCTATATACTTATTGGAGCGGATGTACTATAGAGATACAGTACTACATCCACTGTAGTTAGTTTCTGCATGGGGATTTGTATGGGGGGGCAGGGTCTACAGTGTTTGTGTTGACTTTGTCGAACTTGTAGATCTCCTACTTTGAGTCTTCACCCTATAATGGGATCACTAGCAGGCACCATACTGTAATAAAACCATGATGCTTGAATTAAATGTGGCCATGGTCTTGCAGTGCGTGAAGTCATGCAGCCTGATGTGCCCAGTCAGGCTTTGGAATTGAGCAGCTGTGGGGATCATTGCGAGGCCATCACTATGTTGTCTGTGATAAGGCCCTGCCGCACCTCATGGGCACCTGGACATCCTCATCCTCTCCAAGAGCAGTTGGTATGTGATTGCATTGCTATGACGCAAAAATTTAATATTGCTGCCCCACGTTCATTTTGATGCAATTATTTTCTAATTAATATAGTGTCATACCAGTCATTATATACCTGGAACACTGCTCTAAGTAGTTGCATCGTACCACTTTCCTCCTGTTAAATGTTCACTGTCACTAATCTTCTCTTGCTTAAATTCCTTGTTTGTCACTGCATGTCTTTGTAATGTGTAGATCAACTATGTACTAGACCAGACCAGACCAATGGCAGAGATTATTGTCAAAGACTGCAACACATGCCTAGTACGAGAAAACATCTTAACCCTTGGACTACAAAAGGACATGGACTCCATGGTGGGCAACATTTTCATTGAGGTTTTTGAAGTAATTTCACTTTTCTGGAATTGAGAATAGAGTGATGTGTTTACAGGTGGGAAATGCGTGCTTGAGGCTCTTGGGTGAGGCCATGCAGTATCAGGTGAGTTTGTTATTTGTGTCACATCTGTGACAAATTAGATTGAACTGGAATTATTGACAGACAACTGAAAATATTACAATGTCTCTCTCACATAGGGAAAAGAAGTCTTCATAGTGGACTTACATGTTCCACCAACCTGGCTGGGACCCAGTTACTGTGACCCTCGAGACTCACTTCCAGTAAGTACCATGGATGTTCAGAGGAAATTGTATGGTCAGACATTTTAAAACGAAGGGCTCCATTAAGGCAGTAATCAATATTAAAAGTCATTTTTGGGGTAAACAATCCCTTTGAATAAATGAAAGTCATATGAAAAATCTAACATGGCAACAGATGCAATGAAATCACTAATGAAGTAATGTTCAATGAACATGCATCAATAGATCCGAAGAACATCAATAGAGTATCGTACAAAGGGCAAGATATGATAAGAAATGTATAGGGGCTTAGGGAATCATAACAAAATGAGTTGTTAAATAAAGTGTGTGGGCGAAGCTGTAATAACTACATTTATTGTGTTTTAAGGCGGACTCTGACAAGAAGGATGCATTGATTTTCCCCCTGTGGATCCCAGGACACTTTGTTCTGTGTGTAAGTGAATCTTTATTTCATGGATTTAAGTACTCATTGATTAAGTTCTCAGTTGTCTATCTACAACTTCTCAATGCACCTGCGATGCATTTAAAGCTTGTAGATTGACCGTTTGCTTTTAAGATTGGAACATTTGTAGTGGCCAACTAGCAATATGTTCAGAAGCATCTTTCATAAAATCTTAATGCTCTACTCTTGGACATTTCACATAAGTAAAGGATAAATTAAAGAAACGGTTTTACTAAAACGATTCTATAAAAATTGAGGATTCCTTTCAGTGTCGCAACTATCACATTTAAGACTTGGCCATGCACACATTTGCAGCTGTGGGATTTTATTTTGCTTTAATCCATGTGATTTCAAAAACACACTGGGGATGAAATGGTCATGTTGGCAAGTTGAGAGGTTGATCTACTTGTAATGTACAGCTCCAAGATCTACCTACCCAAAAAATGTATTATCCCACTGAAAATGACGTCTGGGAGATGGCCGGGGGGGTGCATGGTTTTCTTGTATAACTTTGTAATGCTACTGACGTCTTTACGTACACTCACTCAGTAAGTATTGCATTTTGAGTTTCAGCTGACATGTTAAATCAAGTCACCTTAAGTAGAGTGACCAAGTCACCTTAAGTATAGTGAACAAACAAACAAATTTAATTAAAATATTTAATATTTTATATATTTTTTATATTTAAAATGAATCCACCTTTAGGGTCATGTCAAACCATAATGTCTTCAAAAACTCATTGATTCCTAATGCCATTGAATGATCACATGTCTCGTTGGATCTGCCTGTTGATATGCCACTCTTGTCCGTCCTTTTTTGCCGCTAAGATGTTTTGTGTTAGGTTTTTGCTGTTGTCATTGTTTCTGTTGATCTGCGTTTTTTGTACATGAGACTAACTTAACTAACATCTACCTGCACAGCCTTTGTGATCTATCGTTGGATCACAAGCTACCTAATGCTCACCTGATGTAGATCAGCTGTATTGTGTGCGTGACTTGATCTTTGGCTAAATCCGAGGGCAATTGGCTTAATCCAGCGCTACTCAACCTGAGAGCCTCATGTGGCCCCCGGGGCATGTTTGTGAGGCCAGTCATAAAACGTATGGCAAGTACAGAGACATATGAAAGCTGTCTTATATCATTTCACATATGATAAACATATGTTGCATATTTCCTCGTCGCTGTTGGACTCTTGGGTGTCCCCTAAGCCATGTTATGTTGAGTAGCCCTGCCTTAATCTGTGGTGTAATGTTGAAGACTTTGTTGATTGAATTCCACGACTATTTCCCCTATATGTACCTGTAGGTTATTAAGCCATTAAAGAGACAGATATTCTTCCTGGACTCCCGATATTTCAGGGGACAAGGCTTTGCTCCAAAGCCTTATCAAAGCATATTGAGGTTCTAAATTGAGGATGATCAATTGCTGAAAGTCATGTTCCCCAGACTTTCTACAATCTTTAACCCATTTAGACCTGTTGCAACCCATGCGTCGTTTCCTTTCGTGCCAGGAGCTACCGGTCTGCTTTGTTTTAGAAATGCCTTTAGCATACTTAATTAATTTCTTTTTAGCTTTCCTTTTTATTCTTGAATAACATTTAATACCATAGCTTTCTTTTATTCTCGAATAAGAATATTTTCTTAGTTTGTTTTTACAGCCCCAGGTCTAAATGGGTTTTTTGGGGGGGTTTTTTGGCGGTCGTGTTCGAAGACTTGCCAACTGTTTACACTAGGGCTGGGTGATATGGACATAATCATATTGGTAAAAAACATAGTGATATTTGATCATCAATAGATGTGTGCATCGGCACTGCCCTCATAATAATCAAACAGCTGTAGAATGACTCTTCTTCAGCCTATTATCAATTATGCCACTTTGCTGCTTTGAATTGCATTGTTCATGGACGAATTCCGATGCATTGCTGAATCGTTTGTTGATACCACTAATTATCAATGTTTAGCGGATTGTCTTATCGTTATAAAACGGGCATATTGCCCAGCCCTAGATGGCATGTATTTAGGTGTTGCATGTGTTGGGTTGCATGTATTTTAAGGTGGCTGTATTGGGCAGTCTTGTTTGCATGCATGCTTGCATGTCTGCCTGGAAAAAATGAACATGTTGAAATTAATTATATCAGCATACAACACATTACAACACATTGTAAATTCCATTTCACATCTCAACATAGGTTACATTGATGAATCTGTTCTGTTTCTGTTCCTAATTTTATTAGACGATTGTGTTCTCCACACTTTATCAAAACGGGTTTAAATGCTCTTTGGGAGTTCTGTTCTCCAACATGCTTGAGTCTTTGTTTCTAGATTTTGCTGATTTTTTTTTTTTGTGTCTCAGATCTCTTGCACAGCACGTTATCCCAGGAGGATGGTCCGAAGTGCTTGACGTGGATATTGAGGTAAAATGATTTTAAGAGCATGTGTCAGTTTCTCATTTCACATAGCTACTTTCCTCTGGTAATCAATTGAACACTATTGATAGTACAGTACATTACCCCTGAACTATGGACACTACAAAAGACTGGTTTCCATTGTGGTCCATGTACACATTCAATATCTTGATATTTAATAATGCAAGGTACTACATAATACATGCAGATAAAACACTTCTAAAAATACGATATTAATGATAACCCTAATTGGAGATCATTGAATTTGTCATTTTCTTTTGGGGTTCTTGTATTTTGTACCTGCATATATAATGTTCTTTCTTCCAATAGTGTTTATTTCCCCGTCCTACACACGCGCTATATAAATCCCAGGTATTACTTCTTAATAAACATGTCTTTATACAGGGTCTACCAAAACAGCTGATGGGCAATGACTGTGGGATCTTCATGATAATGGTGAGCGAAGTATTACAATAAGGGAGTAAAATTATTACATTTGCTGGCATAGGGTTCATCAGTAAAAGAAACAAGTTGTCCCAAACAGATACTAAGGGGGGGGGGGGGGGTACTTAAGAGGGGGACACATTACACATCTGTTCAAGTGTGCTGAATTTGGAAACTTAATAAATGAACAACTTTACTATATTTGCAGAACGCCTGGTATGTTGTTATGGAGGCTCCATTTGACTTCACAGTTGTAAGTATATGAAATAAACTCAGTGCTGATATGATTACAATAGTGTGAACTTATTTTTGGGGTTTGTACATAGACTTGGCAAGTGGGCGGAATGATCTGGTTCCAGGAAGCGTTTCCACCATTCATTTCCCCCATAGACTTAAGTAATTATTAAAAGACGTTTAGAGCTCGGACCAAGCTAACCCCAGTCCTGACAAATCATGACACCAAACATGTTTTTTGTATGCAACAAATAAAAACTGCAGAGCACAACGTTTTACTGTCTTTTTTGCAGCCTTTTAATTATTTGTTGCATACAAAAAACATGTTTGGTGTCATGATTTGTCAGGACTGGGGTTAGCTTGGTCCGAGCTCTAAACGTCTTTTAATAATTACTTAAGTCTATGGGGGAAATGAATGGTGGAAACACTTCCTGGAACCAGATCATTCTGCCCACTTGCCAGCTGAATTGTCCCTCTGTGCTCCTTCCTTCATTTTTCTCTCTTTTTTTTTCTTTTTTTTTTATTTTTTTTTGGAAGAGTCAGAAAATGTCATTGTGCTTCGGTTGATGAAAATGTCTGGCCACGTAGCGAGTTGGGCCTTCTAATACTGATGATGTGTTGTGCTCTGTTCTTTAGCATGACATGCCACGCTTGAGGAGGTGGTGGTGCACCGTGATGGTGGAGAATCTTCACACTGAAGGGTAAGTATGGGGGGAGGAAAAAAATAAAAATCTGTGTCAATGTAGATTTGATTTATTATATATATTTTTTTCTACAGCCACGGACGTCGATTTGCCCACTTTACAGTGGAGGGCCAAAGGATGGGCCGAGACATTGTCGCTGGATCTGAAGAGGTAGTGTTGAGGATCTCCAGGAAGAGAAGGACTGATGCGAACACCAGGGTAAGACATTTTTTTATTTTTTTTACAAAGCCAACATGTGGCGTCTACAAAGCCATTAAGTAATGTTTCTATATCACTCCCTTGCTGTAAAGGAACCTGTCCCCCTCAAGCAATCCAAGGTGGAGGAGCCAGACAGAGTGGCTGTTGGCGTTTTAAAGGCAAGTAAATATACTGTGATTTTTCTGTGAAGCACATATAAACTGGACAGCACAGTAATCACCTAATTTAGTGACCATCACTCTACATTTGAAACTGTACATGAGGTTTCTCAACAAAGGTATATACCTCATGATGTGATATAAAATACAATAACAATTGTTTTTTATTAAAGGGGAGATATAATCGACCAAAGTTAAGTTTATGAACTTTTTGTGGCAAGTTTAGGTTAAAACTTGAGTCGCAGAATCGCAGAGGTGTGCTCCATTTACACATGCCAGATGTCCACTTCAGAAATGCTCGCTTAATCCGTCTGATAACATCCTCTACTATAGTTATTGTTGAATATTATCGAAAGGTCCTTTGACTCTGTGCTGGTTACAAGTTTATGGACTTATGATTCAACCAACTTTTTGTAATGACTCTTCTTATATGTTCACAGCTTCCAGAGAAAATTCTCATTAAGATCTTTCTCCTGGTGGTGCTGGAAAAGGGGGACCCTTCTATCCTCACCCTGGCCCTGACGTGCAAGCATTTCAGCGAGGTGGTGAAGACGCTGGACTTTTTGAAGATGTACCACATTGCCTGGCTTGACAGTAAGTGTGTCTCTGCTTCTGCCTTGTTAAAGGACTGGAACCACAAACTTGGCTGCAATTATAAATTGCGGGAAGTTTCATGAATCTAGAAATCTGTTGGTATTATAAACTTGAGGACTGTTGGTGTTAAACGTTTATCAAGAAAATGTTTGTTTCATAAACTTTAACTGTAGGCTACAAATGTTATAAGCTACTTTGTACCAGGACATTTATTTTGGCAGGTGATTAAGTCTTGCAAGTGCTTGCTATTCCAAACTCTAACACTAAATGTGTTCACACATAAAATGTCTTGACAGAAATACCTATAAAATGTTAATGGATGTGTAGAAAGATGATCATTCTAGAGAATAACTTAACATGGTTAGCATTCCAACTTTAGATTCAATAAATTGAAAATGGAATTTAGACTTTCTTGTTGCTGAAACATACTACGCTATAGATTTTATTTCAATTGTGTGTCCAGATCTCAACATTTATCATGGATTGAGAGTAATTTTTACTTGCTTGCAGGTTCTTCATGTTTGTCACTGTATATTTGCATACACATTAGAATGACGGGATTTCAATTCAACCCATCCTCATGAATCCTTTTTCTTTTCTTCTCCCTCTCATCAGGTTGTGTGAAATGGAAAGATTACTCAGCCCGTTATACCAAAACGTACAGAGTCCCCTTCAGTCTCTCCCACTGCATGGTGTGCAACCGTGTTTACAAGGCCATGGTTGGCTACCAGGGAAGGGGAGTTAGGGGAAAGTACCAACAAATGTACTCTGAAGACGATGAGGCGGGCTACTGCAGCAGGGATTGCTTCCTATTAGGACATCACCGTGACGAGGAGGAGTATTAATCGCCTGTCTCTCCTGGCTGCGTCCTGTTCTGAAGACTAGTAAACATTGATGTCCTGCATCAGCACAACATCTTCTAGCTTAGAAATGTCAGACATCACCTTGCTCTCAGGAGGGTCAAATGTACAGCCTAATTTTAAAGAAAACTAAGTGTTTTGGGTTGGGTCTGAGAGTCTACATCTCAGCAGTGAAATAAAGTTTGATTCTACAACACTGTGTCATTGTACTTCTGTCTCTTGGAAATGCAGCATTCTGCCAGAAAGTGGACACATTTAAACTGACTATATATGTTAAATGTGTTTTGTAATACACAAGTGGTGTTTGTCATGGATGCCTTTATTAGTAATAGATTAGTAATACAGCTATGCAATCACTCAAGGCTGCTACCATGTAATCATTGTACTATAAAAGGAAACGTTACCACAATATCGTATGCATGCTGTGTTAAAACTGTTACTTTCCTTATGCAGCTTTTATCTCCTTATTAACATGTATTTTCCCTCATTGATGGGCTCAAAATATGAAAGCCGAGTTCTTCCTAACCCTATTTTCAGATGACAGATGAAGCATGGGCCCCCACTACATATTGTAAATGAGAGACGTGAGCAGTTAATGCAAGGGCCCTCACTATATAGATGAAGGAGGGACCCCCCACTACATATTGTATAGATGAGATGAAGCAGGGACTCCCTCTACATATTGTACATGAGAGATGAAGCAAGGACCCTCACTATATTGTATAGATGACAGATGAAGCATGGGCCCCCACTACATATTGTAGATGAGAGATGAAGCAAGGGCCCTCACTATATAGATGAAGGAGGGACCCCTCCACTACATATTGTATAGATGAGATGAAGCAGGGACCCCCACTACATATTGTAGATGAGAGATGAAGCAAGGGCCCTCACTATATAGATGAAGGAGGGACCCCTCCACTACATATTGTAAAGATGAGATGAAGCAGGGACCCCCACTACATATTGTAGATGAGAGATGAAGCAAGGAAGGGCCCTCACTATATAGATGGAGGGACACCCCACTACATATTGTATAGATGAGATGAAGCAGGGACTCCCTCTACATATTGTACATGAGAGATGAAGCAAGGACCCTCACTATATTGTATAGATGACAGATGAAGCATGGGCCCCCACTACATATTGTAGATGAGAGATGAAGCAAGGGCCCTCACTATATAGATGAAGGAGGGACCCCTCCACTACATATTGTATAGATGAGATGAAGCAGGGACCCCCACTACATATTGTAGATGAGAGATGAAGCAAGGGCCCTCACTATATAGATGAAGGAGGGACCCCTCCACTACATATTGTATAGATGAGATGAAGCAGGGACCCCCACTACATATTGTAGATGAGAGATGAAGCAAGGGCCCTCACTATATAGATGAAGGAGGGACCCCTCCACTACATATTGTAAAGATGAGATGAAGCAGGGACCCCCACTACATATTGTAGATGAGAGATGAAGCAAGGAAGGGCCCTCACTATATAGATGGAGGGACACCCCACTACATATTGTATAGATGAGATGAAGCAGGGACCCCACTACATATTGTACATGAGAGATGAAGCAAGGACCCTCACTATATTGTATAGATGACAGATGAAGCATGGACCGATTGGACCCCCACTACATATTGTGGATGAGAGATGAAGCAGGGACCCCCACTACATATTGTACATGAGAGATGAAGCAAGGACCATCACTATATTGTATAGATGACAGATGAAGCATGGACCCCCACTACATATTGTGGATGAGAGATGAAGCAGGGACCCTCACTATATGTATACGGTAGATGACAGAAGAAGCCTGAACCCCCATTACATATTGTTTAGATGACAGATGAAGCAGGGACCCCCACTAGGCTACATATTGTATAGATGAGATGAAGTAGGGACCCCCACTACATATTGTGTAGATGAGAGATGAAGCAGGGACCCCTATTACATATTGTAAGGCAGTGTTTCAGAGTTACAGAGATACAGACTTGTAAGAGTCAATATATGAGTGTGTGAATTAATTAATCTTACTAGACAGAACCTTAACAAATTAATGATACACATCAGCAGGACAGAGACTTGTAAAACGCAGGTTGATTGATAGATGCAGTATAAATAAATATGTCCTGCTGTCCTGCTGATGTGTGTGTGTGTGTGTATATATATATATATGTATATATGTATATATATATATATATATATAAATAAATAAATAAATAAATATATATATATTTATTTATTTATTTATTTATATTTATTTATCAAAGTTAAAAAGTTAAAAAGTTAAAAAAAAAAAAAAGATCCATTCAAATATGAACAACTTTTTCGTTAATAAACTAATATTGTTAGGAACCAATGTGGATAGACTGATAGGAAGTGGAACCTATGTGTGTAGGTCAGGTACGGGGGACACATTAGATCCGCCCACAGCACTCCAGCCGTGGGAGGAGAGTCGTCCGCCGTTCAGCCGTCTCCTCCCACACCCCTGACAGCCGTGTCCTCCCACAGCCGATCCCGCCCCCTTATTCACAACGCGTCGAGGGATACTTGAAAGAAGCGGATGGGCTGAGCGTTGAATGACAATTGACACTGTGTGAGAAATTGACGACAGCTGTGTGGATCACCTGAGTATTTTGCTGGAGGTGGGATGTGAGGCTCCGGAGCTGTGGTAGCAGGCAGCGCTGGCTGGTCGGGCTGAGGCAGAGCGGCAACTGGAGCTGGTGTCAGACGCTCGGTGAGGCCCGTGATGGTCACACCAAGCCTCTGCATTTCTGTGGTCATGGTCCGCAGACGCTCCTCCTGGCCTCCTAGCCATTGGCCCTGCTGAGCAAGCGCTTGTCTCATTGCTTCTGCCTCTGCCGAGTCCATTTTGGTCAGATTATCCTGTTAGGGTTTTGTTTGTTGGACTCAAGGGCAGAGACAGACAGAGACAGAATATCAAGTTGTAACACAGTTTGTTTATTTAAATGTTATTGGTTCAGTCCGGATGGACGAGATACCCAGGTTGCAGGATGGTAGGCTAGAGTCCAGGTAGGTGAACGAGCAGGCATCCAGAAGTCCGGGCTGGCAGAGAGCAAGCAGGCTGAAGTCCAGGCGGGCAGATAGCAGGTAGGATGAAGTCCAGGCGAGCAGAGAGCAGGTAGGCTGAAGTCCAGGCAGATGGCGAGCAGGCAGACAGACAGGGGAGGATTGGCGCAGGTAGTCAGATTTAGGGCAGCAGACGTTCCTCTCCATGCAGGTGAGAAGATAATCTGACAGTGTTTTGACGTCTGGGCTGGGTATATGAAGCCTGCTGATTGGTGATGCTTGGCAGCTGCGATAGCTGGAGATCAGCTCCACACACCTGGCTCCAATCCTGTAATCACAACAGAAAGGAGGGGGCGAGAGAGACTAGGAGGCAGAGGTTGAGGGCATGACAAGTAGTGAGATTCCACAAACTTGCCTTTCAAACTTCTGCTAACAGCCGGGGACCCACATCAGTAACTGTATTTGGAATCGGCCACGGCTGCGCTCAAACAGAAATGCCACATAAAATATGGTGCTTTAAATGTAAGAATGCTATTTGGTAAAACAATGTAACCATACTTTTCTCTGTTCAATTCAAAGAGCTTTAATTTTGAAGTTTTCAATTTGCCTTCCCATTGGTCTTTCCCTATTTTGATAATAATGACAATCCTCCTGTTTCATAGATAAATGCCTCACAAACTAACAAATTTCCTTGGATTTTCCTTTTTTGTTCTTTGATTTCCCCTTCAATTTGCTTCGACAGTATATGACAACCTACTGTAAGTGGGGTTACATGCCGCCACTCCGACGTGCTGCCACTCCGAAATATCGGCACTCAGAAATATTGCCACTCAGAAATCCCACCATTTCCATAAGGTCCGCCACTCCGAACTTGATTTGACTTCCAGTTCACAAACCGGCCGTGTGTCAGATAAAGTAGGCTCGGGCGGAGCCGCGGCCTGTAGCTTGCACTCTGTGATTTCTTGTGTCTATATAATCTATCTGGTGTCTAAATATTAACCAAACCTGAACTGTGAACCAAACCGTGAAAGCTACATCTTTCCCAAAATCTACTTTGAATTATGGAATTGATTAAAATCGTTTTTGTCAATAAATATTTTCGTTTGGACTTCTGTAGGCTGTGTGCGCAATTCTCTCTCTCTCTCTCTCTCTCTCTCTCTCTCTCTCTTCCTCTCTCAGATGCTGTTAAATGGGTTGCCTCGAATCCTCGAAATGTTTGTGGAGCCCAACAAAAATAAAATAAAGACGTGTTGTTCTAACTCCACAATGTGCAAGATAGTAATAGGCTATGTGTCTCTATAGGCGGGTGCGCACAACGCACACACCCTGCTTAGAGAGCAGCGCACACACATGCTGACACGCCCGCGGTAACATAGCCTAATTCTGTTGTCCCTCCTGGCTGCATGGAGAAACCTGTCCGGCCGCCCCGTTGCTGTCCATGGTGCTGAAAAGCTTTCCCGCAAGTTAACCAACTTTCGCGCTACAGTAATGGAGGCAGCGTCACAGCCAATAGAAGAGAAGCTGTAATTTTCTATCAATTTCAGAGTAATGCCCTGCACTTGTTTGACAGTCTATATAACCACTTGTCCTTTCAGATAATTGTGCTGATCTTAACACTCCTATGGTTGAACTGAGCTGTGCTGCTACACATTCGAGTACAGCCCTGGGGCCAGATGTATACAACTCTGTGTAGGTGTAGAAAGCGTAATTTCACTGATTGTGAACGCGAGATTTTAATGGACCAACCCGAAAAAATAAAACACGTTTTATTTGGAAGCCTAAACTCTGGCGTTACAAATAAAATGAAACGGGCAGAGGCAGAAAGTTACTGACACAGTAAACTCTGTTAGTTCAGAGTCAAGGACTCTCAAAGAAATAAAAAAGAAGTGGTCTGATTTTAAGCAAGAAGCAAAGAAGCGCAATACTGCCCACAAAGATAGTGTACAGTACCGGAGGAGGAGAGGAGACCCGGCACTCAGTCCGCTGGATGAGCGCGTGCCATTTGGCACAATTGCACAGCCGTTGCGCAACACTTTATATTTACATTTTAACAACTGGTCACACATGAGTAGGTAAATCTTACTCCCTCATATAGAATGAGAATCTTTTTTTACATACAAATCATGTAGCCTACTTGTGTATTGTTATATATAGATATTTATCATTTTAATTATCATAATAGTGACAAACATATTGATAAAACAAATTCTGAAGGCTCCTCTAAAAAGGTTGTGAACCACTCAGACATCACACATGTGAAGGTTTTTTTCAACTAGCTTATAGATTAGGCTACATCCTAACACAATGCAGTTGTTTATCTTTATGTTATTTTATGACTGAAGTGCTTTGTGACCGTCTGTGAAAGCTGCTGTATAAATATAACTTATTTATTTACTTAGTGGTGAAAGAAAACACTTAATAAAATGTCTCCCACATTTACACCTTTATAATCCTCTACTTTGCTGTGCCCTGCAGCTGTGTAAAATGTCATACGAAATAATTATGAATTCCAATAGGATAAGCTTGCCTGATTAACTGAAAAGTTAACAATTAAACAATAACGAAAAAAATAATATCCTAACAAAAACAGAAGTCTAATCAAGTAGGCTAAATAGCCTTCAGAAAGCATCAGTAAAAGCCCAGTTCTAATAGGCTACTGCTGCGCTGCAGAGACGCACAGTGTGCGACTGAAATGTCTGCACTTTTGTGCCATATTACACAATATCCAAACTTCGGAATGGCGGCTCCTTTAGAAAAACGAGGAAGGGCCGACATTTCGAATAATGAAGGCAGGAATTTTCGTAATGGTGAGGCCTATGAAAAAAAGGTGAAGGACCGCCAGTCCGAATAATGGAAGTTAACGTTCGGAGTGGCAGGGTTTCGGAAAGGCAGACAGTTACCCCTAAGTGGAATGTTACTGGTTTCATCCCTCCTTTCTTGTTCAATCTTTTCCCCTCCCTCCCTCTCTTTCTCTCCTTCCCCATCTCTCTCTCTCTCTCTGAAGAGTGGGGTCACCTCACCTCAATGAAGTCGGTTGCCGAGCATTAGAACATCAGTTAAGGATTTACCACTTTAGATCCCGGCACATATTGCCGTTATTGCCCGGATTTATGCTCTTGCACTTCCCATTTGGGGGAAAGGTTTATGGGGATTGCATTTGAATATCCCTGCTATGATTTGCACTGCACAAAGGTGGCAAAGTGGAGCTCACCTAGTTAACTCAGGCAATTAAAGTCCTGTCATACACACATATCTAGACTATTGTAGGCGGCACAGCATGGGGGAAATACAAATGAGCAAGGAACAAAAATCTACCTCTGTATTGATGATAGTACTGCTGGGCCCTGCAATGAATGGATCAGACCATATACATGTACTGTAGGTACTCCATACTAATGGAGTGGAGATTTGTCAGGAAATAGAATAGAATAGAATAGAATAGACAAAAAACAGAGGATATGTACAGTATGTGAATATCTTGCATATTTGGAGACCATTGTGAAGCTGCTATCAAGCGTAAAAACCACCACCAAACCTATCTCTGTCATTTCTATAGAAAAGCCGCCAATATCGACCTGACAGGTGTAGCCTACATTTCAGATCTGATGCTTGATCTGATGCTTGCAGTGCACTATAGGGGCAGAAATTGACGCGCGAGAGAGAGGGAGAGAGGGAGTGAGGGAGAGAGAGTGAGATAGCGGCAGAAAGAGTGGTTGAATTACGCCATGGGTGCATCCTCGGGGCCGGCGTACTGAATAAGGCCTGGTTTTGAAAAGCGCTAACTGCAAAATTAACGTCAGTTGGGAAGATAGCTTTAGGCTGGTTTAGGCCGAAATGCCCATTCTGGCACTGCGCCAAGCCTCTTCAGCGTAAAGCGCATTTCGAGGCATATAAACATGACGCTATCTTCCCGAGTCACGGGTAGGCAGGCGCAAAGCGTGTTTTTTTTGCGTTTAATGCCAGTTTAGCGCCTATGGCCAGGGGGAAGATAGAGCCCTATGCCTGTGGGCCGCCCTCCGCTCCTCCTTTCTCTGACCTCATTGGATTGATTTGGCTGTTGAAGAAAATGGTTATGTCTCATGTTATTGTTTATTGTGTCATGGTTTTAACATTGGAGTGAATAACGTTAAATAGAGGACATGGAAACATGCCTAAAATGACTAAAACACCTAAACTACACAGGGCAGGTAACGTTTATGTAAACTACAGTACCTATACTTTAGATTCAGTTGTTAATGTTATAGACTTGCAGAACCATCATATCCATCAAATCCCCAGAAATTGGAACAGGACTGACAGACGAACAACAACATCATACTCTGTAACGTTAGTGAGAGGTGGTCTCTCATGTTTCCTCATAGACACGCTGTGGCAGATAGCGTTAGCTCTGATGCTCACTCTCCCTGTTTGTTTGTTGATCTTTATTTGATAGCCTACTTGGGACAATATCATGTTATCATCACACTAGGTCATAGGCAACCTTACGTTCGCAAAGATAGCTCGTTAAGTTAGCAAGCTAGCCAATCCTCTGTGGCAGCTAGGTAGCCTAAAATTAGCTACTGAGCGAGTAAGTTTAAGTTACTTACCTTTACTTTTACTTTATTGTCATTTAGCAGACGCATTTATCCAAAGCGACGTACAACAGATTAAAATACATCACACAATTAAACATAGCAGAATAATGGAAATAGATTAAAACAGACAATATGTGATCATGATAAAAATATGCATAGATAAAAATGATCAAGAGTGCAGATTATTACAGTGTATGAACAGTAGAGGGAGAGATAGGAAAATGGATGGTAAATAGATTAGTTTTTAGTTTTCTTTTAAATATGGGCAAAGATGTGGCCGTTCTAGCTGCAGGGGGGAGCTCATTCCACCATGCCTTCAAATATTGATGCAACTGGAGATGTAACGTACATGGTGAAGCCCTTCTCTCGCTTACTGCCGCATCTTGAATCTTGTGTAAAACCATAAATACGTTTATTCAACAGCTAATAATTGTTTGTACATGTGCTAATTAGCGGCTGTGAGGGGTTTAGCGCTGGGCGGTTGCGCAAGTGGAGGCGTGCCCCGCAAAATACCACTTATTATTATCATCACATGGGAATAAAGAGACATTCACATCACATGGGAATAAAGAGACATTCACATCACATGGGAATATAGAATTAGAACATTCACATCACATGGGAATAATGAGAGAGTCATTCACATCACATGGGAATAAAGAGAGTCATTCACAAGACATGGGAATAAAGAGAGAGTTAGAATGACTTGACAGGTAAACGCAACTGCTTGGAAGGGTTTCACGCCACAGACTGAAACTAATTTCATGCCATGCTTGTAGTAAGTTGTTCCTGATCAGCTTTTTACACTTAACTCATTGAGTGCCAAGGACGAGTATGTTCGTCAATTCGTTTAGTAACGTAGAGTGCCAAGGACGAGTATGTTCGTCAATTGCGTTTTTTGACGGTGGGACGTGGATCAATGCCTAATACATCTCCTGTAAAATTTTGGGGCATGTTGAATGTGTATAACCTATTTTACCGACCCATTAGGTGGCGACAGTGCTCTCCAGATTAGAGAAAGTTGAGTAAAAACAGCAGAAAAAGCCGTGATGAAACCATTCTCATGAGAATAGTTTGGCTTTTCGCTGTCGCGCTGGGAGCCGGCGCACAACGGTGGGGGGCTCCGAAAATAGACTCTGGGTGCAGCACACTTTGAAACGCGCAGCAGAAAGCCCAGAAAGCCCAGAATCGGACGCAGCTTCATCCCAGCTCACAACCGAAACCCCAGAAACGAGCGAGGCGAGCCCCATCCAGACTCACCCGACGAGCGGCGGCCATCCGAACGTGGATCCGCAAGCAGCAGAGACTCGCCTGACAAGCAGCAGAGCGAGCAAAGCCACCAGAGACACACCCACGGAGGAGGAGTTTGCAGTAGAGGGGGGTGGGGGTGCTGTTATATTGAAGGAAATTACTGTTCAGATGTTTCAGGTCAGAAAATATGTGACAACAGCTGGAGAGAGGGACCGTAATTCGCCCGTGGCCGTTCTTCACAACAGAGCGTCAAAAGTATTTTCTTGAAAAAACGTTTTTTTTTTTTTTTTTTCCAATAGTACAAAATATATTATTTGAACTATCCATTCCATATAAAATGAAGACGTTTTGGGGTCATTAAATGCGTTAATTTTGTAAGATAAAAGTCCCTGTTTTGTAAAGGAGACGGGGAGAGAGCCAGGCTGTGTCTAGGATTTGCATAAGTAGTATCGATTGGGTGTCGGCCGGCCTTTGTTTCTATCCGCCAATCACGGCGCGCGATAGGACGCGCACCAGCATAAATATTCAGTAGCCACCGGAGCTGTACACAACATCAACATTCAACAGCTGACTGAGACTGAGACAAGATGGACAAGCACCAGGCAAAAATGAGGAAAAATGATTCTGCCGTTGCTGCTCTCCTGAACAAATTCACCATTCCAGGTGGAATGGACAGTGAAGAATTGATGAATTCGTATGTCCTGGATTACATGACCGGCGGCACACAGGGCGCTGATGAAAGCGACGATGAGGACCAGAATGTAGAGATATCGCTATTATGGCTGTGTATCACGCTTTGACGAATGATTCTGACATGACTCAAGCCACAAAGCAAGTGAATAAAAAGCGACAAAAGAACCGAACGCAATACATGGTTAAGGCGACTGTTGTTTGCCGTGAGACCTTCTGCTTTGTGTTTGGGTGAGTTTCATATCTATCTTAACTCGTGTGTGTGTGTGTGTGTGTCTGTCTGTCTGTGTGTGTGAGATAGTGTGAGAGCGTCCCCATGTTTACAGTACAAAGATAGTATGTTGCAAGAGAAGCGTGTAGAGCTGCCATCTTCATGGCATTGTTGGTCATTGTCAAAATGGCGGCAACCTATGTGTGCAAACGTGCAGACCCGCCATGTTGGGTCGTCTTTGTTGCGGGCCAAAATGGCGTTTGCGCTATTGTTTTTCAGGACTGAAATTTCGACTCTTGCATTAAATACTCTTTGTAAGCTGATAGTCGCTAGTGTTATTCTAACCTTGCAAACAAACAAGATTTAGTTTATTGAAAGAGTTTATTGAAACAGATTGAAAGTTTTGAAACAGTCTTTGTAAATCTGATTGATTATTAATGTTTTATTTTGTTTATTCCAGCATCAGCACAAAGCTTCTGAAAGCCCTTATCAAATCCTACAAAGAGAATGGATTGGTCCCACGGCAGAGGAAGACACAACCACGCACAAACAAGAATTACCTCGGCTATGATGACATCAAAAGAGTCGTTACATTCATAGCAAACTATGCAGAGGACCACGCTATTCCTTTGCCTGGTCGTCATGCCGCGCATAGAGACTTTAGTGCTAAGCTTCTGCCAACTTCTGCCTCTAAAGCTTCAGTCTGGCGCCTGTACAAAGATGCTATGGAACAGCTTGGTAAGTTTGTATTAGTCTCTCTCTCACACACACACACACACACACACACTTCTATTGTCATAGTTATGCAAACATTCCGCAGCCTTCTCCATTCCAAACCTCTGACCCAATAAAACATGCGACATGAAGTGTGTGTGTGTGTGTGTGTGTGTGTGTGTGTCTTTAACCATTAGGCTATTCTATGTGATCTATTTTTGATAAGTAAAGTACAGTGATGCTCATAAAAACATTGTCTTTGCAGGGCAGCGTGCGGTTGGCGAGTGCAGCTTCATTCACATTGCAAGCACAAAGCCTAAAACGGATCTGTGCTGGCAGTGCCAACAAAACAACGACCGAATCATCCAGAGCATCAACAAACCAGATGAGTTGAAATCTGACAGTGTCAAGAAGCAGCAAGTGCATCTCGACTCTGTTGCAAGGGAGCGAAAACTTTATCAAGAGATGACTGCCGCCTGTAGAAAGACCTGTGACGAGTTGCAGCTGTCATTTGGGGAGAACACACCTGCAACCAGGCCGATCACCATGCACTACAGTTTTGATTTTGCACAACAGGTGAGAATACATATTTATCTTATCACACCTCTCTCTCTCTCACACACACACACACACACACACAGATTACAGTTTGTATTTCATCTTTTTCCTATCTCTCCGTCTCTCAGGTGCACTATCCGTCTGACCCGCAACAGCCTGGGCCTGTCTATTTTTTGACTCCACGCAAGTGTGGCCTTTTTGGTGTCCACTGTGAAGGCATGCCTAAGCAAGTGAATTACCTGATTGATGAGGGTATGGCATCAGGCAAGGGAAGCA
The DNA here is from genome assembly GCF_964638095.1 of Poromitra crassiceps. Taxonomy (NCBI): domain Eukaryota; kingdom Metazoa; phylum Chordata; class Actinopteri; order Beryciformes; family Melamphaidae; genus Poromitra; species Poromitra crassiceps. Next base: position 115,210,178 of record NC_139624.1, read on the forward strand.
ATGCAGTCATCAATTACCTGCATCATTTTTTCAAGAAATATGGAGTTGGAGAAAGAGACGTGGACCTTCACTGTGACAACTGCAGTGGGCAGAACAAGAATAACTTTGTTCTTTGGTACGCCGCATGGAGAACGATGCACAAACTCCACTTCAAGCTGAGCCTTCACTTCCTGATTGTAGGCCACACCAAGTTTGGCCCCGACTGGTGTTTTGGACTGGTCAAGCAGTGTTTCAGGAAGCGCAAAGTGTGCACTTTGGCCGACATCGAAAAGGTTGTGACTGACAGCTCTCCTGTGGCACATGTAAACATCCCCCAGCTTGTCGGACGAGAGAATGGCACTGTGGTTGTTAAAACGTATGACTGGCAACAACACCTGACAGAATACTTCCGAAGACTGCCACAGATAAAGAGTTACCAGCACTTCAGGTAATTATCATTCCCATTTTATTTTATTTTATTTTATTTTATTTTATTTTATTTTATTTTATTTTATTTTATTTTATTTTATTTTATTTTATTAAGATTTTAAATGTGCCATTTCTTTCTTTTACAGCTTTGATGCGCAGAGACCTGGTGTGGTTGTCGCCAGAAAACACTGTGAAGCAGAACCAGTGGAGTTTCAGCTGCTACGCGACGTAGATGACCGTCCGCCATTAGAGCCTCTTCCTGTACAGACATGGCCAGGCAGAAGTATCTTTTTGAGAAGATCAGAGAATTCTGTTCTGATGAAGCACAAGACATCACATGCCCTCCACCTGCATGTCTACAGGCTGGGAGGCCTCGCTAGCCAGCCTGAAAAAACCAGCATTCAAGACCCCGCCCTGCTCCGGTGGGGTTTGGCAATGCCGCAAACGTTTTTGAGCTTTTGAAGTCAAAGTTCTTTTGATATTTTTTTACTTAACTTTTAGTTAAGTAGGACTGGTGGTTTAGTTAAGAATGTCATACGAAACCGACCTGGATAGCAAGGCACTTCCTGTCGTGTCCTGTCGTTTGTAATTTTTTTTACTTTTTACTTGTGAACAATCTTAATTTTTTTGATTATTTTTTTGGTGCATTAACATTAAGGAAATCTATACTGATGTCATCCAATCAATGCTGATAATGTATGCTAATAGATAAAGGAGTGAGGATAATACAGTACATGCTTTGAATTCCTTAGTTTTAGCTATGCAGTGTTCTAAGCAGACCAGATGGCATGCAGCAGATGATAGAACGCTCATCCATAAGATACTTGAGACTTGACTTGGACTTGTGACCAAAGACCTGAGACTTGACTTTGACTTGCAAAAAATGACTTGTGAGCATCTCTGGTATTACTGAATATTGGTTTTATATTAAATGCCTTTTGTTATAATAAATGCCTTTTTAGGATAATATTTTTGTAGTTTATTTTCACATTTTCACTGACTGAATGGTATATGTTTTCTGCTTACAACTTTAAGGAAAAGGTCATGGTCATTTAAGACAATAGTTCTCAAACTTTCACATCAAAACTTCACCTAAAAATAGACCGCAGACCCCCATTTTTGCTTTTAGATATTTTAATACAGAAATGTATGACACCCATGACCATCTATTATTCTGTTACTTATGGATGGAATAATAGTGGAATAATAGTGAAAATAAATTACCCACAGTTGTGTGCACTCTCTCTCTCTCATCTGTCATTCTCAGTGACAGAGACTGACTGCTTAATGGTTTGGGAGTGGTCAATGTAAATGAGGAGCCATTGTTAACTCCCCCCTGCCTGGCTCATCCAGGTGTGAAAAGTTCACAATCTTTGAGAGGGGTTTTCTCAGGTTTCTTCTCCCCAGACCTTCCCAGATTGTGAACAATCAAATAAGCATAGCTCCCTCAATTTTTTTCAGATTACAATGTGTGACACATCATTTGAAAGCTTACAGTCTGCCATTTCAGAATCTGTAAAAATCAGTAAAATGCCCTCGGCCTAATTGAGGGTCAAAACACCAGCTGGTGTCACATATTAGTTTCAGAGTCAGTGATTTGCTTGAAATGCTTAATTTCACAAAAGGCTTAATATCTCAGCTTTCTAGATTAGCCTGTTTTTGCTGTTTTTGACCTATCTTCTCCGGCTGATAACTAAAGAACGGAAAATGATATCAATAAACTTTTTTTTGCTGCTGATACAATAGAGTCTCGTCGTTCTTTGTGCGTGTTCGGTGTTTACATAGTAATAGCACACAATATTCTGTGGGCCTCGAGAAATCACTGAAAACGCTCTGAAACTCTGGCACTGGGAGCGTCCGTTCTCCAAAAGTGGCTGGCACTCAATGAGTTAACACACATGGGACCCTATCTTCATACACGCGCTATTTAGCAGCTGTGAGGTGTTTAGTAGGGTTTAATCCCGGGAAACAGGATTCCCGGGAAATGCCCGTTTCCCGTTTCCCGGAAAATTAATGACGGGAAAATGTTTTGTTGTATTTTTACATGCAGGACATATTGGAATAAGCCTATATTTAGAAATATGCAGACAGTTTACTTTCTTAAATTATGTAGCCTATGTTTTAAAAGAACATAATATATTAGGCTAGTGTAAGCATTGTAAAGTCATTAAATCATCACGATGTATGCCTAGATGTAGGCCTATATGCATTTCGGAGACATCAAAGTGAATCAATCAAGCAACAATCAATCAATTTTCTATTTATATAGTGCCAAACGGTGTTGGGAAGTAACTAGGGGTGTCACGATACACTCAGTTCACGATACGATACGTATCACGATACTGGGTTCACGATAACGATACGATACGATACGATTTTAACAATATTTTTTTTAACTTGAATAATGACAATATATGACTGGAAAAGTAGTATTTTATTTGAAATGCACAAATACAAAACATGCTGTTGTGGGAAATTGTTATTACAATAACAACTAGAAAAAACATGAGATTGGAGATAAGGCTTATCTTGAAATAGAATGAGTTACACCGTCACTTAGATTTACTTTGAACTAAAAGGTTTCTCAGCAGTATAAATTCTCATTATGCATCTTCAGTTTTTCTTCAAACTCAAACAACAAGACTTTTGTTAATCTATTTTGTATGCATCTTCAGTTTTTCCTGTCAAGTAAACAGTTTTGCCAGAAACTCAATTGAATGGTTTCTCTCCTGTATAACTCATGTGTCTCTTCAGAGACTTGTTCAACTGAACTACTTTCCACACATTGAACTTCAACAAACAAAGACGTTTCTTAGTCTATTTTTTGAAAAATTTTTTTTTTTTTTTTTGCGATATGAGATTTCATCTCAACGATACATATCGTGACGTTTTACTATCGCGAAATTTCGTGGGACGATATATTGTGACACCCCTAGAAGTAACGAGTTACTAGTAACGCGTTACTCTAATAATATTACTTTTTCCAAGTAACAAGTAGTGTAACAAATTACTATAGAATAGAAGTAATCATATTACCATTACCCCAAGACAAAATTACTCGTTAAATTTCCGTTCTTTCTCTTGTCTCGACTCACTCATCTTTGTGTATTACTGACGTCACTTCCGTGCGACGTGCCGCAAAGCCCACAAAGCGACAACAAGCACGTTAGTTTGAAATATGGCGGAACGTAGGGAAACTCTTACGTTCAGCGGCTGGAGATATTCCCACTATTACACTGTTGTGATGATGACTTGATTTACCTTTGCAGAATGATGCAATCAATAGCCTAGTATAACGGTTTTAGGCTATGCTATGATTCTATTTTCAAATAATTTATGTAATTGTCACTCAGGTTAATTTTGCAGTGATTTGTGATTGTGACACAAAGTGTCATGCAAAGATGTAGCGTTTTATATTGAGAATGCGTCTATGCGTCATGTGTTTACACTGCTGCTGATGTTACAAATGTGTTAATTAAAACAGAAGCTGTTTAAAAGATATGTCTCATCACTTTGAACAGGTGTGCTCTTATCAAGCATGTAACTTTTATGGGGGGTCCTCTCGCCATTCCGAAGTGTCGGCATTCCGATCATTGACTTCTATGCTTTCGGAGAGGCGGCCCTTTTTATCTCCAAAAAAGGTTTCGCCATTGCGAAAGATATTAGGTCCGCCATTCCGACGTAGCATCTTGAGTTATTTAGCCTACAGGGGTGGGAGAGGTTAGGTTTAGGGTTAGGTTCTGGGGGAGGTTAGGTTTAGGCGTGGGGGGTGGGAGAGGTTAGGTTTAGGGTTAGGGTCTGCAGGAGGTTAGGTTTAGGCATGGGGGGTGGGAGAGGTTAGGTCCCCCGGGTTAGGGTTAGGGTTCTTTCGCAATGGCGAGACAGATCTCCAAATTGTCGGAATGCTGGTATTTTGGAGTGCTGACATTTCGGAATGCCGGGGTGTCCCCCTTTTATGGATTCATTCATATAGGCTGAACTGGTAATTATTAGCTGCGGCACCGGCAAAGCGATCACACGTACGCACATGCAAAGTGTGAATTATGATGACAAAGGATGCAATTACCAATTTTGTTGGATGTAACGGAAAAGTAATATAACGGATATGTAACAAGTTACTTTTGGCAGGGAGTAATAAGTAAAGTAATAATATTACTTTTGAAAATAGTAACGAGTAATGAGTAATATATTACTTTTTTAAAGTAACTTGCCCAACACTGGCGCCAAATAAGGAGGTATTGCAGGCAGATTTCAATACTAGCTTCTCTGACAACAATGCTATAGCCAGTAATTTGAAATTTGATATCCTTTGCAGAGTGGAATTAATTTCAGATTTTATTTCGGTGTGTTTTGGCCATGCGCCTTTGTGCCCTGTGCGCCGGTGGAACACACACTGAAAGCTTATTGCACATAGCCTAATCAAGACAAAGCCCACGATGTTTCTTTTCTTTTCTCTACACTTCTGACTTGCTTGAGGGGATTGTGCCATTACCGTTAATGCAGTAGCCTACGAGACGGCGATTGAGCACCGTGCAAACTTCACCAGCGGTGAAAACGACAATCAGCCCAGCCGTGCGTCCTGTATCGTTTGCTTCACAAGGGGAATGGAGATTAAGTCTGATTTAGAGACAGATCGTGTTGGGGGGAAAGTATTATGTCTGTATGAAATCAAGACTGGAATCGAAGCATTGGATCGATAGACCAATGGTGGTTTATCGCAGCCAGTTCCATTTCTAGTGTGTGCTGGTGCATTTCCTTTACAAGACTGCTGTGGGACCTTGTTTCTATCGGAACAGGCCGGGATGGAGGGGTCTGGCGTCGGGCTGGTCGACGCTTGGGGACTTGGACCACGGAGGCGGGGGGGGGGGGGGGGGGCTGATTGGGGGGGGGTCTTGGTCAGGCGGGGGTGGGCCGTGTCGACTCTTGGGGGACTGCCACCACTATTCAGAGTTGGTATGTGCACAAGTAAACAAAGTTTGGTTGAGAGCCGGTGACCTGATGGTTTCCAAGCAGTAGTAGTAGTAGCCTAGTAGTAGCAGTAGTAGGAATAGTAGTAATAGTAGTGTTGGTAGTAGTGGGACTGGTAGCAGTAGTAGCAGCAGTAGTTGTAATTGACCGGCTAATGAGTTGTGGGCAATTTAGTGTCGGGGTGTGTTTCATTAAACGTTTAGAGATTTATCATTTCAAAACTGTGTGATTTGGCCAAACGGTCTAGGAGGAGTTCGCAAAAGTAGGTTTTTGATCAAATTCAAAATGGCGGAAAATCTAGGCACACGCAAATGGGCACGGCCTATATAGATAGATGCATATTGATCCAAGGAATCGCTGAGAAGTGAAATTTTGAGTATCGGACACACGGTTCAGAAGATAGCATAACGCGAAATGGTCTGTTATAGCGCCACCATCTGCCCGGTATGGGTAATTTTTTGTTTCTGAGTAGTGAGGCACATTTCCAATCTATGTGCCCAGTCTGGCTACGCTGAGCATTCCAGTTTCTGCTGTACATACAGTTTTACCGGAGAAGAATTAAAAAAAAAAAAAAAAAAATCAGAACAGATAGAATAGGGATCCACGCACTTCGTGCTTGGACCCCTAATAATCGGAACAATTACAATAGGGATCCACGCACTTCGTGCATGGACCCCTAATAATAATCATTTGGAATACAATAGGGCCTTCGCCAACCGGCCATGCCGGTGCTCGGTGCTAATAATGTTATTATTATTATTATTATGTTATTATTTTATCATGCTGTTATAGAGAGCATTTTTCGTTACGGTATGTCTGCTTGGTTTGGCAACTTACCAGTTAAGCTGAAATCACAAATAAATAGACTGGCTCATACTGCAATGAAAGTGATGGGGGTGAGGGAGCACCCCTCCCTTCAAATACTCTTTGAGGAAACTGTAATCAGACAAGCTAGGAAGATCATTGCTGACCCCTCTCATGTCTTGTATTCAGAATACGAACTGCTTCCATCTGGCAGGCGTTACAGAGTCCCAATCAAGAACAAAAAAAGACACCTCAACAGATACAAATACTCTTTCATCCCCATATCAGTCAGTCTCCTAAACTCAGGTCATAGGTAATGTATTGTTGATTGTACTGTAAATTATTGATGTTTTGCACTTTGGTTGTGTATTTGCACATGTCGGCACTGGTGTGCTATGCACTATTGTTTTTTTGTTGTTGTTTTTGTTATGGCACTGTGTACCTATGTGGCAGCCTGTATGTCCAAGACAAATTTCCCTCGGGACAAATTAAAATATAATCTTGAATCTTGAATCTTAATTAAAGCTGCAGGCAGCGTCGTGGGCCCTCGCACCCGCCGCACGTCGGGTTCGGAGCAGATAGGACAACGTTTAGTCGAGTTACAATCAACTCCCTGTGTTGCCGATAGGGGGCGCTCTGCCTATAATGCTATATCGGTGTGTATGCGTGAAGTCTGGGATGCTCACCAAACATGTGAAGTTGGGTGCGGGTGTGACTGTGTACGGCCGAGTTACAAACCGCTTTCTGTGTGGCCACTCCAAAACAAGAGTGAATACCAACAGAAGAATATTGCAGCCGATTTTGGCACCTTTTTTTGGGGCGCTACCCACACATTTAGCTGTGTTGCTCATTCCACAAATGCACGATCCTTACAAGTTGCACCTCGTTGTAAAGGTGACTAATCAGGCTTTCCAACAATATAAAATATACCAATTGGTACTATTAAAGGGGATACATAATCGACCAAAATAACATTTCCGAACTTTTTTTGAGGAGTTTATATATTACTGTATCGTCCGCATAAAGCTGAACACAACATTCAGAAAAACATCAAAGGAAGGTCATTAATAAAAATGGAGAACAGAAGTGGACCAACAGTTGAGCCTTGAAGAACGTCACGTTGTTGTACCAATGTATTAGATTTGTTACCTTGTATGACAACACATTGTTTCCTATCATGCAGATATGCATTGAACCAGAGTAGAGCATTGCGAGACAGACCAACAGAATAAAGTTGATCTAAAAGAAGGTAAAGTGGTCTACAAGATCAAAAGCGTTGGTTAGAGCAATGAAAATCGCACCTGTTAATCTATTATTGTTAGATGCAGAGAAAATGTAATTTGCAAGTTTTAAAAGAGCAGTAGTAGTGGAATGATTTGATCAAAAGCCAGATTGGAAAGGTGACAAAATCTTGTGCATAACGAGATAGCGTGACAATTGATCATACATTAATTTTTCAAATACTTTTGCAATAGAACAGATTGAAATTAGTCTATAATTATTGGGGTCAAGTACTTCACCTGCTTTGTGCCAGGGAGTCATACGTGAGCATTTCCATATAGCAGGTATTCCACACATAGATAAAGACATTGAAAAGATCACAAAGAGGGTACATGAGAACGTGGGATGATAATTTGAGGAATTTGGTTTCAATACCATCTAAACCAGGACCACTACTTACTTTCAGATTATTGATGGCATCCTGTACCTCGACAGGTGTTATATTCCTGAAGGAGAAGGAGCTGTGACTAGGCAGTATTGTTAAAATAAACACCAAAAGAGGGATCAGGCACTATAGCAGAACAAACAGCTGCGAAATGCTGATTAAATGCTTGAGCAACTAAAAGTGGATCTTCAATATGGAATTATTAACTCGTATTTTATTAGATAAGATTTGGTTTGAGCAAGAACAAAAAATAACAACGGAACCAACATTCGGTTTGAGCAAATCAAAAAATAACAACGGCGTTGTTATTTTTAGTTTTTGCTCAAACCGAATGTTTTATGGTCACTCACGATTCAGTAGGTCACGGATCGGCTTGGTTCCAGCCTTAAACAGGACAGGAAACATTTGACTAGTTCATTTGCATTTCACCTCAGGCAAGACAGGACACTGCTTTCAACTCTGAAATTTACCTAGATTTGCTAGAAAGATGAACAACATTTCACCTTTTCGCCAACTAGGGCGCTGCTAGATGATGTCACTACAGTACAGTAGTAAGGATTGTGAATGTTTTGATGAATAAAAAAACAACCACATCCAAGTTGGAAATGTGCATAATGCTGTGAGCCTGTTAGAATTCAAAATCCTTACTAGCAACCAACACTTAACTAACCTGTACTCCACTGGTGAAATGTGAAATGTTATTAAGATTAAACAGATTCAATCTAGGTAAATTTCAGACTTGGAAGCAGTGTCCTGTCTTGTCTGAGGAGGAATACAAATGAACTAGAGTCACATGATCAATTGTTTCATGTCCTCTTTAAAACTTGTTATACTGTATAGGGATTCTTTGACATTTCTATGGAGAAAATGAATGGGGAACTTACTTCCGGGGCGGGAAACGTCATGAAAAGTCACGTGACTGAGCTCTATAACTGACTTTGCGTGTCCGTCCTTCCACTCGATGATAGTGGGTATGACATCTTCAGTCGGGGGCGTGCATTAATATGTGGAAGGGGTAATAGTCTCGCTGGCCAGCCTCCCCTCCCTTCCGTGAGAGGTGTCTGGTGGCGCTGGTCACCATTCTGGAATTGCGATGGGCGGCGCTTAATGCCTTGGAAAATAGTTTCCAACAATCCAACTTACCATTTTCAGTGTGTAGCAACGAGCTAGCGTGTAGGTTTCTGCCGTTAGCGGCGGCAGGGGACTATTTACAGTGAGACACAGGGAGGAGGGAGCGGAAGCCGCTCTGATTGACATGATCGGAGCCAATGACAGAGCTTCTTAAGCGGGGAGCGGGAATCCGACAGCGTCTGAAATCGACGCCTCCAATGGGAGAGCAGCTGTAGAGCAGGGGAGGGCTTATGCCAGCACCCTGTTCCAATATCATCCAACTGCAGCGCCGGAGCGCCACCGTGCACATTCTCAGACCCTTGAAGTGTACGTGTACAGACCCGAGGTAATTTCCTTCAAAAATAAAAGCAGTTAGTGCGAGTGATTCAGGCGGGCACTGCAGTGGCCAAACACTGATGCTAGCACGCAAGCTAACGTTTGATACCTCCCGGGGGACGGCGCTTAAGTGTGGGCCACTGGGTCAGCAAGGTCCAGCCATTGGGTAACGTAGGTCCCTGGAGGACAACGTCCTGGTGGGGCGGGGGTCTGTGTAGCCTGGGGAGGTGTGCTAATAGTGGGTATGCAGTTGGGAAGATTCATGGAAGGTGGGTGGGGTGAGGGGGCTGTCCTGGGTCTCAGAGGCCGACCATGGAGCTCATACTAGCGCGGGTAGGAACAGGATGGACGAGGATTAAATCACACATAGCTGCATTTAGACTTTTTTTCCATTTCATGGAACTCCCTCTTGTGATGTCACAGGAATGCAAACTAGTCACCTTTAGGTGAAAGTCACATTTTTCAGCCCAAAATATGAGGATTTTTTTCACTCTCCATTGCTTTGCATCCCTGTGTCAGCCCCAGCAGAACATTCTCCTCTTGTGATGTCACTCCTGTTGTTATATCACACGTCCATTTATAGAGAGCCAAAGTGAGCGTCACTTCCTGCTTTTCCAGCCTACAGTATCTGACTATCTATATTCAATATCTGAATATCAGCCTACACTATCTGACTTCTACCTCCACCATCCTTTTTCATTTTGTAACCCCAATATTTGTTTTTGTTCTGTATCTGTGTACATTTTATGTTATACTGTATATGTTTATTTGTTTCATGTAAAGCAGGGGTGTCAAACATATGGCCCGGGGGCCAGAACCGGCCCGCTAAAGGGTCCAATCAGGCCCGCAGAATGACTTGGCAAAGTGTAAAAATTGCACTGAGAATTCCTTCAATCCAATGTGATGCACTTGTGAAGGCTAAGAGGTATCAGGTTTCAGGAGCAAGTTAAATATTAAGTAGCTTATCCATGTTTTCCGTATCCATCACTAATGGTAAACTATTTTCATTACCCTTGTGTAACGGGGTGGGTTCTCAAAATAGAATCAGGCTCATGTCTAAATGAACCAGACCCGCTACAACAACAATAGAACCAACTGAGAAAAAGGTTGTCACTTATGGAACGTATCAAAAATAGGGAGTAGACTCACCTAGCATGCCGCTCGGCCCAAGCAGCAGGTCGGGCTGTGCAGATAGCGTCACTTGGCCAGCTCAAGCTGGGGTATGGAGGCTAGTTAGGGTTAGCCTCCGTGTATTGGCTTTGATGCTGAACAAAAATATCTCAAAACGGGGATTAAGAGAAACTAGAAAACAGGTGCGACAGAGAGAATATGGCTTCCGTGATCGCACTGGCAGAAAATGGCAGAGAGAGCTGCAGCTTCCTGCCACATTATATAGTCTACTCCCACTTCCTAGATGACAACCTTGGCTATGTCATACGTGATATGACCATATTAACCAGGGGGTATCTGACACACATCTCGACCTGTGACACTTGACTATAGAGAATTGCACAGTTGCCGTCAATTCAGGGTTTTCCGCTAGTGCAATGTCCAGCTGAAAATAGTAGCCAGCAGGGGCGGGGGGATCTGCATATCGGCCTGAAGGTCCAAATACTGCCCAGCCGGGAAACTGGAGGCCAACTCATGAAGTGACACCTGAATTACACACAATCACAGCACAGTTGTGGCGGTTGATTGCCATCCACCACGGTTGACTTCTCTATAGCACGGTATTGCAATATTGGTTATAGTGACAGACAGTAAGAAAGTAGCTGGCTGGAAATGTTTCAATGTCCTCCCATTTAGCTGCCAGCTGGCACTTGTGGAAAATCCTGCAATTGTAATGCAGTTAGAAACAGTAGATTTGACCATTTGTTTGAGGGTAGCTGAGATAACTGTGACGTTAAAGAAGGCAGATGCACAGCCAACTCTCCCGCGTTGCACCCGGAGAAAACCACCCGACGGAGTAATAACTCTGGAGACTCTTCTCTTCTCTTTAGCCTCACGGCTTATTTATTTAGCTTCACTGTTGTCACTTCGTTCTGTAAGGGTCGACTGACAGGAACACACACATGGAAGGTGGGCACACCTCTCTGACTCATAGTGATGATGCAAGCATGCGTCCACACACACCTAGCGCCTTTGCGCCTCACAGTGGCTCATTTCAATACTGCACCCAGAGTGAACTTATGTACAGGACAGTAGCCTACAGCATGACACAATGTGTATAGCAACTGAGGGCACACATGTAAACATTGACTCCTAACACCCCCACTTGAACTCAGGTTGCTGTCTTTCAAAAAATTAAACAAACAAACAAAAACAAACACTGTGGACCTCTTCACACATTTTACACTCCAAACAGGTTTCCTGCAAACTTATTCAGTTTCAACTTAGTTACAGGTTTTGTCATGATATCTGCCACCATCTCTTCAGTAGAACAATATACCAGACACGCTTTTCCCTTGTTCACAGTAGACCTTATAAAGTGGTATTTTATGTCCACATGTTTACACCGCTGTCGGCTTACAGGGTTTTTGGCTAGGGCCCTGATTATCTTCATACACTATTGTTTGTGTGTATTTATAGCCATCAATACCTTCCAGCAGCTGCTCTAGATATATACACTCTTGTATGGTTGAGGCCAGAGCCATGTATTCTGCCTCACAAGTAGAGAGCGCTACTGTAGGCTGTTTCCTAGTCTTCCATGAAACTAAAGAGCTTACTGAGGCTTACACAGTATCCTGTGGTACTACGCCTGTCGGTGGTGTCGACTGCCCAGTCGGCATCACTGTAGGCCAGTAGGCCTAGCTTCTCACTTTCATTTTTCCGAAAACACAACTCCTTTTCGGTCGTGCCTCTGAGGTATCTTAGTACGTGTTTCACAGTGACCCACTGTTCCTCTGTAGGCTCAGCAAAATATTGTGACAGTTTTGCTTACCACAAAACTTAAATCTGGCCTTGTGCAAGTAGTCAGGTATATAAGACTGCCTACCACCTCTCTATACATCCTGACATCATCCATTTTCACTGCATCCTCAGTGTAATCTAGTTTCTGATCACAGGGCGTTTCTCTGGGTCTACAGTTTTGCATGTTGAACCGCTCCAGTATTTTGCATACTTTCCCTGTGACATCTTTACACATCCATCAGACTGGTTGAAATCAATACCCAGAAAGTGTTTTAGCTTGCCTAAATCTTTCATTTTAAATTTGGCTGATAACATTTATTTCACTTCCTTCAGTATTTTTTCATTGCTAGCTGCAATTATGAGGTCATCGACCCATATAATTATTATCACTTTCCCACCTTCTATCTCTTTGGCATAGACACAGTGGCCTGCTGTTTTGTGTAAAATCATCTTCAGTTAGACAGTCGTGCAATATCTTGTTCCAATTGCGGCCAGACTGTTTTAAACCATAAAGAGATTTCTCCAGTTTACACACTAAGTTTGACCTTTCTTCGTAACCCTCTGGCTGGTCAATGTACATTTCACAGTCTATGGGAGCGTGTAAGTACGCAGTTTTTACGTCTGATGTAGTAGCAGATCCTCCTGTGCTGATTTCTGTACACCACTCTTACACTCATCAAGTTGGCCGTGGGGGAAAAGGTCTCTCCATAGTCGATCCCCATCCTCTGGCTGTATAGCCTTTGGCCACAAACCGTGCTTTGTACTGTTCCTTTAATGTCACTTTTTATGGAATAAACCCATCTACCCCCCAATGTCTTCTTGCCTTTTGGCAGATTTGTCAGGGTAAACGTGTTGTTCTCGTTTAATGACTGGATTTCTTCATCCATGGCTTTGACCCACTCTTTTGAGTCAGCTGACGTCATAGCCTCTTTAAATGTCTGTGGAATGCCACATACTTGCTCTGTAGCAGTAGTCTATGCTCGTATGAAGCTCATCACTACTACTTTCTTCAGTTAAGAAGTCCTTTAAGCACTGGTGAAAGTGGGCCGGAACCGTCCGGAACTCAGTTCCGTTAAGAAATTCTGTGCCTGAACGGCGTTCCTGGAAGATGGAATCAAAATCCGATTGGGCTGCTGCTCGGCTGTCTAAAACCACGCCCTGTGCCCGCCTACGCAGCAGTCAAGCGCCGGGATTGGCCAGGAGCAAGTCTTTTGTCCTCTTTTGACAGCTGGAATCTCCCACACCACAAACACTGCACAGCATGCAGCCCAGCGATTTCATGAACCAACTGAATTGCTCTTGAGAGCGGACATTGAAATGAATGATGGTCACATACCTTCCTTAGTGTATTAACGCTATTGAAAACGTAATACAAGCTTTTAACACATTTCCCACACCACAAACACTGCGCCCAGCCCAGCAATTTTACTAGGCCTAACCAAATTGCTCTTGCGCGGACATTGAAAATAAATTACTGTAATATATTAACGCTAATGAAAACGTAGCACAAGCTTTTAACACACAAATGATTTTTAAACATATTTATTTCAAAACATCATTGTAAAATTCAGGGCTTTAGCCAAAGCTTCAATAACAGAGCTCAGCTGACAGTTGAACTTGCAAATGAAAAATATAAAAAATATAAAATTAAAAATACAATAGGCTACAGCACATAGGCCTAGCTTCTTCTTTTTTTGGCACAGCTATTCATTCGCCCCAGTCCAGCAGTTTGTTCCAGGCCAGTGAAGTCTCAACAATCTACAAAAACATGCAATAATATAAAATCATAGATACAAAGTTGAATCATACACAATCAATAAAGCCAAAAGTAAATGGTTAGCCTTCCCAATGGCCAAGGGCAGCATCTGTTATTCTGGCCTCAGCACTGAGGCGGTGGTCAGAAAGTCAAATAACCGCAGCAACACCAACAACTACAGCAAGGCTGCAATGAGGATATTATTATTGAAAGACAAAATCCTACATCGCACCAAAGCATACAATGTAGCCTACCGCGGTTATTCATAATAGTTCACACAGGAGAGAAACAATTTAATTGTTCAGTGTGTGGTAAATGTTTTGGTCAAAAAGGAGAGTTGAAATCACACATGATAGTCCACATAGGAGAGTCTGTTGTTGTAATTTTTAAACAGGCCTAAATAATTCACTATACATATTGTCAAGTGTTTCTAATTTCTACACCATACAGGCATTCAAAAAATGGATGTGTGTGTTCAGGGATGCATGAAGCTGGGGGCGGGAGGAGGACAATATGAAACGATGAAGGTTGGGGTAGTATAGTTCCTGTAAGAAATTCAAACCACTTTCACCCCTGCCTTTAAGTGACTTGGCTTCCTCCTGTCTCTAGTCGGATACCTCCCACTCCCACATTCATCATTTAGACTGGTTTGTGTCTGATTACTGTTGTCAGACATAGACACTGGGCTATCACTTGGTGTAATTTCACCTAGCACACTTTGAGTTTGTACAGTTGGCTCTTGAGTATCCTCTGTATACTCTCATTAACCTCCTGTGTGACCCTGCTAGCCCTAGGCTGCATCTCGCTGTCATAGCCACCATGTGGGTTTGGCTCTTGTGTCTGTGTCTGTTTCTCCACAGTTACCTTGCCCACAAACTTAACCAGCCTGTGCTTTTGTACTTTATCAGTATCTGGGTGATAGACCAAATACGCAGGGCTGTTTTTATCATAGCGCACGAAACGTCCCATGTCACATCTAGAATCAAGTTTTCCCTTGTCCTGTTTGTATGTGTAGCATACAGAACCAAACTTCTGCATGGTAGATACGTTTGGCTTCTTATCCGTTAGCATTAAGTAAGGTGTTTGCCCTGTACAACTATTAAAGCATCTGTTACGAACTATGGCCATTGTTAGGGCTGGGCGATATGACCAAAATCTCATATCCCGATATAAGTCATTTCATATTGCGATACCGATATATATCACGATATAGCATATTTTCTGTAAATTCTATTTATAGTTTATATAAAATGACCACATGGCCATTTATTTATGTAGCAGTTGAACCAGTTAAAATGTTGTCAAACCTCAAAAAGGATACATGCATTCAGAATACAGATAAGCATGGCTATTCTTTACAACACAAATAATAATAATTAGTTGCAGGGCAGTAGAATGAAACACAAACTGAACCACGCCACCAGTTCGATTTTCAAAGAGGACACTAGCATTTGATGTGTTTGATTTAAGCACTAATTTGGAATCATATCTAAAAGCTGACACTAGGCGGCAGTATTTCTTTAGTCAACGTCAAAATACCTACATGTTCAGTAGAAGAAGAATAAAACGGTAGAAGAAGAAGAACAACGTTAACCAACGCAACTCACACAGGGAAAGCTAAAAGCTAAAGCTAACGATAGACGTTTTGTTGTCAGCCCTCAAGGGACTTCCTGAGAGGAGATGTTTTGCCAGGTTTAACGTTAGGACACACGCAAATATGGATCAAACGCGGACTTAACACAGCGCAAATGCCTGGCTAGACTAGGCGGACGGAATGGAGGTAACATCTCCCTGCTCTTTAGCCTACTCACGGCTGATTTGTGCCACTTATAAAGGGACGCAACGGGCTTGTTGAGCATGCGTGTGTGGACTGTGGACGTGAGTAAAAAAGAGAGCACAGCGTCATCCAAATGACGGACAATATTGCCGTAAAGAGTGTGATTTGCAACACAACGATATAAACGATAGAGCATCATATCATACGAAATACATTTTCTATCGTCCAGACGAAATATATCGTCATATCGCCCAGCCCTAGCCGCTGTTTGTACTGCGTAGTTCCATAGCCGTTTTGGTAGCTCGCTTTCAATGAGCATACACCTACCCATCTCAAAAAGAGTACGCCAGCCCCTCTCAGCTGTACCATTTTGGTGGGGTGAATACGGAGCTGAAGTCTCATGTCTTATTCCGTTTTTCCTTAATAATGTTTGGAAATCCCTGGAGGTGAACTCCGTGCCATTATCAGATGTAATGCACTTCACTTTCCCGTAGGGGGCGATATCTGCCAGGAATTTTTCCGTGGCTTGTACTGTGTCACTTTTCGTTTTTAGAAAGTACACAAACACTGCGCTTGAATAGTCATCAGTGAATGACTGCACATATTTGTAACCGGCAATGGACTCTGTAGCTACCGGACCAGCTAGGTCCGTGTGTACCATTTGTAAGGGAGCCTTTGCTCTTCTATCAGGGTTTCTATTTCTACTTTGGGCAAACTTCCCCTGAGTACATACCTCACATTCTTGGTCGGGTCTATCTGTCTTGCCCTTAATTTGCATACCATCAACCACATTTTGCAACTTCCGGACATCTTCATAGTTACAGTGGCCTAATATCTCATGCCACATTTGTATGTCGTGACAGCTATTACACTTGTCACTATCCTCACCTTCAGTGTGCAGGTAATACAACCTGCCATAGACATGTATGTTAAACCTGGTACCGTCTCTGTGTATCAAAACGTCTTCTCCCTGTTTGAAGAAGACCGTGGCTCCACTGGCGGTCGCCACCACTGGCGGTCGTCCTGGGGGTATGACGGTATAAACAACGCATTTCTCAGTGTTGCTTTAAGTCTTCGTCCCCTGCTGTCCACCAGGCAAACTTCTGCTTCACCCTTGCGTTGTGCGACGCCGTTGCACAGGGTACCGTCCGCCAACTCTACACAGTGCTTCTCTGGCTTGAACGTGTCATCAAAGTGTTTGAACTTGGTGATGTCCGTGATGATGTGTGAGGTCGCTCCGGTGTCGACCATCAGGCCCTTCTCCTGGATGCTGCATGCTGGCCGCCGCTGAACGCCAGTGTCTCCGTCTTTCATCCTGAAGGCGTAATCTGCTTTGCCTCCACCGTTTTCTTCTGAGACTTTTCTCGTGACATCTTGTCTGTCCTTACGCCTACAAGTGGCGTCTTTGTGTGTGTCACTTTTGCAGTGACTGCAGCATGTCTTTCGCCGACATGCTCTCGCTCGGTGGCCTTTGGTGCCACATTTAAAAGTCAAGTCAAGTCAAGTTTATTTGTATAGCACATTTCATACACAGAGGCAATTCAAAGTGCTTCACATAAAATGGTTGACAGGAAAAGAAAAGAAAAGAAGAGAATAAAATGGACATTTAAAAGCATCACAACAAAACTTAAAAAAAAGAGTATAAAAAGTGCATTAAGCAACAGGCGCAGCAGTTGCAGAAAGAGCTAAAAACTTATAGAGGACTCATTGGGTTTGCATAGTAGCTGTCAGCAGTTAACACATTCAGTGCCAAGGACGTCTGTGGACGTCCTAAAAAAAAGTAACGAGGAGTGCCAAGGACGTCTGTGGACGTCCTAAAATCATAATTCATATTATTCCATAATTCTGCTGTTTAAGGTCGTACCTAGCCAGTGAGCATGAATCCCTTCAAGGGATCACACGGCGCCACCTTAAACATCGTCACAGGAGCTGCTCCACCCACCTCAGATCCTTTACTTTGTACAGGAGACAGCGGAGAAAGTGGAAACCGATGCATGCTTTCTGCCAGAGCCGTATATATTGCTCTGTCTACAGCGGACAGTGGGCTCGGCTGCATCCGCGCTCACAACTGAGCTCTTATGCTTCTATCTATCTCCACACGATTTCCTAGAAAGCCAGCATCCGAAGCCGAACGGCCAAGCCTTTTCGTTCAGTCGCGTTTGCCAGCGCGCATCATTTCCTTCTTGATGGGCGCTGGGATCTGTCCGGGGCAAAAACGAGAAAACAAACTATGTGCGTGTGGGAGGAGCCCGCAGCTCAGAGGTGGAGAGGGGAGAGGGGGGAGGGGGGGGGGGGGGGGGAGAGGGGTGTGTGGCACACAGGCTTCACAGAAACCACACCACACGCCACCACATCAGAAAACACCAGCCAGAGTCAGTGAATGTGCTCGAAATTAGAGTGCAAAAGGTATTCATAAAAGGGCCTATATCTTGGAAAGTAAAAAAAAACGACAGAAAACCCTTGAAAGTGCACTTTTTTGAGAGGCTGTAATTTCATAATGGAACTGTCTAGAAACAAAATTTCTTCTTTGGAAGAAGCAGGAGTGTTCAATGTTTCATTAAAGTCCAGCCCCGTTAATATAGCCATAATAGAAAAAATTCTATAGCTGTTTTCAACTGAATGGAAGTGAATCTGGCACAGGCTCCAGACAATTTTACTGAAGCGCTGTGGCACTGAATGTGTTAAAAGCGACGGTAAACATAAAAGTCTTTAGTCTATTTTTAAAAGTAAGTAAGGTTGGGGCAGATCTGACGTCTTCAGGCAATTTGTTCCAGCTAGCAGAAGCATAGTGGGTAAATGCAGCCTTCCCATCATTTGATTTGATCCTAGGGACAGTTAATAAACTGGACCCTGTTGACCTAAGAGTTCTAGACGGTTCGTAGCGTGGGAGCAATTCAGCTATGTATTTTGGGCCTAGGCCATTAAGTGATTTATAGACTAATAACAGTATTTTAAAATCTATTCTATGACACACTGGCAACCAGTGTAAGGACTTAAGAACTGGAGTGATATGATCAGCTTTCTTAGTCTTCGTTAGAACTCTAGCAGCAGCATTCTGAATGAGTTGAAGTTGCCTAAGTTCTTTTTTGGAGAGACCAGAAAAAAGGCTATTGCAATAGTCTAACCTACTACAAATGAAGGCGTGAATTAGTTTTTCTAGATCCTGTCTGGACATGTATGCCCTAATTCTTGCTATATTTTTAAGATGATAAAAAGCTGATTTTCTAATTGACTTAATGTGGGAGTTAAAGTTGAGATCGGAAACAATAATAACGCCAAGATTTTTGACTTGATCCTTAGGCTTCAGGGATAGAGACTCAAGGCGTACAGTGATTTTAAGCCTTTGTTCTTTGGGGCCAAAGACGATCACCTCTGTTTTGTCTTTGTTTAGCTGTAGGAAATTCTGGCACATCCAGTTATTTATTTGATCAATGCACTGGCACAATGATTCTATGGGGGCATAGTCAGCTGAGGAAAGAGTTATATACAACTGAGTGTCGTCTGCATAGTTATGATAGGCTACTTTGTTTTTTTGCATAATTAGGCCTAGAGGGAGCATATAAAGGTTGAAGAGAACGGGCCCCATAATGGATCCTTGAGGCACCCCACAAGTCATCCTAGTTAGGTCAGATGTGTAATTGCCAATGGAGACGAAGTACTTCCTGTCTTGAAGATATGAACCACTGGAGGACCGTACCCGATAGCCCAACCCAGTTTTCCAGTCTGTCCAATAAAATTGAGTGGTCAACAGTGTCAAATGCAGCGCTAAGATCCAGTAGCACTAGAATCGAATTTTTGCCTGAGTCTGTGTTCATTCTGATGTCATTTATGACTTTAGTAAGCGCGGTTTTTGTGCTGTGATGGGGGCGAAAGCCTGATTGGAGTTTATCTAGGTCAGATATTCAGCAGTAACACAGTAGTTGAGCATTTCAGAATAGCAGCAAGGTATTCGAACGATGAGAAGTCTCCAAATGTTACCTGCTTACATTGAAACATATCAGAAAAGACAATCGCTACTCCCCCGCCCCCCTCTTATCAGCTCTGGGAGTGTCAATGAAGCTATAATTAGGCGGTGCTGATTCGGACAGAACAGCCACTCTGTTGTTCATATCGAGCCAGGTTTCGGTGAGGAACATTAAATCCAGATTATGACTGGTAATCAGATCACTGATGAGGAGAGATTTATTTGACAGCGACCTAACATTAAGGAGTGCGGCTTTAATATTTTTAGAGCCTGGAACTTGTATCGTTTGCTTCACAACGGGAATGGAGATTAAGTCTGATTTAGAGACAGATCGTGTTGGGGGGAAAGTATTATGTCTGTATGAAATCAAGACTGGAATCGAAGCATTGGATCGATAGACCAATGGAGGTTTATCGCAGCCAGTTCCATTTCTAGTGTGTGCTGGTGCATTTCCTTTACAAGACTGCTGTGGGACCTTGTTTCTATCGGAACAGGCCGGGATGGAGGGGTCTGGCGTCGGGCAGATTGGGGGGGTCTTGGACAGGTGGGGGTGGGGCGTGTCGACACTTGGGGGACTGCCACCACTGCCGACTCGGGGTCGGCAGTGGTGGGTCGGGGGTGGGTCGAGGGGGCGTGGGGGATGGCAGAGAGAGGGTGGGTGTGGGGGGGGGGGGGGAGCAGGTAGGTTGAGGGGGATGTAAGGGAGAGGACTGTGGGGGGGCCAGGTCGGGGTCGGGAGTGGTGGGTCGGGGGTGGGTCGGCGGGCGCGGGGCATGGCAGTATGGGAGAGGGCTGGAGGGCATGTGAGGGGGGGACGGTCGGGGGGCCAGGTACGGGGTCGGGAGTGGTGGGTCGGGGGTGGGTCGGGGGGGCGTGGGGCATGGCAGTATGGGAGAGGGCTGGAGGGCATGTGAGGGAGGGGATGGTCAAGGGGGCAGGTTTGGGGGCGGGAGGGTAGAACGAGGGGGCTTAGATGGACAGGGGGACTGGGGGATCATAGACAGTCCAACGCTTATCAGTTCGTTCAACCTGCTGGAGAATGGAATGGGGGAGGGGGTGGGGAGAGGTGGAGGAGCAAAGAGGTAGAGGAAGGGGCATTTTCATCCATCATTTCATCCTGGGAGAGAGGCGTCTCCGATGGCTGTTGAAGGTTGTGGGGGATGGGTGTAGAGGCCCCGAGGACAGGAGGGGAATCAGTTGAGGAGGCTAGTCGGTTGGCCTCGGAGGGCAGAGAGGAGGAGGAGGGGGCAGCATCCTCCACTTCATCCTGAGAGCAGAGAGGAGGCGAGGGGGAGGGGGGGGCAGTGTCCTCTACTTCATCCTGGAAGCAGAGAGGAGGGGGAGGGGGCAGCGCCCTCCGCTTCATCCTGGAAGGAAGACGTCATGGTTGGTTGTTGATGAACTGGGAGTTGGCGGGGGGGAGTAGAGGCTCCGAAGGGGGGGGGGGGGGGGGGTAGGCTGAGAACGCCTGCATGGCAGAGGATGTTTCGTCTAGTCAGCTGACCTCGAGTTGTGGCAACAGGGATTGTTGTTGATGAGACGTGTCGTCTGGTAGCAGAGTGACCTCGCGGCGAGGGTTGGAGATAGTGGAGAGGGGGGGGGCGCATTCCTGGCCGTGGAGTTATCAGATGTTGGATGATTGATGTTGTAGATAAGGTTGGCAGTAAACAGCCGTGTGCGATCTCTGTTGAGTTGACCATTACAACTGTAGAGATGGCACAAGGAGGTAAAACACACCATATATGCATCTTCATTGTTCCTGTCATATGCGCTTGACTTGGCGGGCTACCGTCCTGGTCTAGCTTGAGTCTTCATCACATTATCGCTTGACTCCGCCACGCTTAATTTCTCTGTGTCTTCATAACTTCGCAGTTTTGTTTTGAACTCTGCAAAAGTTATATTATCTTCGGTATGTGTCACGTGTATTGCAAATGGTCTAAACGCCACGGGCAGTCCCTTCAAGACCATAGCAATCAGTAGGCCATCGCCGAACGTCTCACCTGCGTTCCTTAACGCTGTGATGGCAGTTTCTGCCCGGATGGGGTAACACTTTCACTGCTTGTCTTGTGAAGCGATGTCAACATGGTGTACAAGTTTATTATCCGGGGTTTTCCCCTCCCGGCATAATACTCCCTTAATATCTTCAGGGCTTTTCTTGCATTGTCTGGCGCATCCCTCATAATTAGCGAGAGGCTTTTATCGTCTAAAAGTTGAATTAGCTCAGCATACGCATCTGCGTTTTTCTTGCCGTCTGCCGCTATCTCTTCTTGACCCGCGGGTTCCCCTAGAATCGTCTTCT
Source organism: Poromitra crassiceps (assembly GCF_964638095.1). Lineage (NCBI taxonomy): Eukaryota > Metazoa > Chordata > Actinopteri > Beryciformes > Melamphaidae > Poromitra > Poromitra crassiceps. The sequence continues at coordinate 115,232,176 of NC_139624.1, forward strand.
TCAATCCTAATAAGTGCAGGTGGCCCAACAGCTTGGTCTCCCACAGTTCATACTTAGTCTCATCTCCGTCGAACATGAGGCGAGGCAACCTGCTTGTCCCTCGATGATCCATGATTAGCTTGGTTTGCTATCCCGTTAGCACGCGGTCCGCTGCGACTTTCTGACGGCGATAAAACAAATGTTCTCCCTGAATGGCTCCTGGGCCCATAACCTGTGACGTTAAAGAAGGCAGATGCACAGCCAACTCTCCCGCGTTGCACCCGGAGAAAACCACCCGACGGAGTAATAACTCTGGAGACTCTTCTCTTCTCTTTAGCCTCACGGCTTATTTATTTAGCTTTACTGTTGTCACTTCGTTCTGTAAGGGTCGACTGACAGGAACACACACATGGAAGGTGGGCATGCCTCTCTGACTCATAGTGATGATGCAAGAATGCGTCCACACACACCTAGCGCCTTTGCGCCTCACAGTGGCTCATTTCAATACTGCACCCAGAGTGAACTTATGTACAGGACAGTACAGCATGACACAATGTGTATAGCAACTGAGGGCACACATGTAAACATTGACTCCTAACAATAACCCTATGTGAAAATGTGTTTTTAAAATGTATCTGTAATCCTTTACACTAAAATAAACTGGAAAATGTTGAGGTTTTGTCTTTTATAGGTTATTATTGATTTTCTTTGTCTGGCCCACTTGAGACCAAATTGGGTCGCATGTGGCCCGTGATCTAAAATGAGTTTGACGCCCCAGCAACTTTGAGTACCTAGAAAAGCGCTATATAAGTCATGTATTATTATTATTATTATTATTTCTCCCTGTACCAGCATGTGAAAAAATATGAATGGTGGTGAATGGAGAGATACATTACTTTTTTGATCCCGTTTGAATTGTGCCACGGGGTACACATGTACAATTTTGTCAATTTAAAAGATGTTGGGCCCTATCTTCCCACTGGCCTTAGGCGCAAAAACTGGCATTAAACGCAAAAAAACGCGCCTTGCGCCTGCCTCGGGAAGATAGCAACATGGTTTTAGGCCCCGAAATGTGCTTTACGCCGAAGAGGCGTGGCGCAGTGCCAGAATAGGCCAGAATGGGCGTTTCGGCCTTAACTCATTGAGTGCCAGCCACTTTTGGAAAACGGATGCTCCCAGTGCCAGCCCTTTCAGAGCGTTTTCAGTGATTTCTCGAGGCCCACAGAATATTGTGTGATATTACTATGTAAACACTGAACACGCCCAAAGAACGATGAGACTCTATTGTATCATCAGCAAAAAAAAGTTTATTGATATCATTTTCCATTCTTTAGTTATCAGCCGGAGAAGATAGGTTGTTTTCAGCAAAAACAGATGTTTCAAACTAGAAGCTGAGATAATCAGCCTTTTGTGAAATGAAGCATTTCAAGCACATCACTGACTCTGAAGCTAATATTTTCTGATGTAGTGACACCTCAAAAATAATTTCCTTCAATAAAACAGGGAAAACAAAGGAATTTTGTTTGGCAAAATAATATTTTTTAGCTGCAACCAGCAGCGCTGGCCCCTGCGTGCGCAGACCCTACACCTTCTTGCTGGTCTTGATTTACTGCTGGTGGGCATCAGATATTCTAGCTTGTGTTTGTAAATCTGTCCATCGAGCCTCCTGCTGTCTGGGTCGGTGTTGTATGCTGCCCTGCGTGCCCCACCCCCCTCAACTGCACACTCCTCCGTGGGAGTGTCTCTGGTGGCTCTCTGCTGCGTTTGCTCTGCACTGAAAAGTCCGCTACGCCCAGCTTTTTCACAGCGTTCCGCCGTTTTTGTCGCCGGCTCCCAGCGCTTCCAGCTGAGAATAATGTAACTTTTCAGAAAGACGCTGGTGTCGGCAACTAATCATGTGGAGGGGCTATCGCAGCGGAGATGGAGGGGCTCAATTGTGCCAGCAGATTGGCTGCTGTTCACAGGCACAGCTAACGTTATGCTTCATGCATATCGATGCATACCGATGCGGTTTCCGTTTCCCCATGACTGCTTCTCTGTTTTTTGCTCACCTTTCTCTAATCTGGAGAGCACTGTCGCCACCTAATGGGTCCGTAAAATAGCTTATACACATTCAAGTCAAGTCAAGTCAAGTCAAATTTTATTTATATAGCACCTTTCATACACAAAGGCAATTCAAGGTGCTTTACAAAAAAATAATCGAAAAAACAAGCAGCAAAGCAATGCACATATAAAAAACACATAAAAAACACAGCCGACAGTTTTAGTTAAAATATATACTCAAATTAACAAACATGAAACATTATTTCTGTTTTAAATAAGTTACAAGGCACTCTTCAGTATTATTATTACATGTACAGTCCATTTGTTGGAAATGTACAGGAATTTTTTTTTTTAATTACAGGCCGAGAGAGGCAGTAGTTTAGTAGCAGTTAAAAGCAAGAGTAAACATAAAGGTCTTTAGCTTGGATTTAAAAATAGGCAGAGTAGGGGCAGATCTAATGTGTTCAGGGAGTTTGTTCCAGTTATGAGAGGCATAGTGGGAGAACGCGGCTTCACCATGTTTTGATTTGGTCCTTGGGACAATTAGTAGACCAGTGCCTGAAGATCTCAGGGATCTGGATGGTTCATAGTGTAGAAGCATTTCAGAGATGTAGTGTGGGCCTGACCCGTTGAGAGATTTGTAAACTATTAGCAGAATTTTAAAGTCTATTCTAAGATTTACTGGCAGCCAATGCAGGGATTTGAGAACTGGTGTAATGTGTTCAGCTTTCTTGGTTCTTGTTAGAACTCTAGCAGCCGCATTCTGAATGAGCTGAAGTTGTTTAACAGCTTTTTTGGGAAGACCATTGAAAAGACTGTTGCAGTAGTCTAGCCTGCTAGAAATGAAAGCATGAATTAGTTTTTCAAGATCTTGTTTGGACATATAGCCTCTAATCCTTGCTATATTTTTTAGATGATAGAAGGCAGATTTTCTTATAAGCTTGATGTGAGAGTTGAAATTTAGATCAGAGTCAATAATAATGCCAAGATTTTTTACCTGGTCCTTTGGCTTCAGAGATAGGGATTCGAGGTGAGCAGTAACTTTGAGCCTATCTTCTTTTTTGCCGAAGACAATTATCTCTGTTTTGTCTTTATTAAGTTGGAGAAAATTCTGGCACATCCAATCATTAATTTGCGCAAGGCACTGACACAGTGACTCTATGGGGGCATAGTCATCCGATGAGAGGGCTATGTAGAGTTGGGTGTCATCTGCATAGCTATGATAAGCTATTTTGTTTTTTTGCATAATTAGGCCCAGAGAGAGCATATAAAGGTTAAACAGGACAGGACCTAAAATTGATCCTTGGGGTACCCCACATGTCATTTTGGTTTGGTCAGATGTGTAGTTGCCAATGGAGACAAAGTAGTTCCTGTCTTGCAGATAAGATCTGAACCACTCTAGGACCGTGCCGGAAAGCCCGACCCAGTTTTCCAGTCTGTCCAATAGAATTTCGTGGTCAACCGTATCAAAGGCAGCGCTGAGGTCTAGTAACACTAAGATTGAGATTTTACCTGAATCAGTGTTCATTCGGATGTCATTTATAACTCTGATAAGCGCAGTTTCGGTGCTATGATGGGGTCGGAAGCCTGATTGGAAAGGATCTAGGAGGTCATTGGAGGATAGAAAGGTATTGAGTTGTTGGTAGACAGTTTTTTCGAGTATTTTGCTAATAAAGGGAAGATTTGATATTGGTCTGTAATTGCTGATTATAGAGGGGTCGAGGCTACGCTTCTTTAGCAAGGGCTTAACAACTGCAGTTTTTAGAGATTTTGGGAAAATGCCTGTAAGAAGAGAGGTATTAATTATCTTCAGTATGTCGGTCGCCAGGCAACTGTAGACATTTTTTAGAAAGCTTGTTGGCAGGGTGTCTAGGCAACACGATGAGGATTTAAGGCCTCGTATCGTTTCTTCTAGTTTCTTGTGGTCAATGACATTGAACTGAGTCATGTTAATTAAGCACCTATTCTGTGGGTGCGGCGGAGCCACATTTGTTCTTGATGTGGAAATAGTTAGTCTGATATTTATAATTTTATCCCTAAAGAAGGTCGCAAATTCATTGCATTTGACATTGGATAGAAGATCAGGGGCAATTTGTGGGGGGGGGTTTGTCAGCCTGTCAACAGTGGCAAAAAGAGTGCGAGCGTCATTGGTGTTTTTGCTGATAATGTCGGAGAAGAAGAATTTTCTGGAATTTTTTAGTTCCTGGTTGTAGGAGTGAAGACTATTTTTATAGATGTCATAATCGATGTGAAGTTTAGTTTTCCGCCATTTGCGCTCGGCTTTCCTACAATCTCTTTTTTTGTTATTTACAGAGGGAGCGTTTCTCCATGGTGCTTTTTTCTTACCGGAGATTAGTTTAGATCTAATGGGAGCTACAGCATCAATAGCCTTTAGGGTTTTAGAATTGAAGTTATCTAGGAGATCATTGACAGAGGCTGAGGAGAGGGAAGGGGCCAGCGAGAAAGCCTCCATGAACCGTGTGCTAGTGCTCTCGTTGATGTAACGCTTTTTGATGGTTTTTGACCGAGTAAGAGCGATAGGGGTGATCTTGAGTTCAAGAAAAATACAGAGATGGTCGGACAGAGCAACATCACTAGCTGAAAGAAACGATGACTCAAAGCCCTTGGTGATAAATAAATCTAGGGTATGGCCTCGATTGTGAGTGGGCCCAGAGACATGTTGTAACAGGTCAAAAGTGTCAAGGAGGTTATTCAATTCTTTGGCATTATTATCATTGGGGTTGTCAATATGAATATTAAAATCTCCTGCAATAGTTAAACAGTCATGTTCTATGGAGATTATAGAAAGGAGTTCTGAAAATTCATCAAAAAAACTACTAGAGTACTTAGGTGGTCTGTATATAATCAGTAGTAAAATAGAGGGAGAGCACTTCAGAACAGCGGCCAGATATTCAAACGATGAAAAGTCGCCAAACGATACCTGCTTGCATTGAAAAGCATCAGAGAAAATAATAGCTACTCCTCCCCCTTTCTTACCGACTCTGGGGGCGTCAATGTAGTTAAAGTTAGGTGGGGCTGACTCATTAAGAACATATTCCCTGTTGTTTAGATCAAGCCAGGTCTCTGTGAGGAACATGAGGTCCAGTTTATGACTCGTAATCAGATCGTTTATTAGAAGCGACTTGCTTACAAGTGACCTAATATTTAGCAGTGCAGCCTTGATAGCTGCACTGATAGGTTGAATTTGTAAATGCTTTTCAGAGTGTCCCTGGAGAACAGATACTAGGCTTGGTCCTGGAACAGGACGTGCTGAGAGATAATCTTTGTTTGTTCTGTAGCTAATCAGGGTGGGGATAGTTAGACATCTGATCGTTTCATGATCCTCTGTGACCTTGTTTTTGGGGCAGAAAATGCTTTTTTCTTCAGTTTTCCCCTTTGGGGCGGGCAGGGAGATTGAGGGAAGGGTGAGCGGGTGGGAGGGGGAGGTGGTTTTGAGGGTGGGGGGTCGGAACAAGGAGGTCTTGGGGGTGGGGAGGAGCGAGGGGGTCTTTGGGGTGGGGAGGAACAGGGGGTGCTGGAGCGAGGGGGTCTTTGGGATGGGGGGGGGCGAGGAGGGGGAGATGTTGAGGGTGGGGAGGAGCAGGGGGCGCTGGCTATTCTGGCGTGAGTCTGTTCAGCCAGTGTGTTCATGACAGATGGAGAGGGCTGATTAGCCAGTTCTTTTAGGCCAGGAGTCTGTTCGGCCAGTGTGTTCATGACAGATGGAGAGGGCTGATTAGCCAGTTCTTTTAGGCCAGGCGGAGGGGTGCACTGCAGGCTAGCTAGTCCAGCGTCAGCCCGCTCAAACAGTTTGTTGGAGGTGCGGAGCGGGCTAGCTAGACTAACATTAACCTCCTCAATTAGCTTGTTCATGCCAGCTGAGAATGGCAGTAGGTGGAGGGAGGGGGAAAGGGAGGAGGGCGATGAGAGGGAGGTGGAGGAGTGGAGGGGGGGGGGAAATGAGGTCTCCAAGGAAACAGCTGGGGGGGCGTCGCTCCCCGCCGGGTAAACACCTGGGGGGGCGTCGCTCTCCGCCGGGTCATCAGGCCGTTGAGCTGCGGTGGGGGGCGAGAAGAGGGAGGTGGGAGAGTGGAGGGGAGGGGGAAAGAGTGGGGAAGGAGGGGTGGAGGAGAAAGGGGGGGTGGAAGAGAGGAGGGGAGGGGAGAAGATGAAGTCGTCGTCGTTTGGTGGAGCGTTGACCAGTTGAGCCGCGGCGTCGACCTGTAGAGCCAGGACAGCGGCTGCCGGATGTGTGGCGTTGGTCAGTTGGGCCGGGGCGGCGGCAGGAGGTGGGGCGTCTTTGGTCAGTTGGGCCGGGGCGGCGACCTGTAGAGCCGGAGGTGTGGCGACTGCCGGAGGTGTGGCGTCATTGGTCAGTTGGGCAGGGTCGGCAGCTGGGCCGGAAGCTGCGTCGATCTGAGCATGGTCAGTGGCTGCAGGTGGAGCAGGGCTGGAGGAGAGCTCTGTGGCCGCTGCGTCAGGCTGTCTGTCTTGGGGAGGCTTTAGAGGGATCTTGACCTTGTAATAGTCCACCGTGTATAGTAGATTAGAACTCAGTAAAGCCTCGCCAGCACTATTGAGATAGCGCCCGTCCGTAGTGAAGAGGTGCTCACGCTGCCAGAACAAATTAAAATTCTCAATAAAGTTTACTTTATGTAGTGGGCAGGCGGTGGAAAGCCATGAGCTTAGGCCTAGTAGTCTGCTGAAGCGGTTCGTGCCCTGAGATGGTAAAGGACCACTGATAAAAGCCTCAATGTTTAGAGAGGCTAGCATATTCAGCAGATTGGTAAAATCAGATTTAAGTTTCTCTGATTCTTGCTTATAAATAACATTTTTTCCAATGTGCAGGATCACCCTAGTCACAGCTTTGTGAGATGTAAGTAGCTCTGTGATTTTTCCTGTTATGTCAGAGATTGCGTCTTGAGGGAAGCAGTATGTTTTGGAGTTTCTCCAACTCCTGATGTTTTTCACGGTGTAATCGCCTACTATCAGGGTTGTTATGGCTTGAGTGTCCTTGGGCTTTGAGACAGTGTTTCTTCCCTGAGGCCTTGTGCTAGCGCTAGCCTGATTTTCCTTCTCATGGAGCTGGGCAGCTATGTCAGCTGGAGGTGATCGACATCTCCCATATTTTTACAGGAGATGCATCAGGCTTTGATCCACGTCCCACCGTCAAAATACACAATTGACGTCTTTAGACGTCATTGGCACTCTACGTTACTATTTGAATTGACGTCTTTAGACGTCATTGGCACTCAATGAGTTAAAGGCCCAATCCGTCAATACTCACTATTACTGACGCCGGTGGCCGTTAGTGTAACTGCAGGCAGCGTGTGAACGAGCTGACGCGTGGGCACCATACTCGCATGCGCACAAGCAGTTGCCTGGCAACAGCAGACTGTGTTGGTTGCTTTGTAACGTTAACTCATAAAAGTCACTTGAAAACGGCAACCTGGACAATTTATCGGTCAGCTCAGCCTCGAGATGCCCAGGAAGGATTCTGGATGAATTAGGGGACGTTATTGTGGCATGTTTGGCCGTGTTTTGGCTTGCGTTGGCTGCGGGGAAGTCGATACTCATGTTAGCACAAGCCAGGAAATAGCCTGCTCCCCCTGTATGTACGGTACCGTGTAATGCCTGGAGTTGACCAAACTGAACAATCAAACAATGTTTCATAAGCATAACAGTAACGTTAGGCATATTTACGACTGTTAAATTCATTATCCACACAAGACGGTAACGTTATTAGTGGGGCTGGTGGTAATTTCTATAAATGTAAATTAATATTAGTTAGCCGCGATTAGCATCAAGCTAACGTTAACTATGTGCAGTCCCACTGCAGTCAGAGCCTGCTGGCTGCGGGGAAGTCGATACTCATGTTAGCACAAGCCAGGAAATAGCCTAGGGTGACCATACGTCCTCTTTTGCCCGGACATGTCCTCTTTTCACGTCCTGTCCGGGGTGTCCGGGGGGGGTTTATTAATTATTGAAAATGTCCGGGTTTTCACAGGACCATTAGGCATAACGATGCCTGGCGCTTTAAATAGTACTCTGTTGCGTGTGACGTAATCCCTGAGAGGCTGCCTCCCTTGTGGGCGGCTCTTGTGTCACTCACTCACAAACACAGAGAGCTGACATCGGAGCAGCAGCACTGGCTCCGAGCCTCCTACTACAAAATGCCGAAGCGTAAGTGTGAATTAAGATTCCCCACTTACGGTCCTGGTCGGGACAAATGGGAGGCGGAGTGCACTGTGTGCAAAGCTATGTGTCCCTTTCAAATAAAGGTGCGGGGGATCTGAAAGCTCACATGGACACAGACAAACATAAGAAAGCTGTGCGGGGGGAGAGTTCGTCTACAAAATTAACGGACCCGGGAAAACGGAGGATTTGCATTTCATACTGTGAAACACCACAACAGCTACAGGTCCATGGATAGCACTATAGTGCCTTGAAGTAATATTGATAGTATTAGCCTATATTAATATTGAAGTAGCCTAATTTTTGGTTTGTTACGGTTTTATTATTTACATTATTACATTGACAATATTGTAAGAGATATTTTGTTAAAATATTTTCTAATACAGAGGTATTATTTATAACATTATTTCATATTTTTATATTTATTTTTCCAGTAAGACTTGAAAAGAGTATTTTTTTGTATTATAGGCTATATAATAAAGTATCTCGAGGCGGAGCCGAGTGTCCTCTTTTTGGAAATCAAAATATGGTCACCCTAAAATAGCCTGCTCCCCCTGTATGTACGGTACCGTGTAATCCCTGGAGTTGACCAAACTGAAGCATAACAGACAGTAGGCTAACGTTAGGCATATTTCCGACTGTTAGATTCATTATCAACACAAGACAGTAACGTTATTAGTGGGGCTGGTGGTAATTTCTATAAATATAGCTAAATATATTAGTTAGCCGCGTATAGCATCAAGCTAACGTTATGGTTATAATAGGCAGACTGACCACCGCAGCTAAATGCAGTCAAACAATAATGTTCCATGACCATAAGCATAACGGTAGTAACGTTAGGGTTGCATTACTTCACACAAGACGGTAATGTTAGCAGAGTTTCTGACCAGGTGGTCAGATACTTGTACTACGGAGTGACAGTAAAAATCTTGAATCTTGAAAATCCATTAGCAAGCAGCTAACGTTATCTGGTCAAAACCACATTACAGTAGCTACAAGCAGCAAGTTTCCTTCATGAACCGATAACACAGTCCTGACTCTAGTTTCCCCCCGATGTCGGTCACATTGCTGCTGTCTGGCCAGACGGGCTTCATTAGATAAATATTTATTTATTTATTTAGTGTGGACTTTTTCTGGAGTCTGTGTTGTTTCCTTTTGCTAGCAGCTAGCGACGAACGTAACGTTAAAAGCTACTTTAGCCATTTCCTGTTAGCAGTCTAGGACAAGAGACAAGCTCATGAACGCGCGCAGACTTCACATCCTCTAGCTGTGGCGGGAAATGCTATCCCCTTCGAAACTGCGGTTTTTCCATGTATCTTCTGAACGGCTGGTCGGAGAGAAACGCCCCTGGTCGCCATTTTTAAGTTACGTCAAGGCGCATTCACTCAGTGCCAATAATAAACACTTTGTGCACATTTATTTCTCGCCAGAACCAACGGAATGGGCCTTTAAATACCGGCCTAACGTTATCTCCCCCCCTGGCGTTAATTTAGCGCTAAGCACTTTTCAAAGCCAGGCCTTATTCAGTGCGCCGCGGATATTACTGTGCGTATTTACGCACAGCTCTCCTCTGCCGATCTCACACTCTCTCCCCCTCTCTCTCTCTCTCTCTCCCTCTCTCTCGTGCGTCAGACAGGCATGAGCCCCTGTCACAGCTCTCCTCTGCCGATCTCACACTCTCTCCCCCTCTCTCTCCCTCTCTCTCGCGCATCAGACAGGTATGAGCCCCTGTCACAGCTCTCCTCTGCCGATCTCACACTCTCCCCACAGCTCTCCTCTGCCGATCTCACACTCTCCCCTCTCTCTCTCTCTCTCCCTCTCTCTCGCGTGTCAGACAGGCACAAAGACCGATGGAAAGAAAGTTGTTATATCACAGTGTTGAGCCCCTGTCATTCAGAGGCTGTTGAGCCACATGTGAAATCTCCCAGCATGCATTGAGGCTAATACATTTCGACAAGAAATATCAACCAAATCAGCCTAAATTGCCTAAAGTGGTAGATAGAAATAATGTTTATGTTCACACAACATGCAATTCTCGAACATTTCAATATTGGCCAAAATAAAACAGAAATCCAAACACAACCCTATCTGAAACATATTATGTAATCCAGGTGGTATATACTGTATATCCCTCGCAGATTTAACGTGATTTAGATGAGTGACAGCCGTAACACAGTACTACTGTGATGTCCTTCTGTGATGTCCGCTCCATAAGACTTGGCTTACTTCACATTTACTTTTACAATAAAAACACATTTATGCAATGACTTTACATAATGTAGGCTATATTTATGTGCATCATCTGCAGCACTGGAGAAGAAAAGGTAGCGAGAGAAAACTATATAATTCTAATCTGGACAAACTTTCACCAATCTAATCTCATCATGACATAGGCCACATAGGGATAGGCTATATTTTTCTAGCCAATGCGTTTAGAACATTCTTTTCACTTTGATCTTGCTATAGTGTAGCATATTTACATGCTTGCAGTATTTAAACTGCAGTGAGATTGGTTTGAGAAGCATAATAATATGGAATAATATATATGGAGACAGACGGGGATGAAAGGGAGGGGGGGAGCTGAGAGCGCTTTGGTCGGCTTTTCTGACCGGACCGGATCGCTCTGTGGAATAGGAGCTTAAAAGGGAAGCTTGTGATCCGTTTACTGCACTTCTCCAATGAGCAGGTTGTGCATAATTTTAAGCTTAAAAGGCGTGGTTATAATGCTTCAGGCCGCGTGTAGCGCCAACACAAAAATATCGAGTGCGCTGATCCACGGCCACTAATCTGCGCTGCGCCTGGCACTAAGCGCAGTTTTTAGGCCGTTGCAACGATAGAGGGCAATAACTGTGCATCTATCTATTCATCTTATTATAAGCAATGTTGACTGTCTGTTTGTTTCAAGAATTTTGTCCGGCCAGAGCTATGCCGTTTTACGTGCGATCGGGCTGAAACTTTCAGGGGGTATAAAGAGCACCTGTGCGGGTGACCTGATGGAGATTTTTTAATTAGGGCAGATCAATTGCCCTAAGGTCGATTGCACTAAGGCTGAGGCTATAGATCAGTGATGTCACACATAGGCATTGTGACATCATTGTGACACCACTGATCATGTCATCAGTGTGACACACACACACACACACACACACACACACACACACACACGAGAGAGACTGAGGAAGAGGGAGAGAGAGGAGAGAGAGAGGGGGGGGGGGCGGAAGAGACTGAGGGAGAGGGAGAGGAGAAGGAGAGAGACTGAGAGAGAGGAGAGGGAGAGAGACTAAAGGAGAGGGATGAGAGGGAGAGAGACTGAGGGAGAGGGGGTAGAGACTGAGAGAGAGAGAGAGAGAGGGAGGGAGACAGACATTGCGCATGTGCCAATAGGGCAGGCGAGGCCACGCAGCAGCCGAGCTGCGTGCAAGCTGCTTATGCGAGCTGCAGGGCCAGCTTGGCGAGCTGCAGGGCGGGCGAGGCTGAGCTAGCGAAAGTTGGAGCGGCACCGATCACCCACTCAGTCCCGCTCCAGTTTCGATCACAACATGTTCGAATCAGAATGCATCGGTGCGTGGCCATGTGCACGCCCACTATTTTCTTGCCAGCTGCTGCAAGACGAGCAGGAAGAGAAACGAACATGCAGCCGACTCTGCTGAGCTCATGTTATTTGTAGTGAGCAATGCCCATTGCCCAGGCGTTTAAATGCAAATTAAAACACCCTGGCCTTTTGATCTTTTTTATTATTTTGAGCGGAGCGGAGCGGTGAGTGCGAGCGGGTGAAATCTGTATCGAGCGGAGATCGGTCTGGAGCGGTGCGGGTGGAAAGGGCCACTCCGGGAGCGAGGAGCGGTAATTATCACCGCTCCACTCTGCTCACATGCTCTGGTATCAACCTCCCTGTCTTCAGCAGAGTTGGGGTCTGTTAGTCAAAAAAGTAATGTATTACACATTACACATTACTTTAAAAAAAAGTAATGCCTTACTTTACTTGATTACTCCCTGGAGAAAGTAATTTGTTACACTACTCGTTACATTACTTTTGCGTTACTCCGTAACATCGCCTGAGATGCATTGTCATGTAATTTGCCAGTTAACTGTTAACTGGCAAATTACATGTTACATGTTGTATTGTACATGTTGTATACATGTTGTATTGTTAAACAATACAACATTAAACCTTAGATATGGCCATTAGCACAAATCTCTATCATAATAAGGTAGGTTGCAAAACTTTTCCTGTCTGATGGTGGCTGTCCATTCCCTGCCATCTGTATTTTGCTCAGTATGTTTCTGAAAAATGGCGATTCTACTGTTGACACTGGCAACATTTCCTCTACCATGTACGAGGCAACAAGCCTGTCCATCTCTGATTTTGATGTTACCTGGTGAAAAGCAAGCTTTTGCTGCTGGCTTGGGGTCGAGGCGGGCGACTCAGGTTGGCTCTGCGGGTCTCTCGCAACCAGCTATGATGATTCGATATTGCATGCACTGGCCTATCTGCAAAGAAACGGTTTACTGCATATTCAAACCAGTGTATCCTATTAGAGAGACACAACTATGATCTTAATTAAAATTGGCTAAGTGGGTGGCGATGTGTGTGGCGCGGTAGTAGGTCACGATTGTGATGTCATCAGTGATGTCGCTTGAGCAATTGTGATGTCATTATTGATGTCACTCGAGTAATTGTTGTGATGTTATCAGTGATGTCACTCAAACAACTATTTGCGCAACTGTGATGTCACTCAGGCAGTTGTGATGTCATCAGTGATGTCACTCGAGCAACTGTGATGTAGTATGAGCCGATGGCACACAATTACAGTGGGTGGGCGGTGTCTGTCTGTCTGGCAGTCACAATTTTGGGAGCCTGTGGAGCACGCGATTTCCATAACTGCATCATCTCCAGAGTCTCCATCTATTGTTATGATGTCAGATATCTATGGCTAACCATGGTCAAAGTTCAAAAACTTGAAGTTAACATGTCTAAATGCTGCCTGTAAGGCAAAAGCCCTCACAGAAGGTGATTAACAGCTGAAGTGAGGGAGAAATTAGCTGTGCTGAAAAACAGCTAAAACTGAAATGGAAGAACTGTAGTGTGTTAGAGGGTACACAAAGAAGTATACTGTCACAGAGGACTAAAGAGACAATTTACCATCTAAAGAAACCAGAAAATGTCACATTTGAGAAGCTAGAATCAGAGAATTAGGACATTTTTTCTGAAAGAAATGGCTCAAAATGATTAATAGATTATAAAAATAGGCAATTAATGTAATATCTGGCAATGAATCGATTAATTGACTAATCATTGCAGCTCTTTATCTACCCCTGTTATTTCACATCTGCCCCAAACTTCACGTGTGATGAGTGTGATGAGAGGTAGCACTATGACTAAAGCCCTTTTCCCACATGCGCTTTGTACCGCAAAATGACCGGAACGTGGTGTAATGCCTGCATGTGGGAAAGGCGCCGTGCCGGTATAAGCGCGACCCCGTCGTCCCCGACATTTCACCAGTTTCGAGCCAGTCAGAAGAGCGGTATGCTCTTAACACATTGAGTGCCAAGGACGTCTCTGGACGTCCTAAAAAAAAGTAACGAGGAGTGCCAAGGACGTCTGTGGACGTCCTAAAATCATAATTCATATTATTCCATAATTCTGCTGTTTAAGGTCGTACCCAGCCAGTGAGCATGCACGCAGGCTGCACACAGAACCACACCATGTCACTACATCAGAAAACACCAGCCAGAGTCAGTGAATGCGCTTGAAATTAGAGTATTCATAAAAGTGACTTTATTTCGAAAAGTAAAAAAAGACAGCAGAAAACCCTTGAAAGTGCGCTTTTTTCAGAGGCTGTCATTTCATAATGGAACTGTCTAGAAACAAAATTTCTTCTTTGAAAGAAGTAGGAGTGTCCAATGTTTCATAATAGAAAAAATTCTATAGCTGTTTTCAACTGAATGGAAGTGAATCTGGCACAGGCTCCAGACAATACTGAAGCGCTGTGGCACTCAATGTGTTAAGGGGACGCAAGTGGAAACGGGTCCAGTCATTTTCCGCGACAGCGGCCCTTCAATCATGGGCGAAGTGTAGCCTACACACGTTGCTTAATGTTCCAGCGGGCATAATCTAATCATTCGCGCACATTAAAGCAAACTGGCGAAATGATCTTGTGATAGCCTAATAAGAGCAGTAGGCTATGTCAGCTTGCTGATTTCCGAAGGCAACCCCGGACACATCAAACGAAGCCAGTCTGTAAAAAGTGCTTCAACGCGACGCAGGTGAACGGATAAACATCGAACCAGCAACTATTTCTCTCAGACACGGATCCCAACTTCTTCAAAGTGCATCATCTAATCATTCGCGCACATCAAAGCAAACTACTTCCACATTTCGCTCCGTGCATTTGCTTTCTCTACATACATAGGCTACAAGCGTTGGGCAGCTTGCCTTGCAAGCATCTGCCATTCTCGCTTTGTCTGTCCTGTGTCAGGCTGCTGCGAAGTAGCCTACGGAGGACTGAGTGAAGTTTTGCCGACCCCCCAAATAAGCTCCCCCCGCCCCCCAACATACCGGCTATTTGACGACTAGATTCCCATATGCGCGCGCTAAGGTGTGAAGGGAAATTCAGGGAAATGTCCGATATTGACTTACAGGTAATTTTCCGGTACGCATGTGGGAAAAGGGCTTAATAGTCACCTACTGGCAACACAGAGTCAGATGCCTTATGTGACAAACATCTGTTTTACATGAAATGTACATGGTCTGCACTACACAGAGCAACATGACGGGCCATATCTTTGCAAAAGCAGTAATTTAGCGTTTGCGCTCGTTTAACGCTGCTGGACATAGGCCTGCCACATGCCAAACCAGGCATTTCAGCAGCGCGCAATTACTTTGCTCTAAGAGGTTTTAAAAGCACCTCTTACACGGTAAATACCCCACTGCGCTTGTGCGCACCATAATCTCCGTGCTGCGCAGCCACGCCAGGACATCAAATTCTGCTGCTAAAATTGGGTATTAGCAGATAATTCAGTGAGGCCATCAACTATAACTCACTGAGAAATGTTTATCACATCGCAAAGAGGTAAATTAATTGAGAAAACTTGTTGGACAATTCCCTGCTGAAAAAAACAGCATAGACCAGCATGAATTTCTTGCTGGTCTATGCTGGTTTATGCTGGTTAGTGCTGGTCTGATGCTGGTCTATGCTGGTTAGTGCTGGTCTGATGCTGGTGGACCAGCATTACCTTGCTGGTCCACCAGCTAACGCTTGCTGGTGAAGCTGGTAAACTACCATGGCCTTGCTGGTGAAGTTGCTGGACCAGCATGGTGAAGCTGGTGGACCAGCATGGTGAAGCTGGTGGACCAGCATGGTGAAGCTGGTAAAGCTGGTGGACCAGCATGGTCATGCTGATGAAGCTGGTGGACCAGCATGGTGAAGCGAGTGGACCAGCATGGTGAAGCTGGTGGACCTGCATGGTGAAGCTGGTGGACCAGCATGGTCATGCTGATGAAGCTGGTGGACCAGCATGGTCATGCTGATGAAGCTGGTGGACCAGCATGGTGAAGCTGGTGAAGTTGCTGGACCAGCATGGTGAAGCTGGTGGACCAACATGGTTGTGCTGGGGATTGCTTGACCAGCATGGTCATGCTGGTGGAGGAGATTGTGAAGTGCTCCACAATGGAAATTACCTCCTCTGTACCCTGCTGGTCCATGGCATGGATTTAATTTTAACTTTCGTGTCCAGGCCAAGCCCAGGTCCCTTTTTGGGGTGTTTTACAAAAGTTAATTGTGTTAGTGTGTGTTAGAGAAGCAAATGAAAATGTAATTAATGTAATGAGAATATAATTAGGCCTATCAAAATCTTGGGGACAATTTTTGCCCCTTGATCATGTTTTTTGGTGCATTCTGAGATTTATTAGAGCATATTTGGCCTTGCCCCTGGCTAATTTCCTACACTGGATCATACCATGAAAACGTACAGTAAGGGGTAGACATCACCTTTTCTGTGATTTGGGAGATTTGATGCAAAAATAATTAGGTTATAGTGGAAAGTAAAATGGCAAAGTCGCCATGGCAACCATGAGGAAAACATCTAAAAGCAAAAGTTTTATTGGATGGGGGACCCTGGCACAAAATTGGGGGTCTGTGGTATAGTTTAGGGGACCTTTATGTGAAAAAGTTTGGGAAACAATCTGGCCCATCACCCATCCCCTATGGGTTATAGGGTGGGTTATATTAGCCTGGGTAAACCCAGCCTCCACGTGACCTGCTCTCAGACCTGCTCTCAGTCACTACGAGAGCAGAGCAGGTCTGAGAGCAGGTCACGTGGAGGCTGGGTTTACCCAGGCTAGGGTTATATGCCTTCTTTTTTATATTTTGTATTGTCTTCTGGCCTCCATTGGCAGCTTGCCAGATAAAATAAATGGTACAGGGCCAAGTTATAACATAAGCAACAAATAACGCAACACACAAGAAAAAAGTTTTAACCATGCCCAACAAAACACCTTACAGGGTAACAGGCTAATATAACACAATACAAGAGGCTAATGCAATTCTATATCAAGCATAGTCCTTTAAAATAACATTACACATGAATGTATTATTATTATTATTATTATTATTATTATTATTATTATTACCTTTATTGTTATTGTTATTGTTGTTATTATTATTATTATTATTATTATTATTATTATTGTTGTTGTTGTCATTATTATTACTATTATTACTTTCAAGCTATGTTATGTTTTCTACTGTAACAGAGGCTTTAATTAAACTCGAGGTGGCCCTGGGTCAGACTCATTTCTGAGGCCAGTTTTCCCATATAGAGGGTATGCACGTGATGTCACAGGCAGAAGTCACTGCATGGTCACGCCCACTGAGTGACAGCAAGACATGATTTTGAATGCAGTAATCAGCCTAGATTAATGACACCTACTGCTCCAAACAACAGAGAACCTGCTGAATGTTTTGCCCATAGGTTTTAGGTTTTGCCAGTCCCGATTGAGGGGGCATGTTCCAGTGGGAAAGTGACGTCCGTGCTGCATACCCTCCATTCAATTGGAACTATTTTATGGAACTGAGTATCACTACGCCTCTGATATGCTGCGCGAGACCATCTCCAAACTTTCGCGCGGCTGGACCTGTCTGCACCATTTGTCAATTGTCAGTACAGCACTCACTGCTCCGGTCTTCAAATAAACTCCAGAAACAACGAACCGGCGGCTTGAAGCAGATTATTTGTGGAGGTGAGTGAAGTAGGCTTAACTTGTGTGTTATTTACTACGACAGAAAGAGGTTATTTTGGTTTAGTATTTAGTTTAGTATTTTGGTTCAGCTGTCAATCAAATCTTCATTACAGGATCATTTTCTCTTCCAAATGAAGGCGAAAATGGCGCCTAGTGCCTGTCATCTGGCAGAGTTTCTAGCCCATAAACTAACTACTAACTTGAGCAATTATGCAAACTAAATCAAACGGTAATGTCTAAGAATGCAAAGAAATGTAACTGGCTCGTTAAAACACGCATTCCAGGAATATTATTTACATTTATAACGATAATGGCGCGCGCCTCCGAGCCTGACAGCCTCCCTGGCTGTCAGGGGTCGTCTCTCGGAGATTCCAGGCGGGCGGGCAGCACCTATGAATCGGATTGTCCGCTCGCCCCGCACGAAGCAGCTGGCTCCCTGGTACTCTGCGGATCCCACTCGTGTAGCATGACAACAGGCTGAATCCCACTGGATTTGCGGGTGGAACACGCCAGGATTGGCCAATCCCAAAGCCAGTCCTCAGAATTGTCAAATCAAATCATCGACACGTATATGGTCCGCCTCTCAATTCGTTTTCAGTGTCTGACGCTCGCGCTGGTGCATTCCGTTCCGGTTCACTTCGACTTTAATGGTGGAGCTGATTTAATTACTGTATAAATATGAAAACAGGGGGAAAGCTCTACCTTACCTGGTATTTGTGATGTGTAAAGTAAAGCTAGAGAAACTGACCCAGACCTTTTTCGTTGGGTTTCACTTTTCAATTGTGCAAATATTACAGTCACTAAACTGTTTCCCTGTAATGCTCTGTAGATCTTGGATGTAACCATATTGAGATTTCCATCTCTTTTTCAAGTGGGCCCTGCTCGCACTCACACACACATTAAGGGGTTAAGGGCCTTGCTCAAGGGCACCTCAGTGGTGGTAATGAGGGAGGGGCAAGTGCTGCTTTTCACACATGCTTTTCTAATTGACACTGTCTCTTTGTCTATATACTGTGTGTGTGCAGGTTTTCGATGAGATATCATACATTGAGGGAGAAACAGCCAGTGGGGGACACACATTAATCTGTTAAGTAAGTTGAGAACTTTTCTTTTCTCCAAAAACCTATTCCTGTGGTCCTCTAGGCCTACTTGCTTTTTATCCTTTCTGGAAAGGATTTTATTTTATTTTATTTTATTTTTATTTTTTGTGTGTGCTTTGAGCAGCACAACATGGCCGGTGTCTCCAAAACTCAGCAACTCACACCAAAACGATCTAGATGGACATATCCTGTGGGTGGCTGTAGTTTTAATTAAAGGTGACTGTCTTGTTAAATAAATGATTTGTGCACATAGCTGATGCCATGATCCCATGGAACCTAATGCATGTGTCACTGCATTTGGACTCTTATTTACCAAATTGTAATGTGTCTGGAATGGATGAGCTGTTTTACCAGGTTCCAAGGTGGATCAGAAAGGTGCGATTTAACGCCCCCACTTACAGTATCTGACTTATCAACTTCAAGATGAATTTTAAAATGTGTTGGGAACTTGGGACCAATCGGGCTGTGAGCCAGAAAGGTCTTTGTACAGCTAGACCCTGGGCAGACAGTACAGTGAAATAATTTTTAAAGTAGCTCATGCGTCACTTTTGTGTAGCACTTTTTCAAATGGCAGTTGAAATATTGACCAAAGAACAGTGTTACTCTGCCACTAATTTATCTCTGTTTGCTTTTCAGTTTGATACAAAGAATGGCTCCAGAACCAAAACCTGGGTGAAGCAGATGTGGAAGCTCGAGTGGGGAAGCCTGGATGCTACATCACAGAGAAAATAATGGACATAAACAAACAAGCAAAGAATAGCACTTGAAGGGACACTCCACCGAAAAACAATGCTGATTTATTTTGCACATAATCTCACACATATCCAAAAACTGTAAACCGTTTTGCAGGCATTCATTTAGTTTGACAGTTATTGAGAGTTGATTTAAGTTGTGATTTGTGAATGACATCACTGGTCCACGACTGAACTCAAATCAACTCTCAATAACTGAAATTAATTAATTACGGTAAATCAATGCCTGCAAAACATTGTTTTTTTCCATAAAGTTTTTAGGATTGTGAGATTTTGTGCAAAATAAATCTGCATTGTTTTTCAGTGGAATTCTCTACTTCTGATTTGACTTAAGGCCTTTGCTCCTCAAGGGAGCATAGGCTATTGACAAAATGTCGGTGGTTGGCGGTTCTTCCCTGTTCTCCCCAATTGAGCCTGCTCCCAGACATTTCTGCCTGCACACCTCTTCTCCAGCTGTTCCTGGGGTGACCTCTTTTCTTGTCGGGTGATGTTGCCTGTTTGTTGTGTTATTGTTAATTAGTCAGTAGTTTTATTATTTAATTGAGTTTAATTGTAATGAGTCTTTAATTGCCTTCAGCACATTAATTGAGTTGAGTCACACTTTTACTTTTAATACTTTTGACATAAAGACAGGTACAGGCTGACTGTTCAGGTGCACTGCTGTATGTGCGGTTCTCTCTCCCACTCCCTCTCTGTGTTGCTTTTATTTAATAAATAATTATATTGTTATGTAAACCTGAAATAGTCTTCATTTAACTAGTTCAAGAAAGATTACTTTTGTGATGTTTATCTGGTCTGACTACTCTCAGCATGGGGTGCTGGTTAACAAGCATTCAACCATAGACCAGCATGTTGTGTTTTGACACCAGAATAGCTGGTGTATGCTGGTCACACCAGCATAGGTGTACTGGTGTATGCTTCCCATGCTGGTCACAAGACCAGCATATGTGACCAGCATCCCATGCTGGTCACACCACCAGCATACCAGCATCATCGCATGCTGGTCACACCACCAGCATACCAGCATCATTGCATGCTGGTCACACCACCAGCATCCCATGCTGGTCACACCACCAGCATCCCATGCTGGGATGCTGGTACACCAGCATAACTTGTTGTGTTTTCAAAACACAACAAATTTACCAGCATCCCAGCATGCGATGCTGGGATGCTGGTACACCAGCATAAAAAGCTATGCTGGTGCATGCTGGTTTTTTCAGCAGGGAATGGACATAGGCTACACCTTCACCTATCCCATAACCCGGAGGGTCGTTGGCACCACAGACGATCTGTCAATAAGCTCTCTCCATCTCTCTCTGTCCTCGGAACGAGTGTCCTGGTCGACCGGGCTTGATCCTTTCTAAACAACACTTCAAGATGGCGCTGGCGTCGACTGCGCCGACACCGGTCGACACGTTTTTAGAAAATAATTACAAATGTTTATCAGGCTCTCTGACTTTCAAAATCCTAGCGCGATTGACTGCAAGGCTGTCCGGTGACAGTGGGTGAGTTTGAAATTTTGGTGCGATACTTGTAAAGTGCTTCTTGGATGTCCTTTTTGTGGCTTGAGGGGATAATTGTGAACCCAGACTGCTGGTCTGTCAAAGGACGCTGTATTCAGGTTGTATGAGCTGAATTAAAAGCGCTCTTGAAAAGGGCTAAGGTAAACACTACTTGAGAAATGCCTGTTTGAAATATCACTTAATGTAATTAATTAATGTAACTTAGTGTACTGGAGGCTACGCCCACCCAGCCCCGCCGGCTGTTTTATGTGCTTAGTCTGACTCACCTGGTCAAACCCCTAGTTTGACTCACATGAGTCAGACTAGGTTTATGAGTCACAGGAAGTATAAACACAATCAGAACTTCGATTGTGTTTACACTTCCTGTTAGTCTCTCAAGCCAGACTGTCTCTTCTACATAAGGTGAATAGGCTGGACAGCCATCAGTCAGCATAACATTAGAGGCATATGCCAACTTCAAAGGTTCAAAAAGCGAATAATTAGTCATGTCATTCTTTTGTTCTTTTTCTGTTTTTCTTTCGTTATTTTCTAGTTAAAGGTCCCAATTCGTGGAGCTGTAACCTCTTAAAAACGTGTGTCTCTGGTCCATAAAACATGATTCTGGATTAATTTGTCGAAAATATAGCAACCCCGTTCGTTCTGACGGAGTTGTCACTTCCTCATCTCGTCGCTTCCCAAGAATGGTCTGTTTCTATAATATATTCAGAACTAACAGTTCCCATTGGCCGCTGAGGGAGAGCCCGCCCCAGGCTCCCAGCGAAGCCAATCAGATTAGCATCCGTGGACTAGCATGCTAGGTTGTGTCCACAACTAACATTAGCAATGAGCTATCGCTAACTTAACGGTTGCTACGCTAAAGAGGACATCTCAAAATGCCTAGACTTACCGAATGCACCTCCGCAGTTGCTGGATCACGTACAGTTGGCGTTGCTCCAGCAAGAAGTGTTAATTTTGTGGCTATAGACAAAATGGTACAGTTAGCTTGTGTGAGAAAGACCGCGCGCAGTATGCTTAAAGGAACACTCCGCCCATTTTCAACCAGCTTTGTATCATTAGAACATCAGTAGTATATCAGAAAACTGTAAACGGTTTTGAAGTCTGTCATTTAATTTGACAGTTATTGAGTGTTAAAGTGTGGACCAGTGACATCACTGGTCCACACTAACTCAAATTAATAACTCATTAACTCAAATCAACTCTCAATAACTGTCAAAATATTCATCATTCATCTAGTTTGACAGTTATTGAAAGTTGATTTGAGTTAATGAGTTATTAATTTGAGTTAGTGTGGACCAGTGATGTCACTGGTCCACACTTTAACACTCAATAACTGTCAAATTAAATGACAGACTTCAAAACCGTTTACAGTTTTCTGATATACTACTGATGTTCTAATGATACAAAGCTGGTTGAAAATGGGCAGAGTGTTCCTTTAAGGACCCGCGTGACGTAACATTAACCCGTCTGGGGGAACAGAGTGTAAGGGGCATGGCTTGAAGGAGACTGCAGGGGGAAGCTGGATAGGGACAAATCTAACTCTGGCAGTTCTGAGGTTGTGACCACTCATTACAGGGAGGGATGACAGCAGTATACAGTATATGCATTTACAAGTAAAAACAGCTTTTGCACGGAATGCATTTTTTGTAGGCCCCAAATCCCTATTATTTCACTCAATGGCCTTTGTGCCCAAAAAAAAAGTTGTGACACTGAAGGCCAATTGGCCTTGTCCCTAAAATGAAGAAACTTTGAGGACTCGGACTCGGACTTGACTGAGGTAATGAATGGGAAATCGACTAACTCTTCTTTGGTGAATCAGACTTGGACTCGAAAACTGGGGAATTCGGGCTCGACACGGACTTGATATATGAGGGATCAGCGTCACATCACAACACCGAAAAACACCCAGTTTCGGACACTACACATATTTTTCCTGAAGATTGCATCACCAGATGCGTCGAGTATTCATGTGACGCAAGCAATCCGCGCCCACTATCACATAAACAACTGAGCTCGCAAGCAGATTGAGATCTCCTCAGGTAGTATTGATGTTGCATGTTTTGAGTGCTAAATCCTAAATAAATCATTGAAATTATAATTACGTGCATGTGTGGTTTTGTCAACTATGGTGCTGTCTCCTGTCAAGTAGCTCACAAGCTTGTTAGTTCGCGAGCTAACGACTTTCTTCTCCTTCGGTAGACAGCCGCATTGCATTGTGGTATACCGGCAAAAATGTAGGGTACATTCACTGTTCACTAAAAATCGCTGTGCATTGTGGGTATTTTATAGTGGACTAAATACTGAATCAAATTAACAGTTGAGAATTCGGACACTAAAAAAAAATGACGACACACTAAATAGTCCACTATTTCTGTCATAGGGACCGATTCCGAACAGGGCTACTGATTAAATATCACAGATGACATCACAATGTCTATGACATCACTGATAATGTGACAATGTCTATGTCATCATCAGTTGTAAGAACATCATTAGTCACCACTGGGCCAGTAAGGGGAGATGACATAATCACAGATGACATGACATCTGGCCCACTCAACGATTATGGGGCATCACATCGTCAGTGGGTATGACATCATCAGTCACCAAGGGACATCATAGCTCTTGCCACCACTACCACATTGTGGGCCATGACATCGTCAGTGGGTATCGCCACCACTTGACCAATGTGGTGCATAGGTATGACATCACTTGATTCATCACGATTATGTCATCTCCCCTTACTGGCTGCTCTTGGAGGAAATGGTGCCAGTGTATAGAAGCAAAAGAGCAGGGAGTGTAGACTTGAGTGTAGAGTGTGCTCGGCTACTCTCATCTTGTATTTTCCATGTAAGCAGCACATGAGCTACTGCGCTAAATTCATTCATAACACAGACCCATGTTTTTGTAGCATGTGCTACATATATGTAGAGAGTAAACCATTCTGCCCTGGGGTGCGGCCAGGGCCGGCGTGGAGGTTCCTATATTCTGCTCGAAATATTCTTCCCCTCTCTTTCTTTGTTTCGCCTCTTCCCTCCATTTCCTCTCCTTCTCATAACGCAACTTTTGCAACCCTTGCTTCCTTTCTTTTCTTGCAGCATTGCGTTGCTTGAGGTGGTCTGAAAGTGGCTCCAGAGTGCAGTTGCCTCCTACTGGGCGTGTGTGTCCCTTCAACGGTCTGGCGCATGTGCGGCAGCACCGTATGGTCACCTGGTCAAGGACTTCCATCCTATTGTGTTCTGGAAGTGGTTCCAGAGTGCATTGATCTCCCACTGGTTGATAGAGCTGGTCCATGTTGTCAGAGGTCACGCTTGATTGGTAGGCTGTGAGCAAGAGTCGTCCAATTTATAACCTCAGCAGGGAAGGCTTTATTATCACTGATGACATCACAATTCAGTCTATGGCATCGCTGATGATGTACGCTGATGATGTCACAATGTCTATCACATCATCAGTCGGTATGACATCTTGAGTGATTTATGACATCACTGATGATGTCACAATTAGTCTATGAGATCACTGGTGATGTCACAATATATATGACATTACTGATGATGTCACAATGTCTATGACCTCATTAGGAAGGTCTATGACATCATCAGTGCTTTATGACTTCACTGATAAGTGTGAGGGAGGAGGATATAGAGTGGTATCACGACATGAAGGTGGAGTGAGAGTAGAGCGACAGGATGTAGGGAAACAGTGAATGGATAAATCCAGAAGGAGGCGGTAATGCAACATAAAGGAGGCCAAATGCTATAAAACACAACAGAAGAAGAAGACTTCACTGATGATGTCATAATGTCTATGACCTTACAGGATCATCCCTGATGATGCCACAATGGCTATGACCTTACAGGATAATTACTGATGATGTCACAATGTCTATGACCTCATTAGCATAAGGTCTAGGACATCATCAGTGAATATTGTAGAGGGCCGTGCGAAGTGACAGGATCATCACTGATTATGTCACAATGTGTATGACCTCATTAGCATATAAGGTATATCACACCATTACTAAAGATTGTAGAGTGATGTGTGAAGTGATATCATCAGTGTATATGACCTCATTAGCATATAAGGTCTATGCCAGCATCAGTTATTTTAGTATAGGTATGATATCATGAGTAACAGACCTTTTTAACTCATTGAGTGCCAGCCACTTTTGGAGAACGGACGCTCCCAGTGCCAGTTTCAGAGCTTTTTTCAGTGATTTCTCGAGGCCCACAGAATATTGTGTGATATTACTATGTAAACAATGAACACGCAAAAAGAACGATGAGACTCTTTTCTATCATCAGCAAAAACAGGTTTATTGATATCATTTTCCGTTCTTTCGTTATCAGCCGGAGAAGATAGCTTGATTTAACAAAAAAGAGCAGTTTTTTTCTAGAAGCTGAGATAATGGCCCTTTTGTGAAATTAAACATTTCAAACACATCACTGACTCTGAAGCTAATTTTCTGATGTAGTCACACCTCAAAAATAATTTCCTTCAATAAAACAGTGAAGGCCAGGGAATTTTGTTTGGCAGAATAATATTTTTAGCTGCAACCAGCAGCGCTGGCCCCTGCGTGCGCTGCTGGTTGCAGCTTCTTGCTGGTCTTTGCTGCTGGTGGGCATCGGATATTCTGGCTTGCGTTTGCCAACCCTGTCCTGCTGCCTGGGTCTGTCTGGGTCAGTGTTGTGTGCTGCTCTGCGTGCACTGTCGCCACCTAAGGGTTCTGTAAAATAGGTTATAGACCTCCAATAGCTACAATAGTTGTACCAGAGATGTATCAGGGATTGATCCACGTCCCACTGTCAAAAAACGCAATTGACGACAATCGTCGTCTTTGGCACTCTACGTCAGTATTTGAATTGACGACAGCTGTCGTCATTGGCACTCAATGAGTTAAACATGCAGGCTCCGCTTCTATAACTGACTTTGTGTCCTTCCATTTGTGTGTCCGTCTGTCACCGATAGAAGCTGGCCAGTGGTGACTGATGATGTCATTAGTAAACACATAATACAAATGCCCCCGACTGCCGCCGACCCACTGATGGTGTCATGCCCCACAATCATAGAGTGGAAGGACAGACAGATGGACAAACGAACAAGCAAAGTCAGTTATAGAAGCGGCTTCACCATTCTGATGATGTCATATTAGTACACAAACAATCCATCAACAGCATTCAGAGCATGTGAAGAAGAAGGTCGGGAGACAGTCGATGGATAAATCCAGAAGGATGCGGTAATGCCCCTTTGACTTTGACTTTGTGTGTAGGAGCATGAAATGTAGTCCCTGAAAGGTCACCTGGACAGGGTTATCATCTAAGATGTGTGTGGGGGAGATCTGGTGAGTGATGTCACCCAACTGGAAGTGATGTAACCCATTTGCTCGACTGTGATGTCATCAGGCAGCCGTGATGTAATCAGTGATGTGTGATGCCAATCGGGCACTTGTGTGTGTTAGTCGGGCAGTTGTGTGTGTGTTGAATGCATTTGCATTTGCTCAACTGTGATCACCCGATTTTTGGGTCTGGATTTGGGTCTGGATCAACTACGCCTGGAGTGTATCCTCGCCTGTACATTCGCAAGTGTTCGCTGTCCAGATGTCGGATGATGTCACCAGTGATGTCATCAGTAACACATATGGCTGCCTGGCATAGTGAATTTGTGCTTGTTAGAGGTAGACTACTGTAGAACGTAGAGGGTACTGTATCTTATGGGGGGGGGAAATAGCACAAAGGGAACATGGAGATGGGCAAAATAACACAAAGGGAACATATAAGTATGTTGGAATGAGGACAAATAAACACGATGAGAAAGGGTGATGAAAGGAGGGAGGGATGCAATCATTCAAATGAAAGCCCCTTAGAGAAGCACGCTTTATTGAATTCACCATCTTTATATTGCTAGCTCATCTGCCGTGGCAATAATAGAAAGAATGTTTTAGTTGATTAGCTAGCTACCTGCCGTGCAGTGACACTACATGGTGCAGAGGAATAAACTCATCAAAACATTCAAAATGCAACTGATTATTAGATGAGTTATCCTACTGTATGGAAGAGGAAGAGCGAGTGACAGAATGAGATTGAGAGAAATTGAGAAAGAAAAAAATAGCTGAGCAAATGAGCACTTGCTGGAAAACACTGGAAACAGAGGAAGATAAACCCAGTCCCCAGAATAAACGTTGGCATTTTACATGTCTGCAAACCAGGAATACATAGAACATCAACGTGAACTTTAAACAAAACATCAGCAAAATACGTTTCTAAAACATGAAAAATCCGTCCGAGGGGCCAATTGCAGTTGCGGAGCGATTTTAAACGGCCCACGGCTTGTATCTCAAATATGTGGCCCTCCACACAATATATGTTAATCAAGTAAGTTCACTTTGTGTTTTTTTTCCGTTCACCTAACAATGACAGCACTATCATACCGTTTGTAGACAAGCACAAAGTAGGAACAACGCAGGCTGAACTAATATTTTCAGACGCTAAACAACATATTTTTTTTAGTACAATTGTATTGTGATTTTCTTTTAATAATCCATATGATGTGAGAAGATGCCCCCCCCCTTTTTCATATTATCTAATCTGTCTCACATTCAAAAGGTTTGAACACCCCTGCTCTAGTCTATCACGTGTACCATGGGAGAGAGAAAAGAGACCAAAACATGACAGAGAGAGTTCAAGTTCAAGTTCAAGTATATTTATTGTCATTGTTAAATTGCTCCAACAACGAGATATAGACAAGCATCTCCCTGAGACGTACAGTGAAACACCAAGGTAAAGTGCATCGGCCCAAATAATAAATACATACAATAAATAAATACATTATACTATAAAGTAGGGATGCACCGATATGAAAATTTTGGCCGATGCCGATAACCGATATTAACATTGCCGTTTTGGCCGATAACCGATATTTACCGATGTCGATATGATCTGTATAAAAACACATTTCTATGATAATAAAATTTTGTACATACTGAAAAACACATTGAACACACTGAATTTGAAAAAGTAATGCATTTCTTTACTTCAAAAACATTTGTAAAAGCCCATAAATCATAGATTTACTGCATTATTTCATCTTAATGTGAAGAATTTGGTTGATACCGATAACCGATATTAACATTGCAACATCGGGCCGATACCGATATGTTAAAAAATGACTAACATCGGCCGATACCGATATGATTGCCGATATATCGTGCATCCCTACTATAAAGGCATCAGAGTTAGTGACTGTTCAGTAGTGCATGTAAACAGTGAGTCCAGAATGTTGTACAGAGTTCATGAGCAATGAGTGTGAAACATTCATTGTTCGGGGGGGGGGGGGGGGGGGGGGGTGTTTCGAGGGGTAGTGTTCAGCAGGCTGACAGCTTGTGGGAAAAAGCTGTTAAGCATCCTGGAAGTTTTAGAGCGGATGGATCTGTATCTCCTACCTGAGGGCAGGAGGACAAAGAGATGATGAGCCGGGTGAGATGAGTCCTTGATGATGCTGTGGGCACGGCGCGGGCAGTGGGAGGAGTAGAGGGAGTGGATGTCCGGGAGCGAAGTCCCAATGATTTTGCCCGCCGTGTTGATGACACGCTGCAGAGCGTGCTGGTCTGCTTTGGTGCAGCTGGAGAACCACACTGACAGACAGTATGTCAGCACGCTCTCGACGGCACATCGATAGAGGTTCACTAGGAGCCTCTGTGGGAGGTTTTCACGCTTAAGTTTCCTTAAGTAGAAGAGGCGTTGCTGTGCTTTGCCAATCATGGCGGTTGTATTGGCGCTCCAAGACAGCTCCTTTGTGATGGTCAGACCAAGGAATTTGAAAGACGTGACGATCTCCACTGCCTCCCCGTTGATGAACAGGGGGGAGTGGTTGTGGTGGCTTGACTTGCGAAAGTCTATAATCACTTCCTTGGTCTTTTTGGTGTTGAGCTCCAGGTTGAGGCCGCGGCACCATTCCTCCAGCCTCTGAACCTCATTTCGGTAGGCAGACTCATCGTTGTTAGAAATGAGGCCCAGCACTGTAGTGTCGTCTGCGAATTTGATGATGAGGTTGGAAGGGTGGAAGGGGGAGCAGTTGTGTGTGTATGCGTTGTAGAAGAAGGGGCTGAGCACGCAGCCCTGGGGAGCGCCGGTGTTTAGGAACAGAATGGAAGATGAGTGCTTGCCGAGTTTGACAGACTGTGAGCGGTTGGATAAGAAGTCCAGAACCCAGTTGCAGAGCGAGGTGCTGAGCCCCAGGGCCTGGAGTATGGAGATGAGCTTGCTGGGCCGGATTGTGTTGAAAGCCGAGCTGTAGTCGATGAAGAGCAGTCTTACTGTACGTAAGAGTTCTTGTGCTCCAGATGTTCTAGGGCAGTGTGAAGAACGATGGCTATGGCGTCGTGAGTCGATCGGTTCTCCCTGTAGGCGAACTGGTGTTGGTCACAGGAGGCTGGCATGATGTCCTTGATGTGTTTTGTGACAAGTCTCTCCAGACATTTGGCAGGGAGGGGTGTGAGGGCCACAGGCCTGTAGTCGTTCAGGCATGTGGCAGCTGACCGTTTTGGCACTGGGATTATTGTTGATGATTTTAAGCATGGCGGGACAGATGATGTGGACAGGGAGAGGTTAAAGATGTCAGTCTTTAGGAGGAGGAGGAGCGAGTCTTTGCAGTGCTGTGGTGTTGACTCTTCTCCCTCTGTGTTGCCTGGCTGAACAGAGAGAGGAGCGAGTCTTTGCAGTGCTGTGGTGTTGACTCTTCGGTGCCGCGTCTATGTGCCGACAGTCCGCAATGCCGATAGCCCACTAGCAGAACCAGCTGAGCGAGGCGGTGTGCAGTGTGTCGGGGGACCGGCTGCAGCTAACCTCTCCCAGCCCCCACACCTAAACCTAACCTCTCCCACCCCCCACGCCTAAACCTAACCTCCCCCAGACCCTAACCCAAAACCTAACCTCTCCCACCGCCCACGCCTAAACCTAACGTTGGCATTGCGGGCTGTCGGCACTGCGGGTGGTCGGCATAGCGGGTGGATACCGACTCTCCTCCCTCTGTGTTGTCTGGCTGAACAGAGAGAGGAGCGAGTCTTTGCAGTGCTGTGGTGTTGACTGTTCTCCCTCTGCGTTGCCTGGCTGAATTGACAGAGAGAGGAGCAAGTCATTGCAGTGTTGTGGCGTTGGCTCTTCTCCCTCTGCGTTGCCTGGCTGAATTGCGGTGACCTAGAGCGATTCTTGAACAAATAAGATTGCCTTTGTGTGTGCATTATTTTCTGTTGACATTTGCTAAGCGCTAGGGTTCCTGGCCATGGGAGATAGATGAGGGCTCTAAAATGTCTCTGTATCTGCCAGGGCCTTTCATGTTACCTTGAGAACGCTGTGTGTGTGTGTGTGTGTGTGTGTGTGTGTGTGTGTGTGTGTGTGTGAGAGTAGATGAGGAAGGGGGGTAAAGCTATGTGATTGCCGTTCGCTGGAAAACCAGTGCTTTGTTTCCGACAACTGAAGGTAAAGGTTTTTCCGCTGCGTTTCCTGCACCGATGTTGTCTGTTGTTTTCAGAAGAAAATAGGCACAGAAGTACTGTATCATTCTGCGTGACAGGCCCATTGAAGGTGCCCTCCCATTGACTTCCATTTATCGGCTAGATCCTAGATCCTCTTTGCGCGGCTCGCGAGACGATGGCGGCTCTAGACTGTTTCATTGGCGGCTCGCGGCTTGCAGCTGATAGAAATAATACAATCATGTCAAAACCATTCCCTCACTGTGGTGTCAAACAAACTGTGTAGTTGCCAGGTTTGTGGGTGCCGCGTCTATGTGCCGACAGACCGCAGTCCCGACAGTCCGCAATGCCGATAGCCCACAAGCAGAACCAGCGGTGTGCAGCGTGTCGGGAAACCGGCTGCCTCTCCCAGCCCCCACGCCTAAACCTAACCTCTCCCACTCCCCATGCCTAAACCTAACCTCCCGCAGACCCTAACTCTCAACCTAACCTCTCCCACCCCCCACGCCTAAACCTAACCTCCCCCAGACCCTAACACTAAACCTAACCTCTCCCACCCCCCACACCTAAACCTAAACCTAACATTGGCATTGCGGGCTGTCGGCATTGCGGGCTGTCGGCACTGCGGGTGGTCGGCACAGCAGGTGGACGCCGGTTTGTGGCCCTTTGGAGCACCAAATGGGGGTTGAAACTCACCATATACCGGTATCTGGCAACACTGCAAACAAGCCAATGCCTCGTGGAGGCAGGGACACAGAAACAGAGCACTTCAGGTGTGACAGGGCGTATTGTTGCAGCTGGCATTTCCTCGTCGTTAACGAGAAATGCACAAGCTGCAACAATCAAGTCACCAGCATCTGAGTTTTAACGATAAGCAAAGCAGCTGTCTGGAGGTTTGGAGCTGCATCCCAGAGAGAGACAGACTGAACATCATAATGTTTTCATATACTGTATATATATTTTAATCAAGTCGTGTGAATGTTTTCATCACTTTTATCAATTTTGTATATAATTTATATATATATATATATATGATCAACCCTTCCGCGGGCAACGTTGCAGACAGAGTAGGAAGGCTGATCCGTGAGCGGCTGCTTCTGGGACGCGGGTCGGGGTCTTAACTCATTCACCGCCAAAGACGTCTTTGACGTGTTATCAGAAATAGCCCTCCCCGCCAATGACGTGTTTGACGTGTTTTTGTTTTTATTAGTGCAGCGCGTAGTTCAAACACTTCCCCAGCCTGTGACATGTTATCAGGTCCCTAGCCTCAAAGGCAAGCCGACAACACGCGATCAAACACATACCGCAGCTGTTGTTTTGAAATGAGCAGGAGCAAAAACAGAAAACAGAGAAACGCGCTTCCTTGTGCACAGAGGAGAAACGGCATTGAAACACACCCCTC
Organism: Poromitra crassiceps; assembly: GCF_964638095.1. Lineage (NCBI taxonomy): Eukaryota > Metazoa > Chordata > Actinopteri > Beryciformes > Melamphaidae > Poromitra > Poromitra crassiceps. Next base: position 115,263,874 of record NC_139624.1, read on the forward strand.
GGCGCGCTGCACAAGCTGATCGGCTTGCTGCAGGGCAGCGGACATCGATCGTTCGCGGTAGTCAAACCCGTGACCAACATGATCGATCCTGGTCCCTGGACCCCGTTACTGTGTCCCAGCCCGAAAGAGACGAGACGGAGTCACAACTGTGTGAGGAGGAGAACAGCAGCCTCGCCACAGAAATGGCTTTCACACAGAGCAAAGCAGCACGGCCACTTTCCTGTCGAGGGCGAGGAAGACTGGATTCCAATGCGACAGGACCCGGATGATCTCGCGGTAAGGAGTGTGTGTGTGTGTGTGTGTGTGTGTGTGTGTGTGTGTGTGAGAGAGACTACACTGATCTCTGCATTCTATTCTATGATCACACTCACTCACACTGAGTAAACTGTATTGTTGAATGTAAAAAAAGCACTTCATGTATATATATATATATATATATATATATATATATATATAATTTGTCATTTGTGTCATAACGAATAATATTTACATGTCTGATGTCAATACAGTTCAAAATAAAAGAATTGAGAGCGAGTTCTGCCTGAGATTGTGTGATTTACAAAAATGCCATTTTCTGCTATTTCTTTCTCAGAGAGACCTTTTTGGTGAAAACAGGGTGTATATAAATGGCTATAAGTAGAGTACAGAACATGCTAAAAGCTCACTTTTTTTTTTTTTTTTCCCTGGTGAACCCAGAGATGTACATCTTCATTTTGAGGTATTGCAAATCACATATTGGCAGTCCTAAACTGGCCATGAATGAGTTAATCGGCCTCGGCTGGGTCTACTGGGCGAGGGTGTATGATGTTCGACAGACCCGAAACACCTTACGACCCCAGTTAACATCACTGATGACGCGTCCCAGCGCATGCTGTAGTATGTATTTGAAAGATAGAATCCTGGCTCCCCTGACCAGTGACACGTAGGAATAGTCTAGGTGACAACCAAGTATAGTTTGGTGACAAGCTGGAGAGACAGTTGACCGTCGGAGAGACGGCATCCGGTACGGGATGGGTTTAGCACCCCAGCCTGGCTCTCTTGTGAGGGAGAAATCCACAAACGCTACGGATTAGCCTCCTGAAAATCGTTGCAAAGATCGGTGCAGCCTGGGGTCCTTCAGGCTAGAGCGAGGTGCTCTGCGCAGGCGAGTAACCTTCGAAATAACGAAGGTTATGCCAAACCCCACATAGGTTACGCTAAAACCACCACCGCAAAGCGTCCTACCTGTACTTGGCCAGTCGGCAGGAAAGTTTTCCTAGCGAAAATGTAATTGTGCTTGCTGTCCTCGCCATGCACCGCCTGCCTTGCAAGGTCCCTGCCCATGCAATTAGGGGGACTAAGTAGTTATGGGCGGGCCTATGTGAGTAGCAACGGAAGGAACCAAGGAATCCAGGGGCGGAAGAATTTCGATTGTAGATGCTACAGTTCAAAGGTTATGGACCAAAACATGAAGAGGGCTGTTATAGCGCCACCATCAGGTCAATAGGAGTATTTTTTTTTAGATCACAGCAATTAATAAAAGTGGGGCGAGCTAAGGAAACCAGGGAAAAAATCATTTTGATTGTAGAAGCAAAGTTATGGACCAAAACGTAAAGATGGCTGTTATATCGCCACCATCAGGTAAATCCGTGTAATATTTTAGGCCAGACTAGAAGAGTACTCTATGAACCTATGGACCTAATTTGGGAACAGTCGCTCTTATAGCTTGTGAGCAAGAGATACTTAACACATTGAGTGCCACAGCGCTTCAGTAAAATTGTCTGGAGCCTGTGCCAGATTCACTTCCATTCAGTTGAAAACAGCTATAGAATTTTTTCTATTAGGGCTATATGGACAGGGCTGGACTCTAATGAAACATTGGACACTCCTGCTTCTTTCAAAGAAGAAATTTTGTTTCTAGACAGTTCCATTATGAAATGACAGCCTCTGAAAGAAGAGCACTTTCAAGGGTTTTCTGCTGTCTTTTTTTACTTTTCAAGATAAAGTCACTTTTATTAATACTTTTTGCACTCTAATTTCAAGCACATTCACTGACTCTAGCTAATATTTTCTGATGTAGTGACATGGTGTAGTTCTGTGCAGCCTGCGTGCCCCACCCCCCCCCTCTCCACCCCTGAGCTGCAAACTCCTCCCCACACGCACACAGTCTATTTTCGCAGCCTCCGTTTTTGCCCCGGGCGGATCCCAGCGCGACAAGGAAATGGCAAACGGGACTGCAGGAAAAGGTTTGGCCGTTCGGCTTCGGGTGCTGCCTTTCTGGCAGGTAATCGTGTGGAGAAACTATATGCAGACAGATAGACAGAGGCAGAAGAGCTCAGTTGTGGGCGCGGATCGCAGCCAACTGTCAGCTGCAGACAGAGCAATCTATATGGCTCTGGCTGCAGCATGCATCGGTGTCTCTTTGATCACGGCTTTCTCCGCTTTCTCCTGCACAAAGTAAAGGATCTGAGGTGGGTGGCGCAGCTCCCGTGTAGATTTTTAAGGTGGCGCCGTGTGATCCCTTGAAGGGATTCATGCTCACTGGCTGGGTACGACCTTAAACAGCAGAATTATGGAATAATATGAATTATGATTTTAGGACGTCCACAGACGTCCTTGGCACTTCTCGTTACTTTTTTTTAGGACGTCCACAGACGTCCTTGGCACTCAATGTGTTAATGTTGCTATAGCGCCCCCTATATGCGAAATGAGACAATCTTTTTACTATCAGCTCAAAGTCCATCCCTCCACACCTGTACCAAGTTTGGTTAGCATTGGATGTTGTGTTCCGGAGTTATGGCGATTTTTGTGAAATAGGCCCCACCCACAGAATTTGGAACGACCCAAGGAATCCAGGGAAAAAATAAGTTTGATTGGGGAATCTACGGTTCAAAAGTTATGGACAAAAACATAAAGAGGGCTGTTATAGCGCCACCGTCAGGTCAATCAGTGTAATTTTTTAGGCCAGAGTAGAAGAGTACTCTATGAACATATGGACCAAATTTGGGAACAGTCGCTCTTATGGTTTGTGAGCTACAGGTACTTCATATTGCTACAGCGCCCCCTATAGGCGAAATGACATAATACTATCAGCTCAGAGTACATCCCTACACACGTGTACGAAGTTTGGTTAGCTTCGGAAGTTGTGTTCCGGAGTTATGGCGATTTTTGTGAAATAGGCCCCACCCACAGAACTTTGGAAGTCAATTATATCGCAACGGTGCGGTAAAAAAAAAAAAAAAAAAAGCAAAATCAGTCTTGTGCAGGACAGTCCCCACATGATGTGTGCTTTGGTTTGGTGAAGATTGGAAAAGATTTCAAGGAGGAATCGCAAAAAAACTGTTTTGGACCAAATTAAAATGGCGGAAAATATAGTCAGACAGAAATGGGCGTGGCCTATATCAGTAGATGCGGAAGGACCCAAGGAATCCAGGGAAAAAAGGGGACCCTACGGTTTCAAAAGTTATCGACCAAAACGTAAGGACGGCTGTTATAGCGCCACCATCTGGTCAATTGGTGGAATCTTTGGGGGGATAGTAAAAGGCCCCTCTGTGAACCTCCCTACCAAGTTTTGTAGCTGTGCCTCGTATGGTTTCTGAATTACAGCTAATTCAACAAAGTCAAACAGCAAAGTCATAGCAACCCTTTCCTCAATGAGCCGCACGTTTTGAGATCTGGCATGTCTATGTGTTGTGAAAACTGTGGGTTATTAGGCAGATAGAAAGAAAAATAATTATGTCGGACTTTAAGATTGTGCCTTGGTTTTCAGGAAGCACAATAATAATGGCTCTTCTCTCAGGGGAGGCTCACTCTGCATGTTCTCTCAGGGGAGGCTCACTCTGCCACACTTTGAAAAGCCCTGGTCTATTTACCTCCACCAAGGAGGTTGTTTTCGGTGCCGTTTGTCTTTTTGTCCATCTGTCTGTTAGCAGGATTACGGAAAAACGACTGGGCCAATTTTCACAAAACTTGGTGAAGGGTGTAGCATGGGGTAAGCAAGAAATCGTTAGATTTTGAAGCGGATCCGATCCAAGGGAGGTGGCGGGACTAGGGAAACTGTGCCATTTGCTAGGGTTAGGAAGATTGTAGAGTCAGGGTTCGAGGGGTGGGTAGAGGGAGTGGCTAGGTGTATATTGGTGGTGGGAGGGGTGTGGTCAGGAAAGTAGAGGTGCTAGGGAAATGGGGCTGTGGATAGGAAGATCATAGAGTCGGGGTTCGAGTAGTCTCACGTAGTCAGACCCACCATCGACGTCATCAAGCTTCCAGCGACGGAAGTCGGCAACCCGGCAGATTCCCCCGGGACGGAAGTTACGTTATACACACCGCGTCATATAGCATGCCTCCCATATTACAGTCCGGCAAGGAAACATGTTCGGGAACACAGTCAAGTCAAGTCAAGTTTATTTTTATAGCACATTTCATACACAGAGGCAATTCAAAGTGCTTACAGTGAAGAGAGAAGTGATAAAAGGATAGGCTATCTTGCAGGAAGAATGAGTGGGCAAGAGAATTGAATTGCTGCATTACAGAAAGTGTGCCACATCTGTGGTGTAGATGCTCTCAAGGATGTGTTTGTTGCAGTTGTGCTGGCGTCGATTTAGCTGATACACACATTCCGAATGCACCGCCCACGAGGTCCCTGGTTGTTCAATTCATATGTCTGTCACGGATGGGTTTTTTTTGGGCTTGGGCGTTAACCACTTTTGAGAGTTGTTGGCACTGCGAGACTAGGGTTCGAGGGGTGGGTAGAGGGAGTTGCTAGGTGTAGCTCCGTGGCCAGGAAGGGGGAGGGGGGCTAGTGAAAAGGGGCTATCAGGGCTCCAGACTGTTTTTACCTTGGGTGCACTGGTACACCTTACTTTTTAATTTAGGTGCACCCAAAATTTTACACCGCGCCTTTTGTCGCCGCAAAATACATTTTAAGTGTTTTTGTCAGGGTGCCGTGTCTATGTGCCGACAGGCCGCAGTGCCGACAGGCCGCAATGCCGATAGCCCACAAGCAGAACCAGCTCATGAGCGAGGCGGTGTGCAGCGTGTCGGTGGACCGGCCGGAGCTAAGCTCTCCCAGCCCCCACGCCAAACCTAACCTCCCCCCATGCATAAACCTAACCTCCCCCACCCCAGACCCTAACCCAAAACCTAACCTCTCCCACCCCCACGCCTAAACCTATCGTCCCCCAGACCCTAACCCAAAACCTAACCTCTCCCACCCCCCACGCCTAAACCTAAGGTCGGCATTGCGGGGTGGTCGGCATAGCGGGTGGACACCTTTGTCAGTTCCCACATTGGTAAATCTTACTCATTGTGCAAATGACTGTAAACAGGAATAAAGCTGCAACACTGTTACCCGAGAGCAGCGAATGCCTTTTTGTTGCAATTTTTCTTTTTCTTCTTTTTTAATCTGTGTAACACATCAGCTCAACAGCCTAAACCCAGGTTTCAGATAGTACTCATTATCAATACTCCACATTAAAACTGAAAATTGTCATGAAAAAATAAAACAGAATAATAAATGATAACATAATAGTCAGGGCCCTATACAAGACATGCAACAAATTGTAATAGTTAAATTCAGATTGATTCAATCGATCTGAATAGCTTAAAGGATGGGTTTTCCGTGGGGAATATGAATATATATTAAATCTCACGCCCCTAAGGTTTTCGAATCCGTTGAAATTTTTGAAATTGGTTATTCACTGCCATGCCTATCAAGCATCTATCACATTATTTCCATGTCGCTCTGATGCAAAACGCGTCAGAGCGACAATCCCCGCCTTGCGGAAGTCGTGCACCTATGAACTACAACTGTTGTTGGCCATGGTCCCGCCTCTAGAGGTCCTCCACGCCCCTTCACAGCTCTGTACCAAAACAAAAGGCAGCCATTTTTCTTCACCGCATCGGCTGAGTGCTGCTAGCTAACTTAGCTGCTCCTGAACCATGGCTGAAGCAAACCTATCCGATGAAACTGAAGTATCTGATATGGATGAAGACTATTTTGATAGTGTGCTAATAAACTCGGACATTCAGGGCTACTTATATGAGCCAGAATACAGTGAAGAGGAATTACTCCGTATGGAAGCAGAAGAACAAATTCAGGAGGCCGAGGCAGGCTCCCCTCAAAGCCCACAGCCACCCCGAGCGGGTGATAATTTTTGGTGCCGATGCCGAAAATGTGGACCTATGCAGACAGAAGAGGAGTCGCTATGCTGCAGCGAATTTCACAGAGGCCAATTTCTTCTCGAAGAAGTGCCAGCAGACGCGGCAGACGGAGGAGAGGGATGTCTAACCCTGCATCCAAGTTTTCTTCCGCACATGGATCGGTGGGTTTTGGAAACCTTCTTCCTGAGACCGAGAATCAACTGGAAAAGACAACCAAGGCCTGCAGGCCCCGACGGGCGTTTGAGCATTGAGTAAGTGTTGTACGCCAATACATAACAGCCTATGTATTATGCCAGTTCAAGACAGTCGCTGTTTTTCAATCCATAAAATAGATAAGGCGAAGATAGCAGTTGAAACAGCTTGAACGTATTTCACACCAAACTAGTATCACAAAACATATGTGCGGATTATAAATATGCCGAATAGAATAGTGGCCTCTGGGCACAAATTCAATGAGTATGTGATGTTATTCTGAACAATACAACGATCCGTGTAACAATACGTCACTATACTGTTTGGGTGTTTGTGTTTTAACGTTAGTGTCGATATAGCAGTAGGTTGCTATGAGAAATATGTAAACGGATGGCCCGCTGTTACAGAAAGAGATAGCCTCCAGCCATTCTTTTGTTCCCCGAGGGAGCGATGGAGGACACATGGTTTCGCGTCCTTTTAAATGTAGTATTTTTTAAGAGATCCCTACTTTTTACTGTTTCGTGTCTGTATGTTTTAGAATTAGGCTACATATTTAGTTCTGCTGCATCTGAATTGCTACCGGGGATATCAATAAAATATCTACTCTACTGTGCTACTCTCAGCAATAGATTTAGGATTAGACTATTTATCTGAACATTTGGTATCTAACGTCTACCACCAAACGTTATCCTGCCAATAGGCTTGCCGTTCTAATCTTGCTTTTTGTGTGTGTTTCTTTCTTGCAGTCAGCGTCGCCTGACAGCATATCGCCATTTCCTCGAATGGGTCCTGAGAGGCGAAAGACTTGGACGTTTTCACCGTATAGTGTTGCCAGCGTGTGTTGGAGGATAGCTGTGGAGGTTAGCTGTTGCAAAGCTGGAGGCTGGTAGCCTGGTGGAGGTTAGCTGTTGCAAAGCTGGAGGCTGGTAGCCTGGTGGAGGTTAGCTGTTGCAGAGCTGGAGGCTGCTGGGCTGAAGACTATGGGTGTAAAAAAAAATACCAGAATTCATCACAGCAGCCTGGTTTAGACCTCTCTCTCCTCTCTGGTAGAATGGGCTGTTTGGGGGCAGGGTGCAATGATATTCATGAGCGGAATGCATTATTCATGAGGCAGCTGCCCTGATTGGCTGCCTGGCTCTCTCCAGCACAGAACGGGAAGGGAAAAACATAACTGCCGCTGAGCCGCTCAAACTATCAACATTGCAGCAGAAACGTTTGGACAAGAAACCGATCAAACAGGAGAAAGCTGTGGAAGTGCTGCAGCCATGCACGGTTACAGCAGGATGTAAACGAGTGGTAGGTAGAAGTTTGTGTTTGTCGTAGCGTTACTTTCTGTGTCTGAGGTTCTACCATAAACGTTACATACTGGCTGTCAACCACAGTGGCGAGCTATAGTCTCGCTGCTTAGCCTCCTCTCCCTTCCGTGAGAGTCATCTGGCTGCACGGAAAAACAGGCTACTGGCATAACAACCCGATCTCCCAAAAAATAGTAAAATAGCAACATTTGTGGAGCAACGTTGCTATTTTACAATTTCGGCTCAGAAATTGTAAAATGGTAACGTATGTGTCTACAGCGGTGGGCGTTGTTTGGGCGTGGTTTACGGAGATTTTCTGTTTCTAACCCCTCCCCCTACCCTAACCCTAAGATCTCAGAACGTTACCATTTTACAATTTTCGAGGCGAAATTGTAACATAGCAACGTTGCTCCAAAACGTTGCTATTATACAATTCCTCCCTTGCTCTACAGCTGCTCCCCATTGGAGCGACTGTTTCAGTCGCGGCCGGATGTCCGCTCCCGGCTTATTACAAGCTCTGTCATTGGCTCCGACCATGTCAATCAGAGCGGCTTCCGCTCCCTCATCCCTGTGTGTCGCTGTAAATAGTGCACTGACGCCTCAGTGAAAACAACAACGCTAACTAGCTAGCAAGCTAACGGCAGAAACCTACACGCTATCTCGTTGCTACATGCTGAAAATGGCAAGTTGGATTGTTTGAAACTATTTTCCAAGGGCACTGCCGCCAAGCGCCGCCCATCGCAATCCCACTATGGAGACCTGCGCCACCAGACTCATCTCACGGTAGGGAGGGGAGGCTGGCCAGCGAGACTAGGTCACGTACTGCTGGTATCGATCCACCAATAAGTCTCCGTTTACTAGCTAAACCAGCTTTGTACTGTGCCTCATTGTGAAAGCAGTTGGAGGTGAAGTGGTTCGCACAGACGTACAAATTAGCAGCAACTCTGGCTGGAATATTGCCTTTGAATATAAAAACTCACCACTCTTTCTTTTTTTCCTCCGATGCTGGGACCTGAAAGAGAGCTGAACAAGAAAACAGTAACTTTCGACATGTTTCGGTAGGCAGTTTAGATACTAGCGCGCTGGGAAAAAATGGCGTCGGACAAAGCAGAGAGAGCTCAGGAGAATGGGAGTGTCCGTCCACCTTGGGGGGTGTACCTTGTAGGTAGTAGACAGTGTTGGGCAAGTTACTCTGGAAAAGTAATTACTTACTGATTACTGATTACTCCTTAAAAAAGTAATAAAAGTGACTTTACTGATTACTTTTTCAAAAAGTAACTAGGTACGTTACTAGTTACTTTTTTTTTTTTTACCCCAAATACCTTACACTTAAGTTATTACATGTCTAGCATGTCACCATATTAATTATTTTCGCTTTGGTATTATATAGGCTATGTTAAAAGAAACGCCAAAGGCATTTTACTTTGAAATTTGGTTAGAAAGAACAGGAAGTGGTGTGTTAAGACTGGCTAGCTTCACACTGGTAAAGACGTGAAATGATAGTCAGACAGATAACGTGAGTAAAGATGCTGTTACTGTCGGAGACGAGTGGTAATAAAACAACACAGCCTCAATGCAAACATTCCAAGCTCCGTTGCTGAAAGAAAAGTGATGATGATGAGAGGCTTTGACGAGAAGGTTAGGAAGTAACAAAGTGCACAACACTTACCCAAAGTGTATCTGTTAATTCAGTGAACTGTTAGACCCAAGTCTACCTCACCCAGCGTCGCCTTCAATTTAGCCTCCATCCCTATGCTCCATCCCCGCATATTCTCTCTCGAGGTAGCCAGCAAACGTCTTTCTCTGTGTGGCAGCTTGATAATGTTCTTCGTGGCTATTTTCTCTATGATGCATCGATATGAGGGCGAGTCAACAGTGCAAATAGGTAGCATCTGCCAAGCTGCTCACACATAGTTTACAAAGGACAATAATGTTCCAGCTTTTGAATGCATATTTCTCTTGCTCGTCTCCTTCTTTTGACTCCATCATGCTTCGGTTTGTTTTGAAAGCCGGCGTGCACGCTCTGACGCTGTCGCGCGCACATACACTATGACGTATGTTGGATATACGTCATTCAAGCTGATTCTTTCCTTACCTTTGAATAAAGAAAACAATGTAATAGTAATTAAGCTTCAGGATGTATCCATTTTATTGCTACAAGGCTGTTAATAGAAATTCCTTGAAGGAGAGTGAAGAGGAATATCCAGTAGGGGCCAGGAAAAACATATTTTCCATAATATGGGACCTTTAACACATGGGCTTCTACAAACGGACACTGTCGTGTCCCGATGTGTAAAACCTTGTTTGGACAATCAGTTTTCTTTGTTAAAAAGCATGGTGCAGGTTAAAAAAAAAATCTAAATTTACATTTTGGGCTCACGATTACAGTGAAAACACTCCAAAAAGACAAAGATTTTTCCCCCCACAGGCCCACAGGGTATAAATATGGAGGAAAAGGTGACATTTTATAAATGGGTGTGTGACATAACAACAGGAGTGACATCACAAGAGGAGAATGTTCTGCTGGGGCTGACACAGGGATGCAAAGTCATGGAGAGTGAAAAAAGGTGACAGATACCAGGGCAGACATAAAACCACTCAGAAATCCTCATATGTTGGGCTGAAAAATGTGACTGTCACCTAAAGGTGAGTTTGCATCCCTGTGACATCACAAGTGTTAGTTCCATGAAATGGACCAGTGCCCCATGCTGGTTACAAAGACTAGTCTAAATGCAGCTACATGTATGTGTGATTGAAAAAAAAAAAATTACCCCAAATCCCATTGCTATATACCCCTTCCACATATCAATGCAATGTGGTCTCCAACCTGCACCATGCTCTTTATAGGAGCAAAACTATGGAACAGTCTACCTATGGAGCTGAAAGCACAACACAATTTCTATGTTTTTAACAGGGGTATTAAGTCATGGTTGAAAGAGAAACAACTGTGTTCTCACACTTAATACCCTTGTAGACCTCTGGTGGTACTCTGTGTATTATGTGTGTATTGTGTGTACATCCTTGAATACCTGCTGTGAAAATTTTATGACAACTATTAATGCATTAATTGACAGATACACTAAAACATGGAGGAGCAGCCCTAAAATAAGCTCTCTTCGATGGTCTGGTCAAGATATCTGCCAATTAATGAAAAAGCATGACTTTGCCCTTAAAAAGTCTCCAGCATCTAGTGACTTCCTTGTCAATACATTTGTATGTATAGCTTTACTCATAAACGCTTAACACTGTGTATCTGGTTGTTGTGCATCCATGTATGTTACATCTCCAATGCTCTGTGATGTCCATATGAAATAAACTTAACCTAACCTAACCTAACCCTGTTTACAGGATAAACAATGAAAGGGCATTGAGGCGTCAAAGAGTTGTCCATGACCCGACAAACCCACTGAACGTCTATTCAGAGCATAAGCAGCGTGGCACCGGCTGCCTGAGGCATACACAGTGCCACAGCTTGTCCAAATGAAAGAGCAGGTATGGGTGTGTCGCCCTGTCTGTGGATTCACCGTTGCTCACTGTTATTGGGCAAGATAGGCATCAATGAGATAGGATCAGTCATTTCACTCATCCACAAAGATGAAAGCGCTCCAACAAACACTCGCTTACAACTGCATTATTGGTTGCCGCGTAAAAAATAGCACATAAAAGAGGAATATGTGGAGCGAGGGTTTCCCGCTCTGTTTCATTAACGCACTATAACCCATCCAATATTGTTTGTGAAAGCCGATATTTAAATGCTGTGTGCGCTATGCAATAAACCCAGCAGCGTGTGGGATAATATTAATAATAATTGCACCTCATTTCTTCAACGTCTTTCTCCTTTATTTCGATGACATGTTCGCCTCCCCCATGTGTTATTTCTTGTGGGGGAAAAGGCAAATCACAGAGTTGAAATGTGAGTTAAAGTGTCTCTTCTCTGTGCCACAGCCTCATGCATGGCTGTTAATTTGCCGTGCGGGGGGACATTATGAGGCCATTACAGGCTCTTAAATTGGATTCAAGCAGGAAAGTCATTATCGTCCACATAAGGAAGATTTCAATTGAGAGTGCTTCATCTGATATTTGATATAACTACCATATTAGGGAAATGTTGGATTGGATTCTCGGGGAAAGATAATTGTCTGCAGCTTTGCTGGATTAACTTTTTTCACTTTAATAACAGTTGTGGATTCATTCATATCTTATTTCCCAACTGAAGATATATGTGTGTGTGTGTGTGTGTGTGTGTGTGTGTGTGTGTGTGTGTGTGTGTGTGTGTGTGTGTGTGTGTGTGTGTGTGTGTGTGTGTGTGTGTGTGTGGAAGGGGGTGCTTCAAAACCATTAAAACAGGTTCTTCCTGGTCTTCGGAATGTTGTTCTTTGCGAGTCTAAGGAAAATACCTCAATCATTCAAGCTGATTCTTTCCTTACCTTTGAATAAAGAAAACAATGTAACAGTAATTAAGCTTCAGGATGTATCCATTTTATTGCTACAAGGCTGTTAATAGAAATTCCTTGAAGGAGAGTGAAGAGGAATTCAGACTCTCCACTCTTTAGCTTGTAAGGTTAGGCGCTGTCTATAGGCAGGAGAGACATACTGTAGCTGGCATAGTTTTCCTGTTTTACTTTAGTTGCATGAGACTAGGAACTAGGAACTCACGCTGCACCCCTTCGCTCATAAACAGCTTCTAACAGTTGGTTAACACTTTGCTCACAAATCCACCAATAGGCCTATATAACAAAATGTGAGATTTATGCAACAGATGGAAAATATGTGATTTAATTATGTGGAGATTTGTACAGTATGCCATACTTAAAGTGGTAATGTGTTAAATGTTTATTAATTTTCTTTCGACATTGTTGGTGCTACAGTAAGCATTCAATGTCGTGGGGTTGGGGGTGGCAAATAGTCTCGCTTGACAGACTCTCCGTTTCACGTTGTAACTGCACAGGAGAGAGCCTGGCTGGTCTTAATGCAGCTTTCAAGTGTGCTCGTGTTTACCGTGAATACGAGACTGGAAGTCGTGTACACGACATGCTTGGCATTCAAGTGGTCACGTCATGAACATGCACAGTTGACTAGAAGCCACAGAGGCTAACACTACACCTAGCTAGCGAGTGGCTAACTACGTTAATGCAGGAAATGCAATTTCGCTCTGTAACTCAAGTCACAGAAGGGACATGATGAGTCACATGACTTCAGATGTTTCAAATTACTATTTTCCATGTATCTTGCACATTCTATAGCTGGCCGAGTTGTAATATATTGTCATGTCCTGGTGTCTTTTCGTTATTAATAAACAAAATTGTTGTTTTTCTATGAAAAAAAAGTTGTACTGCTAGTTTACATTGAAGTCAACAGCGAGTGGCTTGTGTTTCCCCCACTAAAAGGAGGGGGGGGGGGGGGGGGGATAATTGCCGATCTATCGTATATCACGGGGCACAGGGGCACGGTGGCTCAGTGGTAGAGCTGTCGCCTCGCAGTCAGAAGGTCCTGAGTTCGATTCTCGCCTGGGACACTGCGGGCGCTGTGGTTGTGTTCCCCCCATATCTTCAGTGCCTACTGCCCAGGTGGGGTATCTCGTCGTAAGGGCCTTTCTGTCTGTGTGGAGTTTGCATGTTCTCCCCGTGCTCCCCCAGGGGGGTTCCTCCGTATATAACCCCCCCACTAAAAACATGCAGAAGATCAGATCGTCATCGTCATCCGACCAGTGACGACAACATCCGAAGTCGGTCCCCGGGCGTTGTACGAGAAAGCGACCACTGCTCCTGGCCTGCCCCCCGGAGGAAAGGACAAAGCCAGGATGGGTTAAATGCAGAGGACAAATTTCACCGGCCACCGTCAGCATGTGTGTGTTTGTGGCCCTCCGTGCATGTGTTGATGTGTGTATCGTGTGACAATAAAGACGGGCTTGTCCGTCTGAAATCGTGTTTATCAACATGTTCCTCAGACATATAAAATTACTATGAAAAGCTCTATACAGCCAAAATGACGATATATTTACTTTCCATCAATGTCCATGGGGGTCGCCATTCTGTGAAAACATCACAAGACACGTCACAAGCCGTGAGCTTTGAAGCTTCCGAAAAATTCCACATACAAAGTCGTGAATACCACATGAGGGAGCCGTTCAAGTGGATTTATGACATATTCATGGTAAACACGAGCCCACTTGAAGGGCCCACTACTTTCACTCTGGTCTAGCAGGGGACAAAGGCTCTGTTACCTTCACAACCATCCACCAAAAGTAGCAAGCAGGCCTGCTTTATTGCACAATCAAAAGCTTGGTCAAAACTTGCCATTTTCAGCATGTAGCAATGCTAGCTAGCATTGTTGTTGTTTCACAGCAGCGGGACGCATTTGAGAGCCGCACGCAGGGAGCACTCTGACTGAAATGGTCAGAGTCGGTCGGAGTCAATGGCATGCAAATCACTTTTCAAACTGAAACCCCCCCAAATTCTCCTATTTCCCAAAATCCTAGAAACTCACAGTTGATCCCAAGTGAACCACCCCATCCACCAACCCTTAGGGGAGTAACCCCACCCATCTACTGTTTAGGGATAAATAATTATTTCACCTTTGACACTTAAAAACCTATAAAAATACACAAAAACGTCAATTTCACCCCCTTCCCGAGGTTGTAGAGACTCGTGGATGGTTTTGTTGGAAAGCCCATGCTCACTTCATGGGTGACAGATGGAAATTTCAGAAAGATCTGAGCGTCGGTTCCAGAGTTATTCAAGAAAATACTCCTATTGTCTGTTTAGAAGGCTCTGGGAGGCTTAATTTGCATTTTTGTCCCATCATGCAATTCTGACCCTCTTAGAGACACAAAACCCTGAGTGAAACACACATCTCTCAGAATCACCCCGCTCATTTGAGCTGCCAGTGTCTTTCTGCAATTCACTATGTAAGGACGCGCTAAGCGTGCTCCTCTTTCAAGGAACGCACCTGGCGTTTAAGCGCTGGTGGCATCTTTTGTTTTTGGCGGAGTGCTCTCTGCGTTTTAAACTGAAAAAAGGAAAAGCGCGCTGCTTGTCCCCTTACAGAAAAACCACATGAACTTCACATGTGCAATAATCACATGTGATCACATGTGATCACATGTGATTTTGCACAGGAGATTTTTCCACATTAAATTTCACATGTGAAATTTCACATGTGATCACATGTGGAACACATGTGATCACATGTGCTTTTCCCATGAAAGCATGTGGTTTTGGAACGTTTTCACATGTGAAATGTGTGAAACCCATGTAAATTCCCATGTGATAACATGTGAAACCTATGTGATTACATGTGAAACCCATGTAAATTCCATTTGTAAATGCATACAAATTCCCATGTGAAACCCATATGAAACCTATGGGATTACATGTGAAACCCATGTAAAACCTATTGGATTGCATGTGAAACCCATGGGATTGCATGTGAACCCCATGTAAATTCCCATGTTAAAACCATATGAATTCCCATGTGAAACCCATGGGATTACATGTGAAACCTATGGGATAACATGTGAAACCCACGTAAATTCCCATGTTAAAACCATATGAATTCCCATGTGAAACCCATGGGATTACATGTGAAACCCATGGGATTGCATGTGAACCCCATGTAAATTCCCATGTTAAAACCATATGAATTTCCATGTGAAACCCATGGGATTACATGTGAAACCTATGGGATAACATGTGAAACCCACGTAAATTCCCATGTTAAAACCATATGAATTCCCATGTGAAACCCATGGGATTACATGTGAAACCTATGGGATAACATGTGAAACCCATGTAAATTCCCATGTTAAAACCATATGAATTCCCATGTGAAACCCATGGGATTACATGTGAAACCTATGGGATAACATGTGAAACCCATGTAAATTCCCATGTTAAAACCATATGAATTCCCATGTGAAACCCATGGGATTACATGTGAAACCTATGGGATAACATGTGAAACCCATGTAAATTCCCATGTTAAAACCATATGAATTCCCATGTTAAAACCATATGAATTCCCATGTTAAAACCATATGAAATCCCATGTGAAACCCATGAGATTACATGTGAAACCTATGGGATAACATGTGAAACCCATGTAAATTCCCATGTTAAACCCACATCAATACCCATGTGTATCCCATATGGATTTGCATGTGAAACCTATGATATTACATGTGAAACCCATGTAATTCCCATGGGTATACTGGTCACACCAACATCTGCTGGTATGCTGGTGTGACCAGCATACACCAGCTATCCTGGTTTGCTGGTGTCAAACATGCTGGTCTATAAATAAATGAAAAAAAAAAAAAAAAAAAAAAAATGGGCCACCTGGCCCAATTTTTTTTTTTTTTTTTTTTTCATTTTTTTTTTCTCTGGCTGTGAACAAGCAATTTCAAAAATTTCAACGGATTCGAAATTTAAGATTTTTTAAGAATTAATATATATTCATATTCCCCACGGTAAAGCCGGCCTTTAAGTAGTATTTTTTGTTTGTTTGTTTATGTCCATTGTTTTCTCTGTGATGTAGCATCCAGGCTTCCCCACTCGAGCTTCCACATCTGCTTCACCCAGGTTTTGGTTCTGGAGCCACTCTTTGTATCAAACTGAAAAGTAAACACAGATAAATTAGTGGCAAAGTAACACTGTTCTTTGGTCAATATTTCAACTGCTGTTTGAAAACGTGCTACAGAAAAGTGAAGCATGAGCTACTTTAAAAGTGATCAACTACACTGAAAATTTAATTTACAAAAATTGTAAAAAAATTGCAAAAAAAAAAAAAAAAAAAAAAAGTAAATAGAGGCAAAATGCACTGAGGTTCCTTGTGCTCATGGCATCAGCTATGTGCACACATCTTTTATTTAACAAACCAGTCACCTGTAATTAAAACTAGAGCCACCCACAGCATATGTCAATCTAGACGGTTTTGGTGTGAGTTGTTGAGTTTTGGAGACATCGGCCATAGAGATGTCTGCCTTCTCTTTAATACAATGGAACTGGATGGCACTTGGCTTGTGGTGCTCAAAGCACACACACAAAATAAAATAAAATAAAATAAAATAAAATAAAATGAAATGAAAACTCAACAGCAATGTATATTTCCAGAAATCAGGAACAACAGGAATAGGTTTTTGGAGGAAAAAAAATCTCAATTTACTTAACAGATTGGGTGTCCTCCACTGGCTGTTTGTCCCACAATGTCATTATCAAACACCTGCACACAAACACAGTATATACGGTAGACAAAGAGACAGTGTCAATTAGAAAAGCATGTCTGAAAAGCAGCACTTGCCCCTCCCTCATTACCACCACTGAGGTGCCCTTGAACAAGGCCCTTAACCCCTTAATGTAAAACGAGATGGACATCTCAATGTGATTGCCGTAGATAAATAAAGGTTAAAAATGTAGCAGTTGTATTCACCTTATGTAGCCACGCCCATTTGACCCGGTTGTGTAGCCGTATCAAAACTATATAAATAAAATAAAATGGCTGGCTTCTCCAATATCATCTAACTCTGAATTAACTAATAATTTAGCCAATTGTATGTAACATACTGTAACGTATCGGTGATACGCCAAGGAACGGAGAGTTGTAGTTGGTACAGGGTCTTTATTCACAGGCTCCTTTAGCTCCTAGCAGCTAGCTTCACAACGCTAGCTCTACACACAGCAACCGGTCTCGCTCACTCCATAGCTTGACTCACATCCGGCTCGCGGCCGCTGGTCATATATACCCCCTTCCCCCTAGGAACACACCCACACACATTAGTTCCTAGGTGCGATCTAGACACTTCTATTGCACATCACATTACAGGTAATACCTGGATTACCTGGAACGCTACATACTCCTCACCCAACATTAGTCGATGCCCACATTGACACCCACAACCCACACATATCCCCCTGTACCAAAACACAAAACCCCTCAACATTTTCCATTACCGCATCAATTTCCCCACATAGTCTCTTATCTTTTTTAGCACACTTCTCAATTTTCGTTCCACCACCACCATTTGCATTTCTTTTCATTTCTTCCCTCTTTTCCCATTCCTTTAAATTCAAACCACATTTCCGTTCACATTCCCATTCCAATAGCCCTTCTCTTTAACACCACTTAATTTTGCATTCACTCCCACCATCATTTAGTTACTTCCCATTAGCACCCTTTTCCCCCAACATTTTCACTTAACACAAGCCCCAACATTTACATTCCCTCTTTTCTCTTTACACACATTTCAATTCACCAATCACTCCCACATTTACCTTATTTCGTTTTCCCTCTTTTCTTTACACTCATCTTCAATTTAACTCAACCCCATCATTTTGACATCATTTCTTCCCTCTTTCCCCATTCATTTAAATTCAACCCACATATCATTTCGGTTCGACAATAACCCCAACATTTACATCATTCTTTTTTCATTACCTTCATTTAAACCTTTTTTCTTACTCACATTATCCCACTTCACTTCAACCACTATTTCCATCCCCCCTTTTACAGCTTCTGTCCCACCTGAAGCACATTACAGTCGACACAGCTAAGGCAGTAGTCCTCTACGTCTCCCTTCATCTGTACCCAGTAGAAAACTCGACAAAGGCGGCTGAGTGTTTATTCAGGCCGTCGATGCCCCTGACCCCTGCGGCCCCTGTGCGCCCCCCGTAGCGCCAGTCCCCGCAGGCAGCTGGGCACCACCATGACGCTGCCACTCTTCCCACGCCCATCCAACCCCAGAATCCCCGACTCCCTCACCCTCAGGTCCGGAAACAACTCCCACAGTTCCTTCGTGGTACTTGAACACATGCACATCTCCTCCAGGCGAGGCCGGCATCCGGCCGCCACCCACCTGCGCACCGGTCCAACACTAGCGTCCTCCGCCTGTCTGCGTATCCACTCCTCCAGATCGACATCCTCCATAGTCACATTCTCATCCTCCCGGTCTTGCACTCGCTCGTCCTCCCGTCCCGCTCCCCCAGGGGGCGGCGTGTTGAGGACAGCAGGGCGGACACCATCGGCGTCGATCTCCACCTCGACTTTCTGCAGTGCAGCCGTGGGGGTTGTGTAGCGGCTTGGTTGGGCCGGCTCCTCCAGCGTTGACCCCTCTCGCTCCCCCGGGGACACGAGCGCCGCTCCCCCGACTGTAACAGCATTGCAGGTGATGTCTCTCACTTCCCTCTGGCTGTTCAAAACGATCCCCGCTCTCCTGATGGTCTCGTCGCTGATGATGATGTCCCCCTCTACCGGCTGGTATGCAGAGCAGCTAGCCTGGGCCGGCTCAACAGTCACTCTCCTGCCCAGAACAATCGGCTCTGTACTGCCCCGTTGCTCCGCTGCTTGTAGCTCAGGCTGCTCCCCTGCTCCGCTACTCCGCTGCTCCTCTGGCTGTTGCTCCGGCTGCTCCCCCGGCTGTGTGTCTCTTCCAGCGTTCGCACTCTTAGTGCAGTCTCTAGCTAAATGTTCAGGCGACTGGCAAGTCCAACAAAGCCTCACCTGTCCGCCGCCTGCCCGTCTCTCCTCTCTCGCTGTCTTCCAGTCCCCGACAGCTTCTCGACACTCTCTAGCTATGTGTCCCGATCCACCGCATGCCCAGCAGGCTCCCTGCTGTCCCCAGTACCTTTGCTCCGCATGCCCGGTCCGTCTCCCGGAACTGTCTCGGCACCACCTCGCCTCGTGGCCCGGTTCTCCACAGCTCCAACACAGTCTTTGCGGCTCCTCCGTCCGCTTCTCTCCGTGCTGCGCGACCTCTCGTAGCAGCTCCATAAGCCCCTCTGCCCAGGCTGGTGTCGCCTCCAACAGCCGTCTGATCTCCTGCATCAAGCGGGCTTCCATACCCGCCAGCACCGAGCTGATCCCCGTCGTCAGCTCTTCTTTTCTCCCGTTCGCCGACAGGCATTCTTCTAAGCGCACCATCACACGTGGCGCTCGTAGCAGCTAGCTCACACAGCTAGCTTGCTACCGCTAGGTCACTCGAGCCTTTGATCTCCAACTTTTCCTCCGCCGTTCCTCCTCACTCTCTCCCCTCTCGACCGAATCAGAGGCGCTACCGCTTCACTTGCTGACACCAATGTAACGTATCGGTGATACGCCAAGGAACGGAGAGTTGTAGTTGGTACAGGGTCTTTATTCACAGGCTCCTTTAGCTCCTAGCAGCTAGCTTCACAACGCTAGCTCTACACACAGCAACCGGTCTCGCTCACTCCATAGCTTGACTCACATCCGGCTCGCGGCCGCTGGTCATATATACCCCCTTCCCCCTAGGAACACACCCACACACATTAGTTCCTAGGTGCGATCTAGACACTTCTATTGCACATCACATTACAGGTAATACCTGGATTACCTGGAACGCTACATAACCAAATAAAAGCAAACAGCAATGTCTAAGAATGCAACGCCATGTAGCCTAACTGGCTCGTTAAGTCTTGCATTCCAGGGAATTACGTTAACGTGACGTTAGTGGCTCGAGCTCGGAGGAGAGAAAATGAATGTAAAACGAGATGGAAATCTCAATGTGATTGCCCTGGAGAAATAAAGGTTAAAAATGTAGCAGTTGTATAAAGTGGGAAAGATTCTTAGTTGGCCGCTCTTCTTTCACCAAGTATCCAGTCTGCCTGTAGCCTACTGTATGTCTGTGTGCACTTTGCTCATGTGTATGTTTCCACACATGGCACTGACCTCCTCGCTCTCATCTCCCATCTCCTCCCGTATCGTCCTGCACTCAGCTCCTCACTCTCTCTCTCTCTAAGACATTAAGGGTACATTATGCTACGTGGAAGCC
The DNA here is from genome assembly GCF_964638095.1 of Poromitra crassiceps. Lineage (NCBI taxonomy): Eukaryota > Metazoa > Chordata > Actinopteri > Beryciformes > Melamphaidae > Poromitra > Poromitra crassiceps. The sequence continues at coordinate 115,284,280 of NC_139624.1, forward strand.
AGGCAAACCTAGCAGCTAGCATGACTCGGCAGCATGGCTCTATATTACACGGTAAAAAGTTGCCTATCGATTCGGGGACTGCCCCCTAGTCCGATACCTCACGAGTCTGATACCTCACGAGTCCGACACCTCGTGGTTTTGGGTTAGGGTCTGGGGGAGGTTAGGTTTAGGCGTGGGGGTGGGAGAGGTTAGGTTTTGGGTTAGGGTCTGGGGGAGGTTAGGTTTAGGCGTGGGGGTGGGAGAGGTTAGGTTTTGGGTTAGGGTCTGGGGGAAGTTAGCCTCTTTTTTCGGACTCGTGAGGTGTCGGACTCGTGAGGTATCGGACTCGTGCCATGGCACCATCGGTTCACCCCTCAGCCCCTCTCTCCCTCTGACAAGCAACTAGCAAGCAAGTGATGTGAATAACCTCTTTCTGTCGCAATAAATAACACACTTGTTAGACAAGTTAGTTAATTTCACTCACCTCAAATATCTGCTTCAAGCCGCCGGTTCGTTTTGTTTTCAGAGGACCGCGCTCGCACAGCGCAGTGCAGTGCGTCCTGATGAATGGTGCTGCTGCTGATTGGCGGCAAAGTTTGGAGATGGTCTCGCGGACCCGCGCTGTCAGTGCTGTCATGATATCAGAGGAGGCTCCACTGCCCACAACGCGTAGTGATACTACTAGTTTGTCAACAAACAAAATAGTTCCAATTGAATTAGGAAAACTGGCATCAGAAATTAAATAAGTCTGACCCACATGCCACTGCTCTGACTTAGAGTTTAATTAACGCCTCTCTGTTAACAGTAGAAAAAATAACATAGCTTGAAGGTAATAATGATAACTAATAGGATAATAATAATAATAATATAATCATCATCAATGTAGCCTATATGTAAGGTTATTTTAAGGGACTACTGATTTATACAGGATTGTATTAGCCTCTTGTATTGTGTTTTACCTTTTTACCTTCCACCCAATCCAATCCAATCCAATCCACTTTATTTATAAAGCACGTTTAAAAACAACAAGGTTGAAAACAAAGTGCTGTACAAGTCAAAAACGAATAGCATAGGCCTACCACAATCATACAGTACAAAAACAACGAACAAAGAACAAAGTGTCACATAAAATGATTAACACACTCAGGCTGAAAAAGCCAATGAATAAAAATGAGTTTTGAGGCGTGCTTTGAACACTAGCAGAGTGGGGGCTTCCCTGACGTGCAAAGGCAGGTCGTTCCAAAGTTTCGGGGCCGCCACTGCGAAGGCCCGGTCACCCCTGAGCTTCAGCCTGGATTTGGGGACTGCCAGGAGAAGCTGACCCATTGACACCCATTGACATAGGCTATATATCTTCCACCATAACCAAGTTATTTTGCATCAAATCTCCTGAACATGATTGATGACATAAAAGGTGACCCCTATGTTTTCATGGTAGCCTGATACATAGGAAAAATTAGCCAGGGGCAAGGGCAAATATGCTCCAATAAATCTCAGAATGCACACAAAAAAACATGATCAAGGGGCAAACATTGTCCCCAAGTTTTTGATAGGCCTAATTGTATTTTCATTCAATTAATTTAATTTCCATTTGCTTCTCTAACACACATGTGCACCTGCAAGCTTGTTGCCAGAAGATAACAGAAGAACACACACAAATGTTTGCATTACGCTCTAGCAACTTGATGCACTAATTACTATTTTTTTGTGCTCTACACGTTTTACACATGTGCTCTCCTGGTTTCCACATGTGCTCTACATGTTTTCCACATGTGCTCTACATGTTTTCCACATGTGTTCTACATGTTTTCCACATGTGCTCTACATGTTTTCCACATGTGCTCTCCTCGTTCCCACATGTGCTCTACACGTTTTCCCACATGTGCTCTACATGTTTTCCACATGTGCTCTACACGTTTTCCCACATGTGCTCTACATGTTTTCCACTTGCTCTCCTGGTTCCCACATGTGCTCTACATGTTTTCCACATGTGCTCTACACGTTTTCCACATGTGCTCTACATGTTTTCCACATTTGCTGTCCTGGTTTCCACATGTGCTCTACACGTTTTCCCACATGTGCTCTACATGTTTTCCACATGTGCTCTCCTGGTTCCCACATGTGCTCTACATGTTTTCCACATGTGCTCTCCTCGTTCCCACATGTGCTCTACACGTTTTCCCACATGTGCTCTACATGTTTTCCACGTGCTCTCCTGGTTCCCACATGTGCTCTACATGTTTTCCACATGTGCTCTACACGTTTTCCACATGTGCTCTACATGTTTTCCACATTTGCTGTCCTGGTTTCCACATGTGCTCTACACGTTTTCCCACATGTGCTCTACATGTTTTCCACATGTGCTCTCCTGGTTCCCATATGTGCTCTACATGTTTTCCACATGTGCTCTACATGTTTTCCCACATGTGCTCTACATGTTTTCCACATGTGCTCTCCTGGTTCCCACATGTGCTCTACATGTTTTCCACATGGGCTCTATATGTTTTCCATGTGCTCTCACACGTTTTCCCACATGTGCTCTACATGTTTTCCACATGTGCTCTACACGTTTTACACATGTGTTCTACACATTTTCCACATGTGCTCTACACATTTTCCACATGTGCTCTACATGTTTTCCACATGTACTCCACATGTGGAAAACCTGTTGCTCCACATGTTACCACATGTCACAGCATGTGGTAACATGATTTCCACATCCACTCCACATGTCATCACATAATACAACATGTGGCAAAATATTTTTCACATGTTATAACATGTGATACCATGTTTTCCACATGTTATAATATGTTACCACATGTTATAACATGTGGTAACATGATGTCCACATGTGTCCACATGAGTTTCACATGTGTCCACATATGGCACATGTGGTCACATCTGGATCTTCAACCTCTGCTGCTGCCAGAATTGGCAATAATCTGGCTTTCATGTTCACAGTCAACAACATCAAACAGATTAAACCAGCTGGCTACCATCCGTGAGATCGCTGCAGGGGGAAATACAACAAAGCACACAAAAAAAACGCTCCGTGCGCTGTGTTTTGTGTGCAATGGAATCGCTCTCGACATGATTTCCAAAATGCCGCCTAGATAGTCCACACTTGTCCACAAGTGTTTATATACCATCTATTAACACATTCACTAACCATGTCTAAATCATTATGTACAAATGTACACATAAATGTACATAAATAGTTGTTTAGTCATTTCCTTACACTTTCTAAATTATCTTATGAACCATTAACAAATAAATGGTTTGTAATTGATATAATACTTATTTATAAATGGTGAATCTATCATTTACAAAGTATGAGTATACAATCATTAAACACATTACAGATTAGGTTATTAATCGGGAATAAAATGTTTATAATTGTGTTTATGACTTACTAATGCCTAGTTATGTATGGATAATGCTTTATAAATGATAAATCCATGATTAATTAAGTATTTACTAATGCTTTATTAATGCTTTATAGTGTATAGTTATTATAAAGTGTTACCGATTATTATATCCGAGGAGTAACTCACAACAGGCGAGACAGACTGCAGATATGCTTTGGTTATCGTATTTCTGATAGTAGAACTTCAATCCTCACTCCTCCTGTCATTTTTTATGAATTAGCCTGGATTCCCATCTTCCCAAGGCGTGCCCTTTCAGACAGACGTTGAGTCGGCGCTATAACTACCTCCACTGGCGGAACAAAATTGTAAAAAAAGTGATCCACCAGTCCGTGTATATTAGTGACTTTTACACAGGAGGCGAGGCTTAATAATCCCACAACATTCACGGCTTTGAATGAATGAATGAATGAATGGTTTATTTTCGGTCATAGGTTATAATGAACCACAAACAAAATGTAACAATTTGTGTGAATATACAGCAAGAGAACATCATCATACAAATACAATTTATACAATCAATGACCGAAAAAAGGAATAGGCTGAAGCCAAGGCTTATTTTTTGCCTATGCTATAATCCATTAGAAAAACCCAGAATATCTGCAGCAAAATAAAGAATAGAAAGAAAGACAGAATTTACTGTAAGTTATAATCCTGAATTATTTTACTTTTTAAGGCTTTTTTAAACCTCAACAATGATGTACACAATTTCAATTCATCACAAAGCCTATTCCATAGTTTAACTCCCAAAACTGAAACACATCGAGATTTGACATTAATTCTTGCTTTGCCTGTTTTAAAAATGCATAACCCTCTTAAATTATAATTTCCTTCTCTTAATTAAAAAAAAATGTTGAATACAAACTGGAAGGCTTTTGCTCCTAACACGGAAAACAATTTCTAAAGTTTTTATATACACAATATCTACGAATTTTAAGGTGCAGGACCTTATGAATAGTGGATTGGTCGATTCGAGGTAACCAACTTTATTATTCTAATAGCTCTTTTTTGTAGTTTAATAATAGGATCTATATTTGTTATACAATACCCCAGACCTCAACACAGTATGACATGGCACTATAAGTGAAAAATACAATATATGCAAACATTTCTTATTCAGCAGATCCCTAGTTTTGTACAGAATACCAACAGATTTAGCTAGTTTACTTTTAATATATTCTATATGTGGCTTCCAACAGAGTTTATGATCTATAATTACACCCAATAATTTAGTTTCATATACTCGTTCAATTTCAGCTCCATTTAGATTCAACTTAATTTCACAATCAACCATAACACCACCAAACACCATACATTTTGTTTTGTTTTCAGTGACAACTTATTTTCTTATTTTCAACTTATTATTAACTTTCACAGGCTGTGTGAAAGGTAATGTCACTGATGATGTCACTGTTGACGTCATGTGGTCACAGACAATGTCACTGTTGACATAATGCCAACAGTGACATCATCAGTGATGTCATCATTGATATCATCAGTGACATCATCAGCGATGTCAGATGTAACAGTTATGATGTCACAATGTCAACAGTGACATCATCAGTGACATCATCAGTTTAAAGCATAGGTGTAAAGAGCTCCTGACAACTGACTCGTTCAGAATGCCTTTGTTCTGTAGAAAGAGGAGACCCAGTGAGGACTCCAAGAAGAGGCTCGAGTATCAGCTGTCCATGTCTAAGGAGGCGGGCGCTGATGACATCCTGGACATGTCTGCTTGTGAGCTCTCAGTGGTTCCCTCCAGTGCCTTTTACATCTGCAAGGTGCTGCAGAAGAAGGTCCTCATCCTCCATAGCAATGATCTGAGGTCTCTGCTGCCCAAAGGATGTGATATCGTGGCTCTCGCCACTTTAAAGGTATTGGATCTGCAAGGGAATAAGCTCACCTCTCTCCTAGATGACATTGGGACACTAGCGTCACTGCAGGTAATGAATCTGGAGAGGAACCATATAAAGGCCCTGCCGGATTCCATCGGAGATCTACGACTTCTGCAGATGCTCAATGTCAAAGGTAACTGTGTCAGTCAGCTGCCATCCTCAGTGGGCTCTATGAGCAGCCTGCGGACCCTCGACCTGAGCGAAAACACCATCCACCAGCTTCCCAAAGCCATGGCCTACATCCGTACCTTAGAGAGCTTCACACTTGATGCTGCCATGATGTCATATCCACCTGCATCTGTGTGTACAGAAGGTATGGAGAGCATCCAGCGCTTCCTATGTGATGAGCTGGGAGAGGAGTACTGCCCTCCATCCCAGTATCTGCTGCCGTTGCGGGAGAGTGACTCTGGCAGCACGCACACTGATGGGGTGGATAGCATGGAGCAGGCCTGGAAGAACAAATTCAACGACTATGAGAAGAGAAAGGAGCAGAAGCAGCTGGAGAAGCTGGCCTTTGAGCGCCACTTGGAGGAGAAGCATAAGGAGCACGCCCAGCTGCTCTCCATGAACACCTCCTGCAACGAGAACATCATCCACTCCCTCCGCCAGGAGCACGAGCGTCTGGAGCAGTGTGTGTCACAGGAGGCAGATAAGCTGCTGGTGCTGGGGCGCATCCGACAGGCAGAAAACGACATCAGCAGCCGCTTAATGGAAAACAACCGGCAGAAGAAAAGTGCAGAGTTCCTCCAGGCCTTGGAAGCGGATCGGATCCATATGGAGCAGCTGACTGCCATCACACAGGAAGAAGCCAATTCACTCAGGAAGAGAGCGGTGGCAGTGGCCATGCAAGTAGTTGTATAGGACTAACACCCAAAAAAAAAAAAAAAAAAAAAGATTTTTCATCAAAGGGGGCACGGCTTCTTTTTGTGAAAAAGTCAATTTTTCAGTACTTCCTCAAAAGTACACTTCTGCATTTCGCCCTGTGTAAATCACTTTCTTGTGAAAAGTGTTTATTTCAGTAGTTCCTCAAAGTACACTCTATGCATTTCGCCCTGTGTTTAAAACACTTTCTTGTGGAAAGTGTTTATTTCACTACTACCCCAAAGTACACTATATGCATTTCATCCATATCACTCTGACCAGTCTTGTTTTTTTGTTTTTTTCGCAATTTAATTATCACCCCCTATCAGCAGAGCGTTGCAACATCATATGATGTTTTAACCACGGGCAAAAGTTTTAACCACAGGCAAATGTAATTAGGCCCATTTAGCAAATAGTTGTTAAATGGCCCTAATACAATTTAGGCAAACTCACTCAATCTCTCTCCCCCGCATCACGCATAGGAGTCACGACTGAGGACCCCCCATTCCACAATGATGCAACGACAGGAAGCCCCACTCGCCTTTATAAACCCAGCATGTCAGTCAGCTGACAACGAACACACAGCCTTGTTGTCAGTTTTTGCGACCATCGCGTCAACAGCCAGCGGAGAACAACACGCAGCCAGTCCATCGACTCAGCTATTTTTTCCGCTAAGCATTTTTTATCTCGGCCAAATACATTTGGCCCATTTTAGGAACTGAAACTAGTATTTTGTTAACAGCGGCGACCATTTTCACTGTCTACAGATTCCTCTGCTTGCTCATGTATTTCTCTGACTCACCCATAGAGACCCAGGCTTCCCCTGCCAGCCCATCCCACCCCATCCCCCACGTTTTATCACTTCCGTTTTAAATAAACTTGTTTGTTTTTTGACCGTCAGGTGGGGCGTTCCCGACAGCACGTAACGCCCCTTGAAAGCTACGAATAGCGGCGAGATCAGGGGGCGTTCCCGGCAGCACGTAACGCCCCTTGAAAGCTACGAATAGCGGCGAGATCAGGTGGGCGTTCCCGGCAGCACGTAACGCCCCTTGAAAGCTATGATTAGCTACTGCTGAAAACGATGTAAGAATGAAGAGTGAGCGCACAGTTTTTCCTCCCATGCCCCCTTATATCCTTTGCATGCCTATATTTATATTGCCTATATAATAGGCAATATATATATATATTTTTTTATATTTTTTGTCCACCATTCAAATATTCCATAATTGCATGTTGTGCATGCAAATATTCCATAATTGCATGTTGTGCAGGCTATCTTATACTAATGTATTGCTGTTAGGCATAGCAAAGCATTCTGGGTATTCCCAAGGCTATTCTGTAGATTCCCTACGCGCAACACACACACACACACACACACACACCCACCCACCCACCCACTCACACACACACAGACATATTCACAGCCAGCCACAAACACACGCACCCACAAATTCACAGGTAAACATGACACACTGAAACATTCCAGTTTCACCATCTCAGATTCTTCCCCATGTTTTTCCCACTCCGGATCCAATTGTGACATCACCATGATAATTTTGATATTGTCTGATTGGCGGAATTAATTAAATTTGATTAATACAGATTGAGGTGGATTGAATAGCTACAGACTGTTTTCCAATTGAATTGAAAAACGATTGAATACAGACTATGGTGTATGACTATGCCGTTTACCCGTCTCTCAACCAGACCAGAGTTTCCCAGCATGCACTAGTGTGTTTCAACACTGTGTTTTTGGAGATTACTTATGTGCTACGTTAGTTATGTTATATGGCAGTAAAATGCCACTGAATGACCAAATTGATTTATCTTGATTTTTTATTTAACACCAGCGTTAGTTTGTTGTTTATGCATATGCAATAACGGATGCGTTATTATATTTACTGGCTATGGTTATTTCGAACCCCACATAGGTTACGCCAACCTATGTGTCCTATCAGAGTTTGTTACGTTGCACCAGTCTTCCTCCCCATGACGAGTTGGATACAATAAACAAAACAACATGATAGCATCAGCTGCATCACTATACGTGTGAGCGTAAGTATTAATGGTTTGCAACTTGTTTGTGTTGTACAGCATTTGGTTCAAACATATGGCGACATTGAATCAGTGTTAGCTTAGCGCTAGCTAGCTAGCATACACTACGATCTGTGAATAGCAGTAGCGGAGCGTACGCCGGGGCAGAGGGTGCGGCCGCCACGGGCCCACTCGTCAGGGGGGCCCATCAAAAAAAAAAAAAAAAAAATTTTTTTTTTTTTTTTTTTTTGCAGGCCAGGCCACCTGGCTGGCAACCTGTGTTTTTATTTTTCTTCTTCAGAACAAGCTTGTCTGTAAAGTGGCTTCACTGTAGTCTTTCTTGGACATAATATTACTTGGCTCAATGAGTGACAAATTGTGTTTTCGGATATAGGGGCTATCAGCTATTTTACAGTTGTGACTTAAAATTACTTTATTTAATAAAGTCAGTGGTGTGAGTCTGAGAGGAATTCAATCAATAGACAATAACATTGGTGTGTTTAAAATTAGATATTCCACTAAATATGGCTAAAACCGATTCAAACATGCAAAAAAGGCACATTTTTCTTCGCGGCCTGCAGGCCCGGTTCTACGGGGGTGCAAAAGCATGCATTGCACCCTTATTTGTCTGCATGCTCAGTTGAAAAGTAAAAAAAAAAAAAAAAGATTTTTTTTTTATAAATGCTACGAGCTGCACACTTACTGTTTAAACTTGAATTATAGTTGTTGTTTTTCTTTGTTCTTTGATGTGATTTTATGGCTTTTTGGCACCTATATGTAACCTTTTAAGGTTGAGATAATTGTATTATCATTATATGGTCCAAATATTTCAGTACAGCACTTGAAACACTTGAAATATTCTTGCTTGGGTGGTATCATTCTACTTGAAATGATGGTCAAATGCATTATTTTTAGTAAAATAACATGTCAAATTTTTCGGGCGGGCCCGGCCTTCGGCCGGGCATCTGCACCCCTTCCTATCTAGGATGCACCCCTAGCTCATTGAGTGCCAAGGACGGACATGTTCGTCATTTCAAATAGTAACGTAGAGTGCCAAGGACGGACATGTTCGTCAATTGCGTTTTTTGACGGTGGGGCGTCGATCAAAGCCTTCTGCCTCTGATGTACAAATATTATAGCTATTGGATGTGTCTAACCTATTTTACAGAACCCTTAGGTGGCGACAGTGCTCTCCACATAACAGAAAGGCAAGGAAAAAACAAAGAAGAAGTCGTTATGGAAACGGAAATCGCATCGCATCCGTATGCATCGATATGCTGAAGCACGTTACTGCAGCTGTGCCTGCAGCAGCCAATCTGCTCCCACAATTGAGCCGCTCCGTGTCGGTTGCGACAGCACATCCGCACATCCACACCGTGGAGTTGTTATTATTCTCAACTGGAAGCATCGTTGCCGGTGACAAACACACGCGGAACGCTGTAAAAAAGCAGGATGTCGAGCACCCTTCACTGTGCGCACAGCAAACTCAGCAGAGAGCCACCACAGACAGGAGGAGGAGTGTGCAGTTGAGGCGAGGCGAGGCGGGGCGGGGGGGGGGGGGGCACGCAGAGCAGCGCGCAACACCCAGACAGACCCAGGCAGCAGGACAGGATTGACAAACGCAAGCCAGAATATCCGATGCCCACCAGCAGCAAATCAAGACCAGCAAGAAGCTGCAACCAGCAGCGCACGCAGGGGCCAGCGCTGCTGGTTGTAGCTAAAAAATATTATTCTGCCAAACAGAATTCCCTGGCCTTCACTGTTTTATTGAAGGAAATTATTTTTGAGGTGTGACTACATTAGAAAAGATTAGCTTTAGAGTCAGTGATGTGCTTGAAATGTTTAATTTCACAAAAGGCCAATTATCTCAGCTTCTAGAAAAAAATTGCTGTTTTTGGATGAATCAAGCTATCTTCTCCGGCTCATAACTAAAGAACGGAAAATGGGATCAATAAACTTTTTTTTGCAGATGATAGAATAGAGTCTCATCGTTCTTTGTGCGTGTTCAGTGTTTACATAGTAATATCACACAATATTCTGTGGGCCTCGAGAAATCACTGAAAACGCCCTGAAACTCTGGCACTGGGAGCATCCGTTCTCCAAAAGTGGCTGGCACTCAATGAGCTAGTCATCTTGTTCTGGAACCGGCCCTGCGGCCTGGCCTGGCCTTCAAAAAAAAAAAAAAAAAAAAAAAATTTTTTTTTTTTTTTTTTTTGATGGGGCCCCCCTAAGAGCTTCGCCCCCTCTGGGCTGATAGGGTCGCTCCGCCCCTGGTGAATAGAATTGGCCTGGTCTTGGTCGATATGACCAAAAATTGATATAACGTTACAGTAGCATGGACCCCTCTCGTTATGACAACCCAGACCCCGGATATCCGTGACCTACGGGTATTATTTCAAAATATGGAATATGGAACGTGAACAAACATCTTAGTTTTATGTATCTGTTGTGTGATTGGACCCATTGTTTTTATTTTTCGTATTTTTATATGGTTATTTTAATAGTTACTAACTATTAATAGTAACTAACTAGTCCTCCACACAGAATTGGTTAATTTACTGTGAGACTTTATAGCCACTTTCACACATGAACTCCGGATCAGGTCAGGGTTGCCCCCCACTGAGCCTGCCCCGGATGATAGGTGAAGTGTACCCTTTCACACATGAGGCATGTTGCATTCACACATGAGTAGCACCTCCGCAGAGTTTGTAAAGTAGAGAGGGGGCGGGCGGCGGGGGTGGGGGAATTTGGGCATGACCACACAGTTGTGAAAACTAAAAATACATAATGGGCGATAACTGCCTAACGTTCACGGCATATAATCGTTTGCGCATAACGTTAGTAAGTAATTAATTAAACAACCCTACAACTCACGCCCAGATGCATCGATTTCCTCGAGTCGCAAGCAGTACAAACAAAACAGGTCTTTGCTATGTTCAGTCCTAAAATGCCTCAAACCTACTAGAATTATACAGAATACAGGAAGCTAGACGTTTTTACCTTCAAAATAAAATAAATGTTGTATTACTTAGTAACAAAAAATCAGAATGTCGACTCACTACGGGTTAAAATTGACTTTTCGAAGGGAGCAGATATTCTTCCAGTTTATCTCCGTTCTGTATCTTTCGAAACACACACAAAAAAACATTACACGTGCATTTACTTTATTTAATTGCCATTATTGCGAAGGTTATACCCGGAAGTTTTCGTTTTATACTGCCTGACTTGACGCTACTTGGAATTTGCGCGAACGCTGTGTAAACGTTAAATCAAAGACATGAACGCAACCAGATCCAGATACCCTACCTAGCGATGTCCAATACTGGGAAGCGGGACGACCCTCGCTTATTAAATGTGTGTGCTGTGCGAAGCAGACATGAAATCAGATCAGAGCCATGAGCCTTTCAATCCAGCAATCCGCAACATGTTGGCTGTCGCACACGGAGCAGTTTTGAGCTTCATTTGAAAACCAAATGGCATGTGTTTTTTGCTCGCTCATTCACATCGACTATTTATATAATAATAATCTGTCACGATCGTCTCTGTCCTCATGCACTCACGAGCTCACGGAGCTCTGGAGGGGGGGGGGGGGGGGGGGGGGCAATACGCTTCTGCGACTACGGCTGGGGGTACACTTCCCTCCGGCTAGGACGAGGCTCCGCGGGAGCGCGCATGAGCCGCATGCAGACATTCACACATGACAGCCAGCCGTATGGCCTCTAGATAACTCCTGAATTCCAAACATGTGTGAAAGCAGCTTATGTTTTGTAGACAAGCACCAAGTATATATATATATATAATAATAATAATAATAATAATAATGGTATATAATAATAATAATCTTTGTAATACAATTGTTATAAAATTAAAATGTATATCACACTTATAATATGCCAACAATAATAGCACCAGTCTAAATAACATAACTTAATTCAACTTTTGCCTCTCCTCTCTTCTTGCTTAACATACACAAATAGTGTAGTAGCCGTACCGTACCGCACTGCAGCTGCTACCATTACGTATGTCTAATGTTTAATTGTATGTCTAATAAGATACATGCTATTTGCACCTGTATGTCAAATACATCGAATTTAAAATGTTTAAGCACGTCTAATGTATGCACATGACATGTGCACCTATGTGCAGTGAATATGCCACTGTCTCAGACTTGTCTTATCACTATACTGCCTTATTGCATATTGTTGCTTATTGGTGCTTATTGCCTTATTGCTTATTGTTTTTGCACTCACGCCTTGCTATATTTGTACTATGTTGTAAACGGAGTCCACAGCCCCCCTCTCCCCATCCTCTCTCCTCTCCTCTCCTCTCCTCACCTCTCCTTGTCTCCTCTCCAGGAGGGTGATTGAGGTGAAATTTGGATCCAGATGTTAACTGCATACATAATGTTATGTCTCGAAAGACAAGAGCTATGTAGCCTACTTTAAATCAGATCACTCCGGTGCACAAACATACATTGGTTGTCTAATAAAGTTTTACAAATCAATTAATTTGGTTGTCAACCACCGTTAAACAAAACTTAGTAGTTGTAAACTAAGTAGTTGTATCGATAAAGACTCTAATCGTTAAGCAGTCTCGAAAGTGGGGTCAATATCAATCTAGAATCTAGATTGATTTGATTCACTAATTTGGCGTTCTCTCATGCAAAATATCCAACATCCAATATCCAGAAGTAGTGATTACTACACAGAAGTAACTTTAGTTCCACCATTTGCTCTTTGCTTCAAACATAATTTGGATCAGTTGTAACTTTGACCATTTCTAACAATTTCTAGACAGTGAATTTACACAAGCACTTGAGTGAAATTCATGTGAATTCAATGTGAACATGCATGAGCTGTGATTGAATGAACGCAGATTGTCAGATTTGTATACCAAACCCTTATCCTGGTGCCTGCAAGGGTCGTCTGTACCACTAATGTCAGCCACTATGTGTTACAATATTGGGCTGGTTTCATAGACCTGGCCCAAAAGTACATACATACATGTTAGTTAGTCATAATAGTCAAACATGGTTTTTCATGTTCTGACTTGCTGAAATGTGTGCTGCATATATACATGTTAGTTACACATAATAGTCAAACAGGGGTTTTCATGTTCTGATGTGCTGAAATGTTTTACACGTCACGTAAAACTGTTTTTAAAACAGTTAATTAGCCTACACAATGTGTAATTTCAGGTTATTGTAAGTTATTGCATAGTTGCAATCTTTCATACTTGCATACTTACAAGTGGGTTGTTTTTAATGGCATGTGATTTGCGGTTCTAATTACCCAATGTGTAATTTCAGGTGATTGTAAGTGTGTCATACATACCTACAAGCCTTCATATCAGTTGGCTGTGTCAATGATTTTCTGTACCTCTTGGTGCGTCATCATTGTCTTTGTCAGGCTTAGAAGCAATGTCTAAACAGTAGACAGTGTATGACAAGTGGTGGCAGCATGCTATGCTACTACACAAGACGTGTTATGGTACATAAATAATATGTAGCGTGTAATAATCTGTAGAACTCTGTCAGAACTTTTCATGTTCTGACTTGTTGAAATGTTTTAAAGTTATTTTTACATTTGACTTTGAGAACTATGATGAACTGTTAGTCAGTACTCTGTACTGATGTACAAAAGTAACAAGATTGAGGTTGTGAAATCTTCAACCGGAATAAAAAACTGGATATAATATAACTGAATCAGTTAGGCCAAACTATTATCAGTCAGGTCGGTAATGACCGGGGGAAATTATATGATTATTGTCCATTGTGTGTATGATACAACTTTGTTTATCATTCTGCCCCCTCACACTATACAGTCTGTATTTAACTCAACACACTGTACCTGCCCCTTGACCTCGGAGGGGAAGAAAGGATATTGTCAAGGATAGTGTCATAAGCTGATAGCAAGGTGTGGTGATCACAAGCATTGTCCTAAATATTGTGGTAAATTAAATTGGTAAATTGGTTAAGCAAAGCAAGTAATGCTTTTGCAATGTAGATTTAGCTATATATTAACTATAAAGTATAGATGATTGTTTTGCCCACCTTATCAAAACAAATGTACAGCATGTTAAAGTATAGATGATTGTTTTGCCCACCTTATCAAAACAAATGTACAGCATGTTAAAGTTTTAAATAAAGTCAAGTCAAGTCAAGTCAAATCCAACAGGTCTTAATGTCAATTAATTTAGCTTTAATGTCAATTAATTTAGCTTTAATGTGTTTTTGAAACACACACACACCCACACATTGACCCCTCTCATATACGTAACTGTCTATAACTGTACATATATTCCTTTCACACACTTTTCAAAATAGACACTCTTTCATATTGTGATTCATAGTGATTCTTGTTTGTTTTATGTGATCCCGGTTTTTAAGCAAACCGGATCCAGTTTCCTTGTATGTGTACATCCTGTACAAGGTACATCCTGTACAAGGTACATACTACATTGGACTCAATGATTCACAGATGTATCAAACAAATGTATGTTTTACTGATACAAATGACCAAATTACCACAAATTCAACATGTAATGCCATTTTCTCAATAATTTTGGTCAAAACATTTGGTGTGACCCAGATCAGTCCTTGTAACGAGGACCTTGTTATCACTGGTGTATAGCCAGACTTGGCACATTGGATGTGACCCAGATCAGACATTGTAATGAGGACCTTGTTATCACTGGCGTATAGCCAGACTTGGCACATTTGGGGTGCCTCAGGTCAGTCCTTGTAATGACTTGATCAAAAAATATTACAGACAATATATATAGTTAAGTGACTAATTCACTAATACAATTGTAACATCTTGTATAGTATATTCAAAGTATTGTTAATTGTTAATTATTATTCAAAACCTGAAAATACTGTAAATACTGTAAATAAACTAAACTACTAAAACTTGCTAAGTTGTACTGTGTGTTAATTTAATGTGTTTTGAAACACATACCCACACATAAAATCTCAAGTGAGATTTTTTGAGAGAAAGAAAAAGAGTCAAGAAAAATTCACCCTGTGCGCTCGGTGCTGCAAAGCGCGGACTTTTGGATCCTAGGGGCTTCCGTCGAGCCGACTCGAGCATGACGAGCGTGACGTCACCGTGACGTTGCCTGCTGCCAACCAAAACAGGTGCCCAGGGGAGGAGATGACGTATTTGATAGGTACACAATGAAGCGAAAGCAAACGACTCAAACGACACTCATTCAGTGTTTTCGTAGGCCTCCTTGTCCTGCTACTGCAGCTGTAGCTGTAGATGGCAATACAGAAAGGAATCCTGAGGACTGTGATGAGGCAGCTGCTATCGCAACGTTACCTGATGATATCGGCATAATTCAAACCATCCCTAGAAGATGTTTGAAGAAGGCAGACATCCTGGCCACAATAGATCAAATACAACAAACCTATGGCGAGAAATACACCATGGACATAACCACACACATTTTACAGATGATAGGGAGGGGCGATTTAGCCGAACGTTTAACAGGACCCAATTTTTAAAAAGCCACACCCTCCATCTTACTTTTTGTTCACATTTGTTCTCTAACAAATTCCGGTCAGCGCCATTTTTGATGATCTCCTCCCATAGCCCTACGACACGCCCTCCCCTAGACCTAGCTCCTCCTCCTCCTCATCACAACATAAGGATAAAAGAGACGGGTTCAAAAGAGACTCATACCATTTTACACAATAAAAAAGACAGATATCATCATGGAGACCCCGTCGCCGTCACCATTGTCCTTCATTACAACTCACAGCGACTCTGATTCGGGGGATGAAGAAGAAGAGTTGCACCGTCTGATGTACGGATGGTCCCCGTCGTCGTCACCATTGTTCTTCATTACCCCACCTACCTCGACTCCTTCCTCACATCCTTCCTCACCGAAAGACCTTCCTTCTCCTCTGATCTCACCCCTGACTCTGGATCAACCAGATGGATTGCTCAGTTTTACTTTTCTAAACATTATAAAAGCCTGCAGCAGCACTCTGCTCGGTGAAGTGATATTGCGAATGCAGAAGGCGGAGTGTAACGGATGTCTTAGTAACCCTCCTTGTCGGTACCCGGCTAAGAATGGCTATGTCTCCATCGAATTCAAAGAATTGTTGAAAGAATTGTGGAACGAACACTTTCTTCCAGGTGTCATACGTGTTTTGGAATCTCAAGGCATCGATGTTACCCCTTCAAGAGTGCTGGATGCTTCGGAAGCTTTTCTGCATTAACTGAGGGAAATATAAATACAAATTCATCATATGTAACTTGTATAATGTGCCAATAAAAATAAAATTGATTCTCATCATAATCTGGTTTTTCCATAATAATAATAATAATGTTGTACAAATGGCTGTTGTAATGAAATAATGAATAACATTATTACACAATATATTCCTAATGTTAATTTAAAATTACATATTCCTCTAAATATCTAGATATTGCTCCTCTAATATATAAGTTGCAGACTCTCATTGGTCAACATTGTACATACACAGCCTCCATTTACCCTTGGGAACTGGTCACTGGGTAGGGTTAGGGTCAGGGTCAGGGATTTCCAGAGGTTTGGGGTATCGACGACAAAACAACGCAGAAAAGAGTTATTTCTTTTTATTATCTTTATTGTTTATTTGAACAGGGACAGTATTCAATAAACATTTTGTATATAAAAATATTGTCACCACAGGTGTAAACCTACGTCACCAAATACACCATGGGCATAATCGTACAGTTACGGTGAGCTTCTCCTCCTTGCTCATCGGTCGCCGTCGCCACAGAGCCTGCGTCAGGGGTAACTTTTTTCTCTTTTCTTTTTCTTTTTTTCCGCTCGTAATGGAATCGGAAGTGCTGGCCCTGGTAAAAGTCGACAAAACATCCCATGTAACATGTACCGTCTCCTCGTTCCTCCTTCACCAGATAACACCCGCTATGGTTCACCTGGTCGGTGAACCGACCATCCCGATTCAATGCCTCTTGAAGCTCTTCTCCCTTTAGCGCATACACTTGCAGAGTCAGCTTTTCCCGCTGGGACATCTTCCTCAACACCTTGCTGTTTAGCATTTGGCGACCCTTGTCTTTCCACGTTACATTCACAAAGAATGTGCCGTAGCGATCCAGCGGCTCGTCGGGGTACAACAGCTTGTCAGAATGCTTTGGTATGTCATCGAACTTAATCAGCTTGAGGGTGAGCGTTTCGCCAACATTGACTATGCCACAAGGAGCATGTGGCGCTAGCATGCTTCCATCCTCTCTGGTGATCAGAGGATACAACCCCGAGGGATTGGCGCCGATTCTCAGCTGCTGTATCGATTTCTCGATGGTACAGGGTTTTCCGCACGAACGTGACCACCTAGTGACGCTATTCTGCTTCCTAACGTAGAAGCTATGCATGTGGCGTTTTTCATAGTTACATCCGTGGCCTTCCATGCATGCCATGCTTAGCAACGTGCAGAAATCGTATAGGGGCATGGCTACCAGAGGAGGTTTTTCCAGTGAGGCATAGGAGGATGGTCCTCCTCTATTAGATTGGGGATTTTATATAAAAAAAAAATATATTAAAAAAATATATTTTTTATTTTTATTTTTATATTTTTCATTTTTCATATTTTTTTTTATAATAAAATATCAATCAAATGTGTTTTTTCTTATGTGCAGACGCTCATTTTTTCATTCATTATATAGCTCCATGCAGACGAGTCACTCTGGCCCTGGTCCCAGCATGGGGGAGGGGATTAAAAAAACACCCGCCCTGTGGGCTTGATTTATTTGGTAATTTATCTAATGAAAAAATAAGATTGGTTGAAAAAGACTTGCAATTCACAGAAAACAGTGAGAGTGATGTGTTTTCCAACGAATCAGATTGAGCTAGGAGGGAGCTCTCCCTTAGCCCGTGAAACCAGGTGAAACCCTAATTGGTTGTTGTTTGATAGATAGATTGCTTGACATTGATTGACATTCTGTATTGTCCAATGCTGATGAATACGTCTGAAAATCGGCAACGTTGTTCCACTGCCTGGTCTGTGGTCTCTCACGCTGAATCAAGGAGGTGAAATCCACTGCTTGACCTGACAGGAAGGATTTACTGAGACAGTAGCAGCATATCATATTTCCCTCTTATTTTTATTTACTTTTTTATCAATCAGTAAGTGTTCACAAGCCAGACAGTCGTTGATATTGGATTACCACCAAAACGAGTTTCGAGTTGCGGGGAGACGAGCTGCGCGATACGGGCTTTTTGCAATGTCAGAAAACTGGAATATTTGCAACGTCTCGACTGCAGCGTTTCCCCTACAGACAGCACGGATATTCAAGTAAGTCAATTGATTTCAAGTTATCCGAACCTTCTATTAAATTTGGCGTGGAAATGGTTCACCGAGCAGCGCTATTTTTGTCGTATTGAAGTTTCATCCTGTAATTTCTTATACTAAAACCCGCGAACTTTAAATTCACACATTTTTTAACTGAATTTGGCCTGTAAATCGATAGCTGACAGCGGGCTCCCTTTTAAAGCTTGAGTGGTGATCTTTATATCATATGAAAGTAGAAGAAATAAGGAATCGATTGGGATGAAGCATGTCAACCTAGGATGTCGGGAAGGGGGGGTAAATAACACTCCAAAGTTCATAACTAAATGAGTAGTGCAGCACTGTGCACAGAAGACACACTCTCGTTCCAGATGCAATTAAGTGTAATTTAACGCTATTTGACAACAGTTTCGGCCATAGACTTTGTCAAGTATCATACAAACAGTGCAAGACAGCCATTATAAAGACAGGTTAGCTGATTGAATGGACAACACCTGTCTTGTGAAAGCACACCTGAGTGTGAGACATCATAGGATGAATCAAAACATTGATGTCACAGGTAGGCTGTATACCATAATATATCATGAATCTATGTGAATAAATAGATTTATATAAATAGTAATCACAGCCTAATGCATAGAGATAAATCCTGAAACCTTCTCGCAACAGTTCTAGCCTAAGCCAGTGGTTTTCAAAGTGGGGTCCCCAGCAAAAAGGGGGATAATCTATTTTCACTATAATTCCATGCCATCCATAAGTAACACAATCTAAGATAGTGTAGAAGTGAGTAACTAGGCTAATTATAACCATAACAGCACAAATCATTGACAAAAATCTCGAAATAAATATACAGTATTTACTCTGAGAAATGAAATAATGAGAAAAGGAACAATTATTGATGGTTAAAACTGAATAATGACATCACAACAGTCTAATCCTAATGCTAATTTAAAATGAGATTTGGGCGTTTTGGGCAAAAACTGCTTGTGGGTGAGAGTATCAGCAGCAGAGCACACGTCATATTTTCCCTGGGACCGCCTCAGGTGCCAGGTGCTGTTCCGTCCTGTAGTCCTCTCACTGGGTGCTAATGCAATGCTCCTCACTGGGTGGAAAGCTAAGAGGCTTGACAGCATGGGAAACATGGCAAATACACACACACACATGCGCGCGCGCGCACACGTGAAAAAAAAAAGCCCAAATTTTTTTCGGCGGCGACCTTAGGTCGCCGCCGAAAAGGGGCGGCGACCTTTGGTCGCCGCACTAGCTTCCTCCCCTGTTTCCAAGCTCACCAGCCACCACTGATGGCTACTTATACACAGTCAAACTCCTCCCCCTTCAGCCAACGGGCCCTCTTATGTCAACGGGCCCCTCCCCATTTCGAGTAAAATTGACGACAGGTTCCATGTCGCTGTTCCGACCTCTCGCTGTTCCGACCTCCCCTCTCCCAGCCCCCATGCCTAAACCTAACCTCCCCCAGACCCTAACCCAAAACCTAACCTCTCCCACCCCCACGCCTAAACCTAACCTCCCCCAGACCCTAACCCAAAACCTAACCTCTCCCACCCCCCACGCCTAAACCTAAGGTCGGCTTGGTGACACAGCCGAATTTATGGCAGTGTAGGTCGGACTAGTGGGAGGTCGGACTAGCGGGAGGTCGGACTAGCGCCCGGACCCCTTGACGACAAACATCGGATAATAAGAACAGTAAGAATAAGAACACCGCAAGGCATCAGGTAGCAAGTAATACTCGAGCAAATTATCATATGTTATCTTATGTTAGTAGACACACGTCACTATATATATATACCATACATCTAACGTCCATAACATGGTGGATCATTTAACGTATTCAGATTTAACTTTGTATTCAGACCATTGGATTCAGCCCAGAAAACAGAGTACATTATAGCGTTATAAATATAGTCACGTTATAAACAGCTAACCAGTGCTGGGTTTAAATCAAAAAATCAAGATAAATCAATTTGGTCATTCAGTGGCGTTTTACTGCAATGCATAGTAAGTAGCGTTAGCCGCTACATTAGCCAAAGTACCTGTAGTATCTGACTACCCATAATGCATTACGGTGATAATGCAAATTCGGAAACTACCCCGGCACCCTCTGGGGCCGCATTTCATTCAATTTAATTCATTCAACCCATCAAACGAAATGAAACAATATCCGGAAGTGAGCTTCATTTTGCAGTGTCAAAGTCAATGAGCTCCTTTGGTCCATTAATATATACGTCAATGGTCTCCACCAAGCAGGGTTAAGGTTAGGGTTTAGGGTTTAGGGTTTAGGGTGGGACAGGAATTTTCAGAGGTTTGATTGTGGGACAGTGTTGGCAAATGCAATTACAAGAGAAGTTGTAGTTTAGAGAGAAGTTGAGAAGAGTTGTTTTCCAAGCAAAGTGTACTTTAAAGTTAAAGTTTTATACAGACCAGTACAAAATAGCTTGTTTATAATAATAATAATAATAATAAACTTTTATTTGTATAGCACCTTTCATACATAAAATGCAGCTCAAAGCGCTTTACACATGAAGAATAAACAAAGGTAAATCAGTGAAAATCAGTAAAACATTGAAATTTATGTGATGTAAAGTTATGTGACCTCTCTTCTTGGTTTTAGTTAAACTAATTGAACTAATTGGACTAATTGTAGCCTGTCAGTATTACTACTATTACATTCTTTCTCTCAAAAATCTCACTTGAGATTTTATGTGTGGGTATGTGTTTTCAAAACACATTAAATTAACACACAGTACAAGTTCCAAGTTTTAGTATTAGTTTAGTTTATTTACAGTATTTACAGTATTTTCAGGTTTTGAATAATAATTAACAATTAACAATTAACAATACTTTGAATATATTATACAATTATATTTACTATATATATATATTGTCTGTAATATTTTTGATCAAAAAAATATAGTCCTCATTACAATGTCTGATCTTGGGACACATCCAATGTGCCAAGTCTGGCTATACGCCAGTGATAACAAGGTCCTCATTACAATGTCTGATCTGGGTCACATCCAATGTGCCAAGTCTGGCTATACGCCAGTGATAACAAGGTCCTCATTACAATGTCTGATCTTGGGCACATCCAATGTGCCAAGTCTGGGTATACACCAGTGATAACAAGGTGGTAACAACCCAAAGTGTGTTGACCAAAATTTGACCAAAATTATTGAGAAAATGGCATTACATGTTGAATTTGTGGTCATTTGTATCAGTAAAACATACATTTGTTTGATACATCTGTGAATCATTGAGTCCAATGTAGTATGTACCTTGTACAGGATGTACCTTGTACAGGATGTACACATACAAGGAAACTGGATCCGGTTTGCTTAAAAACCGGGATCACATAAAACAAACAAGAATCACTATGAATCACAATATGAAAGAGTGTCTATTTTGAAAACTGTGTGAAAGGAATATATGTACAGTTATAGACAGTTACGTATATGAGAGGGGTCAATGTGTGGGTGTGTGTGTGTTTCAAAAACACATTAAAGCTAAATTAATTGACATTAAAGCTAAAGTAATTGACATTAAGACCTGTTGGATTTGACTTGACTTGACTTGACTTGACTTTATTTAAAACTTTAACATGCTGTACATTTGTTTTGATAAGGTGGGCAAAACAATCATCTATACTTTAACATGCTGTACATTTGTTTTGATAAGGTGGGCAAAACAATCATCTATACTTTATAGTTAATATATAGCTAAATCTACATTGCAAAAGCATTACTTGCTTTGCTTAACCAATTTACCAATTTAATTTACCACAATATTTAGGACAATGCTTGTGATCACCACACCTTGCTATCAGCTTATGACACTATCCTTGACAATATCCTTTCTTCCCCTCCGAGGTCAAGGGGCAGGTACAGTGTGTTGAGTTAAATACAGACTGTATAGTGTGAGGGGGCAGAATGATAAACAAAGTTGTATCATACACACAATGGACAATAATCATATAATTTCCCCCGGTCATTACCGACCTGACTGATAATAGTTTGGCCTAACTGATTCAGTTATCGTCGCCTTGCTAAACTAATGGCCTAAGTCACTTTTTTCCGAAAATGATATTTTTGCCTAAGTCAGCTCTTCAGGATGCTCCCCACCTCTGGTAAAATGGCCAACATCCTAATTGAAAAGAAAATGCTGTTTTTACCTCAATATTCGAATGGCCTAAATCAATAGTGTGACTAAATCAATCTAACTGTGACTTAGGCCATTTTATTTTTGCCTAAGTCACAAGACAATGTGACTTAGGCCATTTTACAAGCTTTTAAAATGGCATCTGCATCAAGGAAAAATAAATACTTCAACATAAATGAAGCTCTTTGTATGTACAAACTGCTAGTGGGTTGGTTACGGGTGTAGCCTCAGCAAGTGGGACACCGATTAGAATGAAGAGGACCAGAGAAACATATGCCAAGGGTGTTTATTTAAAGCAGATCCCTTGATGATGATGTACAGGCAGATGTACAGGCAGATGCAGATGTACAAGCAGATGCAGATGTACAAGAAGATGATTTAGGCTTCAAATAATGCATCTGTACATGGCAATCAATAGGGAAGAACGAAAGCAGCCTCCTCCACTGCTGTCTGGAGCACACACTGAGTGTGAAGGCTCTTAGAGCCTCTTAAGTGCAGGTGTGTGGTGATCAGTCCAGAATTAGGTGCAGGTGTGCTTAGGGGAGGGAAAATGGCTGGAGGTGAGGGAGTGATGGGTTATGGGAATTGGAGTCCGAGAGTCACTTTTGTACAATCGCCCCCATATTCACTAGTGAATATGTATACTAAGAAAAGTGACTAGAGGCAGAGGAATTGAAGGTAAGGAGAGTAAATGAGGCAAACCGTTCGGCTGTCATGGCCGCCCCATAGCAGGGTGAAATGGGGCAAGCTGCATGGCCGGTGGAAAAAGAGCCAAGACGGCAGGGCTGAAGGGGCCATCTGGTCCGGAGGGCATCCAGGAGGCAGAGCAGACAGGTTGAGCAACCCTGGATCATGTCCCAGACACTGATGCCACAGACAGGACCTTTCCGGAGGCCGACCTGGATGCTGGTGACGCCGGCAGGTATACTCAGGGGGCCGGCCCGGATATTGTCGACTCCGGCTGGACTGTTCTGGAGGGTGCCGCCGAGGGATGGGAGCCACGGAAGATTGGCGCCGAGGGATGGGCGCCAAGGGAGCAGATGGAGGTGCGGGGGCCACCAGAGCAGGGGCTGCAGGGGGGCACCGGGACTGTAGCTGGGGGGGCCACCGGGACTGACGGTGCGGGGGCACTGGGACTGGCAGTGCGAGGGGCACTGGGACTGGCAGTGCGGGGGGCACTAGGACTGGAGCCAGGGGGGCCACCGGGACTGGCGGTGCGGGGGGCACCGGAACTGGCAGTGCAGGGGGCACCGGAACTGGCAGTGCGGGGGGCACTGGGACTGGCGGTGCGGGGGGCACCTGGACTGGCGATGCGGGGAGCACCGGGACTGGCGATGCGGAGGGCACCAGGACTGGCAGTGCGGGGGGCACCAGGACTGGCGATGCAGGGGGCACCGGGACTGGCGGTGCGGGGGGCATCGGAACTGGCGGTACGGGGGGCACCGGGACTGGGTGAGGCACAGGGAGCGCCTGGACTGGGTGAGGCACAGGGAGCGCCTGGGCTGGGTGAGGCACAGGGAGCGCCTGGGCTGGGTGAGGCACAGGGAGTGCCTGGACTGGGTGAGGCACAGGGAGCGCCTGGGCTGGGTGAGGCACAGGGAACGCCTGGACTGGGTGAGGCACAGGGAGCGCCTGGACTGGGTGAGGCACAGGGAGCGCCTGGACTGGGTGAGGCACAGGGAGCGCCTGGACTGGGTGAGGCACAGGGAGCGCCTGAGTACAAGCATCCCTCTACCGCATCAAGCCTCCTCAAGAGGTGTCTCAAATAGTCCATGGTGTCTCGTGCAGGTTGACCATGCTGCCGCTCAGGTGTAGGCCCAACTACATGGGGATGGTATCGTTTTGGGGGAGGGGGGTGCGATGGTGGATGATATCCCCACAACTGAAGGTATGGAGGTGCCCTTCTTCCCCCTACTGGCTGCTGGTTCCTCTGGTCCATTCCCACTTGCTGAGGTCCATCTGGGCTCGAAGGACCATGTACATGCAGCTGGATAGAACGCTCATCCATAGGGACTTGAGACTTGACTTGGACTTGCCCCTCAAAAACTTGACTTGGACTTTCCCCTCAAAGACTTGACTTGGACTTGCCCCTCAAAGACTTGAGACTTGACTTGGACTTGCAAAAAATTACTTGTGAGCAGTGAAATTGTTTGAAATGTTAAAGGGTTAGTTAAAACCCAGCAAAGAGCTGGAGGAAGAAGTGAGGAGAGGCACCTCCTCAGTGTTTGATTTAATTGACATTTGTTTGATTTAAGAAGGATTTACGTTTAAATTACAATTTGTTAAGAGTGACCCAGCAAAGAAGAGCTGGAGGAAGAAGTGAGGCACATGCCTCCTCAGTGTTTGATTTAACTGACATTGTTTGATTTAAGAAGGATTTAAGTTTAAGTTTAAATTACAATTTGTTAAGAGTGACCCAGTAAAGATGAGTTTGCTTTATTAAATGAAAGTCAAACTGCCCTCTGTCTCCTGAGTCTCTATCTATGTGCTCCACTAGCATTTTAAACTGTTTGTGGTCACAGAAGTGGGAATAAAAGATGTGCAGTGTTTTGCCTAAGTCAGGTTTAAAATTGCCTAAGATGCAACGGCATGTTCATAAATTGGCCTAAGTCATTTAATCCACTTATGCAACATGATTTGACATACAGCGTTATTTGTATGTTAATAGTCATATATTGTCATAACCTTTTTGTGTGAAATGATTAAGGAATATCATATACTCTCTATTTGGTTCAGTTTTTTGTGTCTCCTGAAAAACTTGAAAATATGACTTAGGCCATTAGTTTAGCAAGGCGACGTTATATTATATCCAGTTTTTTATTCCGGTTGAAGATTTCACAACCTCAATCTTGTTACTTTTGTACATCAGTACAGAGTACTGACTAACAGTTCATCATAGTTCTCAAAGTCAAATGTAAAAATAACTTTAAAACATTTCAACAAGTCAGAACATGAAAAGTTCTGACAGAGTTCTACAGATTATTACACGCTACATATTATTTATGTACCATAACACGTCTTGTGTAGTAGCATAGCATGCTGCCACCACTTGTCATAAACTGTCTACTGTTTAGACATTGCTTCTAAGCCTGACAAAGACAATGATGACGCACCAAGAGGTACAGAAAATCATTGACACAGCCAACTGATATGAAGGCTTGTAGGTATGTATGACACACTTACAATCACCTGAAATTACACATTGGGTAATTAGAACCGCAAATCACATGCCATTAAAAACAACCCACTTGTAAGTATGCAAGTATGAAAGATTGCAACTATGCAATAACTTACAATAACCTGAAATTACACATTGTGTAGGCTAATTAACTGTTTTAAAAACTGTTTTACGTGACGTATTTCAGCACATCAGAACATGAAAACCCCTGTTTGACTATTATGTGTAACTAACATGTATATATGCAGCACACATTTCAGCAAGTCAGAACATGAAAAACCATGTTTGACTATTATGACTAACTAACATGTATGTATGTACTTTTGGGCCAGGTCTATGAAACCAGCCCAATATTGTAACACATAGTGGCTGACATTAGTGGTACAGACGACCCTTGCAGGCACCAGGATAAGGGTTTGGTATACAAATCTGACAATCTGTGTTCATTCAATCACAGCTCATGCATGTTCACATTGAATTCACATGAATTTCACTCAAGTGCTTGTGTAAATTCACTGTCTAGAAATTGTTAGAAATGGTCAAAGTTACAACTGATCCAAATTATGTTTGAAGCAAAGAGCAAATGGTGGAACTAAAGTTACTTCTGTGTAGTAATCACTACTTCTGGATATTGGATGTTGGATATTTTGCATGAGAGAACGCCAAATTAGTGAATCAAATCAATCTAGATTCTAGATTGATATTGACCCCACTTTCGAGACTGCTTAACGATTAGAGTCTTTATCGATACAACTACTTAGTTTACAACTACTAAGTTTCGTTTAACGGTGGTTGACAACCAAATTAATTGATTTGTAAAACTTTATTAGACAACCAATGTATGTTTGTGCACCGGAGTGATCTGATTTAAAGTAGGCTACATAGCTCTTGTCTTTCGAGACATAACATTATGTATGCAGTTAACATCTGGATCCAAATTTCACCTCAATCACCCTCCTGGAGAGGAGACAAGGAGAGGTGAGGAGAGGAGAGGAGAGGAGAGAGGATGGGGAGAGGGGGGCTGTGGACTCCGTTTACAACATAGTACAAATATAGCAAGGCGTGAGTGCAAAAACAATAAGCAATAAGGCAATAAGCACCAATAAGCAACAATATGCAATAAGGCAGTATAGTGATAAGACAAGTCTGAGACAGTGGCATATTCACTGCACATAGGTGCACATGTCATGTGCATACATTAGACGTGCTTAAACATTTTAAATTCGATGTATTTGACATACAGGTGCAAATAGCATGTATCTTATTAGACATACAATTAAACATTAGACATACGTAATGGTAGCAGCTGCAGTGCGGTACGGTACGGCTACTACACTATTTGTGTATGTTAAGCAAGAAGAGAGGAGAGGCAAAAGTTGAATTAAGTTATGTTATTTAGACTGTTGCTATTATTGTTGGCATATTATAAGTGTGATATACATTTTAATTTTATAACAATTGTATTACAAAGATTATTATTATTATATACCATTATTATTATTATTATATATATATATATACTTGGTGCTTGTCTACAAAACATAAAGTCTCACAGTAAATTAACCAATTCTGTGTGGAGGACTAGTTAGTTACTATTAATAGTTAGTAACTATTAAAATAACCATATAAAAATACGAAAAATAAAAACAATGGGTCCAATCACACAACAGATACATAAAACTAAGATGTTTGTTCACGTTCCATATTCCATATTTTGAAATAATACCCGTAGGTCACGGATATCCGGGGTCTGGGTTGTCATAACGAGAGGGGTCCATGCTACTGTAACGTTATATCAATTTTTGGTCATATCGACCAAGACCAGGCCAATTCTATTCACAGATCGTAGTGTATGCTAGCTAGCTAGCGCTAAGCTAACACTGATTCAATGTCGCCATATGTTTGAACCAAATGCTGTACAACACAAACAAGTTGCAAACCATTAATACTTACGCTCACACGTATAGTGATGCAGCTGATGCTATCATGTTGTTTTGTTTATTGTATCCAACTCGTCACGGGGAGGAAGACTGTGCAACGTAACAAACTCTGATAGGACACATAGGTTGGCGTAACCTATGTGGGGTTCGAAATAACCATAGCCAGTAAATATAATAACGCATCCGTTATTGCATATGCATAAACAACAAACTAACGCTGGTGTTAAATAAAAAATCAAGATAAATCAATTTGGTCATTCAGTGGCATTTTACTGCCATATAACATAACTAACGTAGCACATAAGTAATCTCCAAAAACACAGTGTTGAAACACACTAGTGCATGCTGGGAAACTCTGGTCTGGTTGAGAGACGGGTAAACGGCATAGTCATACACCATAGTCTGTATTCAATCGTTTTTCAATTCAATTGGAAAACAGTCTGTAGCTATTCAATCCACCTCAATCTGTATTAATCAAATTTAATTCATTCCGCCAATCAGACAATATCAAAATTATCATGGTGATGTCACAATTGGATCCGGAGTGGGAAAAACATGGGGAAGAATCTGAGATGGTGAAACTGGAATGTTTCAGTGTGTCATGTTTACCTGTGAATTTGTGGGTGCGTGTGTTTGTGGCTGGCTGTGAATATGTCTGTGTGTGTGTGAGTGGGTGGGTGGGTGGGTGTGTGTGTGTGTGTGTGTGTGTGTGTGTTGCGCGTAGGGAATCTACAGAATAGCCTTGGGAATACCCAGAATGCTTTGCTATGCCTAACAGCAATACATTAGTATAAGATAGCCTGCACAACATGCAATTATGGAATATTTGCATGCACAACATGCAATTATGGAATATTTGAATGGTGGACAAAAAAAAAATAAAAAAAAAATATATAGGCTATTATATAGGCAATATAAATATAGGCACGCAAAGGATATAAGGGGGCATGGGAGGAAAAACTGTGCGCTCACTCTTCATTCTTACATCGTTTTCAGCAGTAGCTAATCATAGCTTTCAAGGGGCGTTACGTGCTGCCGGGAACGCCCACCTGATCTCGCCGCTATTTGTAGCTTTCAAGGGGCGTTACGTGCTGCCGGGAACGCCCCCTGATCTCGCCGCTATTCGTAGCTTTCAAGGGGCGTTTGGACAGGAGGTTTGATGATGTGCTCTCCCTCCAGGTGTTAGACAAGTCCAAAGCCATCGCCCACATCCTGCAGGAGGAGGAGATGCAGAAAGCAGGATTCCAGGCCCTGCAGCTGCAGAAAGACAGCGTACACGGCCACATCTGCAAACAGATCAAGCTCATAGTGAATTAATGCAGCTGACTAAGCTGGAGGTTAAGATATGCAATCTGGATGCTGAGAACCTGCAGGATTCTCTGGTGGAGCAGCGCTCTCCTCTCAGCGACATGTTGCAGCATCTGCTGAAGCAGAAGGACCAGAGAAAGATGGAGCTTTGCCAGGTTCTGGCGGAGATGCAGCTGAAGTCAGTCGACCCAGCAAAACTACTGGATGATCCAGTACCAGAGGCTGCTGGTCGCCACGCCCCTCTCACTGTGCATCCAGGAAGCAGGTATGGAGAAAGAGTTGGTCAACCTGTTGTGTAAACTGTCCGCTCAGTACTACCTGCCCATTCTGGCTCACCAGCACGTGACAACAGAGGCCCTTCAGCACATGAATGCCTCTGACCTAAACAAGCTGGGGATCAATCAGATGGGCGTTCAGAAAGCTCTTCTCAACTGGGCCAGGCAACACAGTCCAGAA
The DNA here is from genome assembly GCF_964638095.1 of Poromitra crassiceps. Lineage (NCBI taxonomy): Eukaryota > Metazoa > Chordata > Actinopteri > Beryciformes > Melamphaidae > Poromitra > Poromitra crassiceps. Next base: position 115,313,832 of record NC_139624.1, read on the forward strand.
GGAAGCTGTAAGGAGGTCCAGCAGGAGGAGGAGGAGGCTGCTGCCTCAGCTCCGTCCCCTTCATCTCCTCCCTACACCTTGGCTGCACAGACTCTCAGCCCGCCGCTCACCCTGGGGGCCCCTGTCACCCCCTCGTACCCCAGGCCCATGGAGGTGCCAGGGACCTCTGAGTGTGTGGTCTGCACGGAGACCGGGACTCAGGTCATCTTCCTGCCATGCGGCCACGTCTGCTGCTGTCAGATCTGCAGTTGCGCTCCGCAGAACTGCCCTTTGTGCCAGAGCAGCATCGCCCAGTGCGTCCGCCTCTACCACAACTAGAACTAGAAGACAGTCGATAGAGTGCATAACTCCGCCACAGCATACCCCCATTGGCATGCCTCCTTTTGGCCAGTGGGCGTGAAAAGTTAATGAGTTCGTCCTTGGCCCATAACGAGGCTTTCTACAAAGTTTTGCGGTGTTACGTGAATCTGTGTGCTTTTTGTGATTAACCACGGCCATTACCGTGCTTCCTTTTGGCCAGTGGGCATGGAAAGTTAATCAGTTCTAAGTTGGCCCATGACCAACCTTTCTGCCAAGTTTTGTGCAAATCCGTTAGGCGCCTTTCTGTGATTGGACATGCCCATTGCTACACACCCTTTTAGCCAGTGGGTGTGGAAAGTTAATCAGTTCTAAGTTGGGATAGTAATCTACAAAGTTCCGTGTGTGTTACGTGAATCAGTGTGGAAGTTACTGTTTTTTTATTTCTTTTTACATTTTTCTCCATTTTCTCCCCAATTGCATTTGGCCAATCCCCCCCCCCCCCCCCCCCCCCCCCCCCCACTGCCCCGGTTGCTGCCCCACCCTCTGCCGATCTGGTGAGCCCCGTAGACTAGCACCATGCTACCTCCGACACATGCACAGTTTTCACTTGAAAGCTTCACCAGCAGGACGTAGCATGTGGGAGGATCACGCTATTCCCACCAGTTCCCAACCAGGTGCCCCGACCGACCAGAGGAGGCGCTAGTGCAGCGACCAGGACACATACTCTCAATCTGGCTTCCCACCCGCAGACACAGCCAATTGTGCCTGTATGGACGCCCGACCAAGCCGGCGCTAACACGGGGGCACGGACCTGCGAGACTCATGTTAGTAGGCAGTGGAATCTACCGCTACACTACCCGGAGACCCGTGGAATTTACTGTGTGTTTGGCCACGTGCTCGATTTTGGCTAGTGGGCATGGAAAGTTCGTCCTTGCCCCTTGAACAACCTCTCTGCAAAGTTTTGCGGTGTTACGTGAATTCGTTTGGAAGTTAGGTGCCTTTGTGTGATTGAACATGTCCATTACCACGCCCCCTGTTGGCAAGTGGGCATGCAAACTTAATCACTTCTACACTGTAAGTTGGCCCATGACTAACCTTTCTGCCAAGTTTAGGGTATCTCATAAAGTTATGAACGGATTTGCACTAAACTTGACAGAAAGGTTGGTCATGGGCCAACGTATAGTGTCTACAGTGTAGATAAACGAAAACATCACCTCCAGCCAAAAATAAATTCCTTGTGTTCCTGTTCCTGTGTTTTTTCTGTAGTATGTGTGTTGAGCCTGTACTTTAGAAATAAGTTACTGTAAGCCTAAATTGGAAGGAGGGGTCATCCAGGGGAACCACACTGTGTTAATCTATAGTTCGATTTTCTGTGTTTTTCGCATCAGTCAATATAGCATTTTGCGAGCTGCGACCCGTCAGTCTTTTCGGATGATGGAGTAAAAAAACACAGAAAAATCAGACAGTGTGCAAAGACCTTAACTCATTGAGTGCCAGCCACTTTTGGAGAACGGACGCTCCCAGTGCCAGAGTTTCAGAGCGTTTTCAGTGATTTCTCGAGGCCCACAGAATATTGTGTGATATTACACCTATGTAAACACCGAACACGCACAAAGAACGATGAGACTCTATTGTATCAGCAGCAAAAAAAAGTTTATTGATATCATTTTCCGTTCTTTAGTTATTAGCCGGAGAAGATAGGTCAAAAACAGAAAAAATTGGCGTTTCCATCTAGAAGCTGAGATATTGAGCCTTTTGTGAAATATAGCATTTCAAGCACATGACTGACTCTGAAGGTAATATTTTCTGATGTGACACCTCAAAAATAATTTACTTCAATAAAACAGTGAAAACAAAGGAATTTTGTTTGGCAAAATAATATTTTTTAGCTGCAACCAGCAGCGCTGGCCCCTGCGTGCGCAGACTCTACACCTTCTTGCTGGTCTTGATTTACTGCTGGTGGGCATCAGATAGCTTGTTTGCCTGTCTCTGTCAATCGAGCCTGCTGTGTGGGTGTTGTGTGTTGTACGCTGCCCTGCGTGCCCCACCCCCCTCCTCCTCCTCCTTCGTGGGAGTGTCTCTGCGCGACTCGTGTCGCTGCGTTTGCTCTCGCTCTGCTTTTGCTGAGCGAGAGCAAAAGCATCCCCCCGCTTTTTCACAGCCTGTCGCCGGCTCCCAGCTGAGAATAATGTAACTTTTCAGAAAGAGGCTGGTGTCGGCAACTAAATCATATGGAGGGGCTATCGCAGCGGAGACGGAGGAGCTCAATTGTGGTGTCAGCAGATTGACTGCTGTTCACAGGCACAGCTAACGTTATGCTTCATGCATATCGATGCGATTTCCGTTTCCTCATGACTTCTTCTCTCTTTTCTCCTGGCCTTTCTCTAATCTGGAGAGCACTGTCGCCACCTAATGGGTCGGTAAAATAGGTTTTACCCATTCAACATGCCCAAATTCAAAAAACGCAATTGACGACTTTAGTCGTCTTTGGCACTCAACGTTACTAAAGCAATTGACGACTAAAGTCGTCATTGGCACTCAATGAGTTAAGAAGCAGGTTTGCGTGCCACCTTCAGTTAAATCCTGCATCCGAACATATTTCCCGGCATGTCAGGTCTAGGTAGTGTGCCTTAAATAAAGTGGGGGGTACGGCAACCATTTTAGGGCATCCTCGTCAGTCAGAGTATAGGCTATCGTTCCTCAGTCTAAAGCGTTGTCAGTTGTCATGTCTCCTATAGTAAACCATCGAGTGTGCTCTGAAACACCTTCAGTCCTCACACGAAAACGCTGTCATTCCTCCTGCCTCACTAAAAACGTTGTCGATCCTCCTGCAGACTAGCTGTCAGACATCACTCAAACTAGCTGTCAGGCATCACTCCTCACGTCTCACACAAAAACGTTGTCGATCCTCCTGCAGACTAGTTGTCAGACATCACTCAAACTAGCTGTCAGGCATCACGCCTCACACAAAAACGTTGTCGATCGTCCTGCAGACTAGTTGTCAGACATCACTCAAACTAACTGTCAGGCATCACTCCTCATGTCTCACACAAAAACGTTGTCGATCGTCCTGCAGACTAGTTGTCAGACATCACTCAAACTAGCTGTCAGGCATCACGCCTCACGTCTCACACAAAAACGTTGTGGATCCTCCTGCAGACTAGTTGTCAGACATCACTCAAACTAGCTGTCAGGCATCACGCCTCACGTCTCACACAAAAACGTTGTCGATCGTCCTGCAGACTAGTTGTCAAGCATCACTCAAACTAGCTGTCAGGCATCACATGAAAACGCTGTCATTCGTTGTTTTTGGTTGTTCTTCCGTGTGGGGAAAGAATGCCTGTGAAGTTAGCAACAATTTTTTACAACTTCACTTCCGGTTGAATGCTTTTGCCTTTCAAAATAAAAGCACGCGTTTTTTTTATATTTACAATAGATTAAAGTAGTAATCTATGAGACCCAATGGAATTAACATAGTAACACTAAGAGGAACATCTAGTTTAATTGACAATAGACTATATATATATTTAGATATATATATTTATATTTCTTGAAATTCTTTCAACACAAAGACCGGAAGGCTAAATTTGGACACATGTAAATTAAACATAAAAAGTTAAATGGCTTTAAGGTAGATTCCTAGGATACTTCTTTATTGAATGGGAAAGCTTATTTAATTATTTAATGGTAAACTGTTGTTCCATCAGGCATAAGATATCCAAACAATGTAGGGTGTGTGCAGAAAACATTTGACTTCTACAATAGCCTTGGTTATGGCCTCTTGGTAGACATCCAAAGAATAGCAAGTAGAGGTGATGCACATTAAGCAAAATGGAAGGTTTTGGTCTTGTGAAAAGTTATTAGCAAAATTTAGATACACAAGTGTCTTGTTGATGACCACCAAACATAACCAGCAACCTAAGGACATGTTGAGGAGCTGGGCCATCGGTGTAAGACAGGGGTGGCGAAACTTTTTTGGTTGAGCCACAAACAGAAAATATAAGCAGTCATGGGCTAAACAATATAAAGCGTGAGTTTTCAACCAGGTAGGCCTACACTGTAAGCAAACATCCAATTTGTAAACCAGAAAACCCCTGGGCCATCAAACATTCATTTTCCATCCAAATAAGTGAACAGTTTTGACATGACACCTATGGTTAGCTCTTACTGTATCATTTCAATGATTGTTTCTGTCAGAGGTTAAGACCGATAATTCACCAAAATAACATGATTACACTGACAAAAGCAATGAACTGTGTATTGGCAAGCAACAAACATTTGTAGGAAATGCATGACATCATGGGAATACTATGGCTAGGCTAGAGTTCAAGGCCCACGTGTCCATCCAAAGATTCCAGGATCATTGTAATAGACTGAGTAATCATAATGCCAAAGAGGAATTTGACTTTGTGCAAGTATGCATATCACATCAATTACAGAAGATTGAGCAAACAGAAATCAATCTCAAATGATAGTGTCTAGAGAGGGAAAACACATGAAACTTGAAATGACAAGCAAACCAGATGAAACCTGTTAACACGTTTTAATGTAATAAGAAACATTTCACAGAATGGTCAGTCCTCCACTGGAATGCTTTCCCCCCCTTCTTTTCAGTCCATAGCAAACACTGCAACAGGAAGTGAGCTGGGGTTCAATTTAGAATGTTTTTGTTGTCAATTTAAAACATCTATACGGGAGAGTTTCTACTTTATGGAAATTTCAAAAAATAAAAATGTCAAAATCCCACCACGTGAAGGGTTTTTCCAGACACCACACCTTTACAGAACAAGAGCAACCAAAAAGCTTTAAAAATAGGTGCTAGGCGAACTCACCAATGGCTTTAGGCGGCGTTCACGACCAAGGTGCTTTTTTCATGTAACGTTATGGAAATCATGTTGAGAGCGCTTCCATTGTGCACGGAGAGTTTTTTGTGCGCTTCGTTTTGTTTTTACCTGCAGTCGCCTGCAGTACAGTTTAGGACACAACAACCACTTTGCTTCGTTGAAAGGACATCACACACATCTTTGCTGCACAGACTTCTAAATGAATGGACTGCACTTTCAAGTAAATATGTCACTCTGCCTCTCTCTGATGGTCCCGATAACAGCCAGCCACTCTGCCTCTCTCATGGTCCTGATAACAGCCAGCCACACTACCCCTCATGGTCCAGATAACAGCCAGCTACTCCGCCTCTCTCATGGTCCTGATAACAGCCAGCTACTCTGCCCCTCTCTCATGGTCCTGATAACAGCCAGCCACTCCGCCTCTCTCATGGTTCTGATAACAGCCAGCTACTCTGCCCCTCTCTCATGGTCCTGATAACAGCCAGCCACTCCGCCTCTCTCATGGTCCTGATAACAGCCAGCAACTCTGCCCCTCTCTCATGGTCCTGATAACAGCCAGCCACTCCGCCTCTCTCATGGTCCTGATAACAGCCAGCAACTCTGCCCCTCTCTCATGGTCCTGATCACAGCCAGCTACTCTGCCTCTCTCATGGTCCTGATAACAGCCAGCTACTCTGCCTCTCTCTGATGGTCCTGATAACAGCCAGCCACTCTGCATCTTTTAACGTTTTGAAATTACATAAAGCCTTCACGTGATGAAAATGAGTTTATCAAGTATTTTGAGATTTTGACTTATTTGGTTACTTTAATCTCTGTAGTACATCTTGGCAAATAATTTTCATGAAACACAGGGGAAAGTATTTATTTTTATGGTCTTGTTGGAATGTCACTGTACAAAATACGTTGTGGAATGTTATGCCATTTGTTCTCACATTTTACTTTTAGACACATAACAGATTAAAATACTCTATACTATCTCAGTCATTCGAAAAGTTATATATAGGGGAGAGTTGATATGCATATTGGACAACGTCAAATTCCACTGTGTTATGATTACTCACTGTATTAAAACGAACCTTTAATCTGGACACTTGGGCCTTGAACTGTAGCCTAGCCTATTCATAGCATTCCATGATGTCACATGCATTTCCTACCAATATGGTGCTTCACAATACACAGCTCATTGGCTGCTTTTGTCATTTGAGTGTAATCACCTGCCAATGGATTATAATCACCTGTTATTGACCTACAAAGGACAACTGTTATACTGAATTTTGGTGAATTATCTGTCTTAACCTCTGACAAAAACAAGAATTGAAAATAAAAATGGAAAAGATACATTGTCTTTTTAAATAAATAAATTGTAATAGGAGAGCACTCAAACTACTGCACCGTCAAACTGTTTACTTATTTGGATAGAAAATAATGTTTTGATGGAACTGGGGGTTTTAACTGTTTCTTCCTAACTGCAGCTGACGTCATCACTTATACACATGACTTGTGTATCTAAATTTTGCAAATAACTTCACAAGACCAAAACCTTCCATTTTGCTTAATGTGTATCACCTCTACTTGCTATTCTTTGGATGTCTTCCAAGAGGCCATAACCAAGGCTATTGGAGAAGTCAAATGTTTTCTGCACACACCCTACATTGTTTGGATATCTTATGCCTGATGGAACAACAGTTTACCATTAAATAATTAAATAAGCTTTCCCATTCAATAAAGAAGTATCCTAGGAATCTACCTTAAAGCCATTTAACTTTTTATGTTTAATTTACATGTGTCCAAATTTAGCCTTCCGGTCTTTGTGTTGAAAGAATTTCAAGAAATATAAATATATATATCTAAATATATATATAGTCTATTGTCAATTAAACTAGATGTTCCTCTTAGTGTTACTCTTATGTTAATTATATTGGGTCTCATAGATTACTACTTTAATCTATTGTAAATATAAAAAAAACGCGTGTTTTTATTTTGAAAGGCAAAAGCATTCAACCGGAAGTGAAGTTGTAAAAAATTGTTGCTAACTTCACATGCATTCTTTCCCCACACGGAAGAACAACCAAAAACAACGAATGACAGCGTTTTCATGTGATGCCTGACAGCTAGTTTGAGTGATGCTTGACAACTAGTCTGCAGGACGATCGACAACGTTTTTGTGTGAGACGTGAGGCGTGATGCCTGACAGCTAGTTTGAGTGATGTCTGACAACTAGTCTGCAGGAGGATCCACAACGTTTTTGTGTGAGACGTGAGGAGTGATGCCTGACAGCTAGTTTGAGTGATGTCTGACAACTAGTCTGCAGGACGATCGACAACGTTTTTGTGTGAGACGTGAGGAGTGATGCCTGACAGCTAGTTTGAGTGATGTCTGACAGCTAGTCTGCAGGAGGATCGACAACGTTTTTAGTGAGGCAGGAGGAATGACCGTTTTCGTGTGAGGACTGAAGGTGTTTCAGAGCACACTCAACGGTTTACTATAGGAGACATGACAACTGACAACGCTTTAGACTGAGGAACGATAGCCTATCCTCTGACTGACGAGGATGCCCTAAAATGGTTGCCGTAGGGGGGCCTTCTCTCCGTCTCACTCACCTGACCCAACCCCTGCTCTGCCACCATCACCTCAAATCCTTAACGGACCCTAGGAAGAAAGAAAGACAGAAAGGACGGACAGACGGGTGAGAGAGATGGAGGGGATCTTTTCATTACTTCCCCCAAAGGATAAAAAGGTGTAATTACCGAAAAGCCTCGTAGACCCACCCAATGTGTCTCTCTTGTTCTGCTCTCTATCTCTAACTCCACCTCCGCCCTTCCAATACTTGCCTGCCACTGCTCCTTCCTGTTCTTTTTACATGGCTCTATCAAGGTGGCAGCGCTTTCTTCTCTCCGGCTTGAAATGTAAAAGGTCAGGCCGGTGATCAGGCCGCTAATTAGACAGACCGGGAGAGAGAAACGAGGTCACTGCATGTCACCCTCTTCAGACAAGCAACCAGGAAGCATGTCGCCCCTTCACTGTCCAGGCCTCCCGCAGATACAGTCCAGCCTCTTTTCATTTAGGTGGAAAAGGAGAACAGAATGTGAGGTGAGGTGGCTTTCTTTCTCCTCTTTAATCCACTGGTAGTGGCCTCTACGCCTGTTAGTGTGGATAAACTTTAAGATGGAGGGGAGAGAGTGGAGCATATACTATAACATTATTTTTCCATGCATAAAAAAAAGAAAGAAACTGGTCCTGACCCGAGCCCGAATTATTTATTCAGCTTGTTCTGCCCTAACAACCTAACCTGGCACTGCCAGATGGTTTGTTTTCACTAGGGATGCATAACAATAAACAATGCGGGCGGGAGCTGTTGCATCTTTACCAGCCACTACTGGGGCCTGTACTACGAATGTTCTATAAGAAGATCCAGGATCTGGTTTGTCTAAACCAGATCAGCTCGCTTGTACTACGAACGTCGATTGCCACTCGTTAACTCGAACCAGGTTTTTCTAATCAAGCTCTCAGCTCGTGCACATGAAAATGCCCGTGCACTGGAGCTCGTGCCCGCAAAAGAGGCGTGGTTTTTAACAACTGCCAATCACAGTGCAATATGGACTGCTCCAAAACTCCTACAGCGCCAGACACGCCTATTTCCTCATTGAATGAAACCGCAAATACAAATCTGCGTTGGATATTATTACAATCCGCTCGGGCAGCTCATGCTGAGACGGGACCCCCAACGCTGAGTCTCCTCCTGCCTGTCTCCTCCCAGACAGACATCAACGGATGACACCTTCATGCATTCTCACATGCACTTTCATGCACCCCAATGCTGAGTCTCCTTCTGCCTGTCTCCTCCCAGACAGACATCAACGGATGACACCTTCATGCATTCTCACATGCACCTTCATGCACCCTCACGTGCACCTCATCACTTACACATATCTATCTTCATTAAAGCTTCAAATGATACATTGTTGTGGTGTGGTCCTTGCTAGTGAAATGTTAGTTGATGAATGTTAACTTAGGTTCAGGAGCAGGGCCACGCCTCAACCACTTCTCTAACCACGCCTCTAACCACACCTCAATTACCTGGCAGGTTACATATACATGTACCTGGTGAACCTGTCCTGCCCTGTTTGTCTCAGATCATCTCAGTTCTCTCAACCCACCCTCCCTTCCCTTCATCCCTACCCGCAACCCTCATCCCTTCATCCCTCATTCCTACCCTCAACCCTCATCCCAACCCTCACCTCCTAACATCCTCATTCCTTCCCGTCAAATTCGGTGCATGTCTCTCTCATGTCTCATTCCCAGGATCTGTCTGGAGGGGTCTGAAATCAGCTCGGACGTAAACACGCCTGAGAAGCAATCCGCTCGGGCAGCTCATGCTGAGACGGAACCCCCAACGCTGAGTCTCCTCCTGCCTGTCTCCTCCCAGACAGACATCAACGGATGACACCGTCATGCATTCTCACATGCACTTTCATGCACCCCAATACTGAGTCTATATCTATATCATATCTATCTTCATTAAAGCTTCAAATGATACATTGTTGTGGTGTGGTCCTTGCTAGTGAAACTGGCATATAACGTTGACCACTCGACCGACATTCAGCATCAGCACAAGCATGTGGACGCAGGAAAGCAGGACCTGATGTTATAGCATTGCTAACGCGTTAGCCACACAAGATAACGCAGCTCATATGGCAATGAATGACTGTGCAAGATGCTTCCACTCAACTTTGTTGAACGCAAAGGCTTCCGAAAGTTAAATGGAATATAGGCTATTTAGCCTCAATACACGGTGCTGGGGTGAGTTGCTGATGTTTTCTGATGTGCAATGGTTTTTTTTGTATCACATATTTTTATTGATTTTTAAATTGCAAACTTGAAACATAATTTTACAAGGATGAAATGGTTACATCACATAACAACCTTCCTTCCCTTGCCTCCCCTCCCCTCCCACCCACCGTCCTCTGAGCCATCATTACATATAAAAACATATCAAAACAAACATCAAAATAGTGACAATTTCCAAACTGAAATCATAGATATAGAACATAAACTATTTGGATATGTGTTATAGAATGGAATTCCATAGCCAAAAGGTAAACAGTGAACCACTTGAAGAAAACCAGTTGAAATTAAATAATGGAGCCAGGAGTCAGAAGAAGTCGTCTGATATGATGTATTTGACATAGATCTTGGCCAAGAGATGCACTCTTGTATATTCACGGATGGATACACAGGCTTACTACATACATTAAACAGAAAGTCAATGATACTTATAGGACACACATCAGATTACATCAGTCTTGACGCACACTTGAAGGCTAATCTGTAGACTCAACCAATCTGTTATTCTGGCCCTGTAGAGGTCACCGTGGCACGGTGACAGGGCACAGTGTCAGATAAAGAGGAGCTGCAAAATGTAAGGTACAAGTTATCTAAATACGTCTGTCTGTGTATGTACACAGGTTATCTAAATATGAAGTCTGTCTGTGTCATAACTATATGTAACTAAAATGGAAATGTATATGAATATATTAATTAACTAGTGATTGTCCAAACAAAGTCTAATGTGATTTAAATTGTCTCTATCAGATATGTATCCACATACATTCACATACATTCACATGATTGCGTATACCTATACAGTAGACCATTTTGGGTGTACAAAGAAACAAACAAAGAAAACACACACACACACACACACACACACACACACACACACACACACACACACACACACACACAACAAACCAACAACAACCAAAAGAAAGTGTGCAGCCTCACTTAGTAAATGTAATCGTTACAAAGAAGTTATCAGGGTTTGACTCCAAGAACGCAATAAACGAATCCCATACTTTATGAAAAATATGACTTTTCTGTTTGATTATATATGTAAGTCTTTCAATTGCTAAGCATGAAGAAAGCTCTTTAATCCACATGTTCAAAGAAGGACCACAAACATTTTCCCAGTGTCTAGCAATAAGGCGTTTTGCATGTAATAAGCATAGGCTGACCAACCTACTTTCATGAGTTCTTAGGGCCATTGTTTCTGGAATAAGACCAAGAATACATATCTCTAGCCTACTACAGGAATTTCTTTGTTAATGGCGGTGGAGATTGTGGCAATTATTTCTTTCCAAAAGTCTTGTATATACTGTATGTTTACATTTCCAAATACAATGAAATAGAGTTCCTTTCTCTGTTCTACTCTTAATACAACTGTCTGGGACATTAGGGTTAAATTGGATCAATTTGAATCTACTATTAATGGATTGTTTGTGCTTGATAACAAGCCTTTTCCCATTCCTCCTCTGAGATATCTGTCTGGATCATCTATCCACGCTATTCTTTTATAGTTTGAGGATTCTTTAGATGCCGCTACTAATTCCTTGTATATTAATGCAATTGTTTGCATTGTTCATAAACAGCACACGGTGTTCTGAATATTGACGATTATGACGAATGTAATTACCGGTTTCAAATGGCTCTTAAATTCACATATACTGTACATACATACAATAAATGTGTATACCGTAATTCTTCCAATAAGGGCCCGGGCGCTTATTATGCTAAATCAACTTGGACCCCGGGCGGTAAAAGGAAGACAGGCAATTAGAGTCAGGCGGTTATTTTTATTTTCACATAATTGAGCCAGGCGATTATTATTTTTTGAACAGAAATGCCAGCTCAGCAAAAACGGAAAGTATCAAATTGCTTATTTAAACCAGTGAGATAGTACTTAGTACACACAAGAGGGTAGGTACAGGCAGTTTTGAACATGCCTAGTATTGTACAACGGACTGGAATGAACGAAAACAACTGATAGCCTTCATCATCATCATCATCATCCAACTGTATCAGTTTATTGCTCTCCTCTTCTCCCTCTGCCAAACAGCCATACCATATTTTGAACAAGTAACATATACCGCTCACACATTCAGTTGTTTGTGTTTCATTGGAAAGAAGTCATAGCAATGTTATTAGTCTCGCTTGCCAGACTCTCCCAGCAAAGCAACGTAGAAGGCACGCTAAAGTAGCTACCAAGCTAACGCTAACCAAACAGCACTGCAACACTAGACAAAACAAGCAGACTTTAGTTTAGTTTAGTTTAGTTTAGTTTATTTGACATATCCGTTTAAAATACATGCAAGTCAGGCATAAAAAAACAACAATGTCAAGGATAACACAAAAAAGTCGTAGACTTGTTTCCGTTGTGGTCCTTGGTGTCAACGTATACATAAAACACTAAAACACATCAAAATACTTACACACTTAAAACACCAAATTACATAATACATTGTGTACATCCTAATAATCCCTCCGTCCCCTAACGTTACCTGTCTATTCATGGACTTTGGCTAGTAGCCATTTCCTAGCATTCACCTTAAAACTGTGTGGGTTCGTGGTCTGTTTGATGGACAGAGGCAGTTCATTCCACTCCCGTGCTCCTGTGTACGCAAAAGAGCATTGCCCCATTTTGGTTCTACACCTCGGGGGGTGCAGGTTGGCTAAGCTGTACCTAGTCCTGTAGCTGTGTGATTCCCCGGCACTGGAAAAATAGCTGCTTAGGTATGCTGGGGCCCTGCTGTTAACAACCTTGTGTACCATGTTGAGCCTCAGCTGAGTCACTCTGGCCTCAACTGGTAGCCAGTTGAGCTCTTGAAAGTGCCTCCTTCCAACATGGTCTCGAGGGCCTAGCCCCATCACAACCCTAACCAGCTTGTTTTGAGACACCTGCAGTTTCCCTTGTAATGTGACTGTCAGACCTGTTGACCAAGCTACACTAGCGTAATCGAACTGACACTGCACTAGGCTGTTGGCTAGTAGACGTAGGCTTTCTCTGTCCAGCAGATTGGCCTTTCTGGCTAGAAACCTCGTGCGGGCGTTAACTTTACCCAGCACCTGTAAGGCCATTCCCTCCCCACCCAAACTGCTATCTAAGACACACCCCAGGTACTTCACTGATGTCTTTGCAGCTATCTCCACAGAACCTACCTCTACTTTAAGATCCTGGGCCTTCTTTAATCTGGGCTTAGACCCAAATAGAATAGACTCCGTCTTCCCTAGATGAAGTGACAGCCTATTGTCGCACAGCCAGCTGCTTATCTTAGTGAGATCCTCTCCTAGCCTACTTTGGAGTGTGTTCTTGTCTTTGTGCGAGATGAGCAAAGCTGCATCATCTGCAAATAAATACAAGTTACAGGAACATGCATCTCTCATGTCATTAATATAAAGTAAAAATAGCAGTGGTCCCAAAACACTTCCTTGCGGGAAACCCCACATACTACTGGTTTAGTGTCTGACATAAAGCCGTTGACCTCTACTCTCTGATCCCTGTCTGTCAGGTATGAAGTGACCCATTCGATAGCGGTGTTGTTCATCCCTAGTGCCTTCAGTTTTTTAAGCAGCAAACTATGGTTAACTGTGTCGAAGGCTTTCTGAAGATCTAGTAAAACCATTCCACACAGTTTCCCTTCGTCCATCTCCTTTCTGATGAAGTCGTTAATGTAAAGTAAGCATGAGTCTGTAGAAAAGGACTTCCTGAACCCTGATTGAAATTCATACAGAAGATTTTCCCCTTCAACATATGCTGATATCTGTTCCTGTACCACTCTCTCTAAGATCTTAGATGTAACACTCAGAATGGATACTGGCCTGTAGTTACCACAATGAGATCTACTCCCTTTTTTAAACAGGGGAATAATCTTTGCATGTTTAGTGCAACTTGGTACAATGCCTTGTTCCAGTGAGAGATTTATCAAATGTGCCACACAAGGAGCAATTACCTGTGCCCCATCTCTTAAAAACTTGGCAGCAATGTTATCAAGGCCAGTGGCTTTTGTTGTATTAAGCTCTCCCAGCATCTCTGCTACCCTCTCAACTGTCACTTTGGATAAGGAAAACAAATTGGCATGTACACCTCGACTGGAATAGAATCCTTGGATGTACTCGTCTCCATATTCTCCTGACTTAGGAGGCAGTGCATCTACTAGCTTGCTGGCTACTGAGGCAAAAAAGTTATTAAATTCATTTGCTACCTGTGCTTTATCAAATTCGATTTTATCATTCATTTCGAGGCCTATGGTGGGCTTTCCGTTATTGGCCTTGCCCCTGCAGCCCATGTCTTTTAGCGTTTTCCATAGCTTCTTAGAATCGTTTTTATTTTCCTTTATTTGGTTCATGTAATATTCCTTTTTTGCTATCTTAATAATTCTTTGTGCTCCATTTCGACATTTCTTGTAAATGTCAGCATCAGCTTGGTCCTGAGACCTTTTAAACCTCTGCAATGCCTCCTCCCTGACTTTAATTGCATCTAAAATCTCTGGGTTAAGCCAAGGACTTGATCTCTGCTTTATCCTGATTTGCTTATATGGAGCCATGAGATTCACTACCTGAAGGAATAACTGGTTAAACAGATCCCAGGCTCCGTCAACACAATCCAACCTAAGCACTGCAGACCAGTCTACTCTGTCAAGCTGCTCTCTGAAACGCTCAGTGCAGTAGTTCTTGAGGGATCTGATTTTAATGATTTTGTGGCTTAAAAAAGTTTGCCTATGAACCTTCCTGGTACAATATGTGACGAAATGGTCACTGAGCCCATATGCAATCACACCTTGTTGTGAGATGTTACATTCATCCGACACCAGAATAAGATCAATTATAGTTTGGGTCGTTTGGCCTACTCTGGTGGGTTCCTTAATCAGCTGTTTCAAGTCAAACATTTTGCAAAACCTAGTAAAAGCCTTATACGTGGGGCAGCACTTGTTAGATACATCTGTATTGAAATCACCCATCAAAATACATTCGTTTTTTGCCATACCGCAGCTATTCAGTACATTTTCCAGATTCTCATAGAATGCGCTTTGATCTGGCGGTCTATAGCAAACACCCATTAATAGGGGTTTCGTCTTGGGCAGGTGAATGTCCAATAATAAAACTTCAATGTCCTCGTCCCAGTCCGTCCTAACAGTACAGTTAATGTCGTTTCTCACAAAAGCACAGACCCCTCCTCCGTTACGATTACGATCCCTTCTAACTACAGTGTAATTGGATAATTCGATTTCAGAATCGCCAATACTGGGATCAAGCCAGGACTCTGTAAAACAAATAACACCTGCCTGCGCATTAAGTGCAAACAAACGAATCTCGTCTATCTTTGGTAGTAAGCTCCTAACGTTGAGGTGAACAAAGCTTAGACCTTTACTCTCAGTGATCTTGGCCAGGGCCGAGAATGGAGAGCTTGGGCCTACTGTAGGTGTGGGCGAAGCATCAGAGGGGGTCAGGGGGCCTGGATTGACATTTATGTTACCAGATACAAACAAGAGCAATAAAATCAAGGCTCGAGATAAGGACTTATTGTCACCACTAGCAGATTGATTAGTAGGAGGAGTACTTGAAGAGCCATCCAAAACAAAAGAATCTAGTACCAATAAAGAATAAGGACAAATGTTTCTTACGTGGTCAATTATAAGAACACTAATTAGACAATCAGAGGTAAAATGAGAACTAGAGTGACCATGTGATGGCACTTGATACACTCTAGACACAGTGGGACAAGGTCCACGATGTACAAAACAGAGCAAAAGGGTCAATACAACTAAGTAATTGATAGCCATTGTTAAGGGCAGTTTCAGAGAAGCAGCAAGTTAACTAGTGAGAGAGAAAGACAGAGACGGAGGGAGGGGACGTCTCTATGTTGCCCGGTGGGCTACAGAATGTGGAACTGGCCTCGGTGTAGCCAGGTGGGCTGCAGGATGTAGAACGGGCCTCGGTGTAGCAGGAAGACTGCTGGATGTAGAACGGGCCTCGGTGTAGCAGGAGGGCTGCAGGATGTAGAACGGGCCTCGGTGTAGCAGGAGGGCTGCAGGATGTAGAACGGGCCTCGATGTAGCAGGAAGGCTGCTGGATGTAGAACGGGCCTCGGTGAAGCAGGAGGGCTGCAGGATGTAGAACGGGCCTCGGTGTAGCAGGAGGGCTGCAGGATGTAGAACGGGCCTTGATGTAGCAGGAGGGCTGCAGGATGTAGAACGGGCCTCGATGTAGCAGGAGGGCTGCAGGATGTAGAACGGGCCTCGATGTAGCAGGAGGGCTGCTGGATGTAGAACGGGCCTCGATGTAGCAGGAGGGCTGCAGGATGTAGAACGGGCCTCGATGTAGCAGGAAGGCTGCAGGATGTAGAACGGGCCTCGGTGAAGCAGGAGGGCTGCAGGATGTAGAACAGGCCTCGATGTAGCAGGAGGGCTGCAGGATGTAGAACGGGCCTCGATGTAGCAGGAGGGCTGCAGGATGTAGAACGGGCCTCGATGTAGCAGGAGGGCTGCTGGATGTAGAACGGGCCTCGATGTAGCAGGAGGGCTGCAGGATGTAGAACGGGCCTCGATGTAGCAGGAGGGCTGCAGGATGTAGAACGGGCCTCGATGTAGCAGGAAGGCTGCAGGATGTAGAACGGGCCTCGGTGAAGCAGGAGGGCTGCAGGATGTAGAACAGGCCTCGATGTAGCAGGAGGGCTGCAGGATGTAGAACGGGCCTCGATGTAGCAGGAGGGCTGCAGGATGTAGAACGGGCCTCGATGTAGCAGGAGGGCTGCTGGATGTAGAACGGGCCTCGATGTAGCAGGAGGGCTGCTGGATGTAGAACGGGCCTCGATGTAGCAGGAGGGCTGCTGGATGTAGAACGGGCCTCGATGTAGCAGGAGGGCTGCTGGATGTAGAACGGGCCTCGATGTAGCAGGAGGGCTGCTGGATGTAGAACGGGCCTCGATGTAGCAGGTGGGCTGCTGGATGTAGAACGAGCCTCGATGTAGCAGGAGGGCTGCTGGATGAAGAACAGGCCTCAGTGTAGCCAGGTGGGCTGCAGGGTGGTGAAGCAGCTAGGCCTCACCGCAGCCAGGTGGGCTGCAGGAAGGTGAAGCAGCTAGGCCTCGGTGTAGCCAAGTGGGCTGCAGGGTGGTGAAGCAGCTAGGCCTCACTGTAGCCAGGTGGGCTGCAGGGTGGTGAAGCAGCTAGGCATCGGTGTAGCCAAGTGGGCTGCAGGATGGTAAACAGGCCAGGGTGTAGCCAGGTGGGCTACAGGATGGTGAGGCAGGCTGAGCTCAGTGCTGAAGCCTAGGTGAGGCCTGGTAGCAAGGCTACCACTACAATGAATCAGCACAATCAATCCACACCATAAGCAGTCCAAAAGAGCAGATTAATCAGGTATAGGGTCCAAATAATACTTAAAAGTCCATCCACAATCTATAACAATAAAAGTTCTTCAAAAAAGGTGATATTCCATGTTAAAACAAGTTTGCAAAGACCAACACTGAAAAGGTGTGGCCTGGTAGCTGAGCTGCTAGTGCAGTGAGGCACTGAAGTAGCACAAACAATCCTACCACAATTGTCGATAAAAGCAGATGAATCGGGTGTAGGATCCAGTAAATTATTTGAAATCCAGCCATAAATTCTAAAGTCAGTAAAACATGCTCACAAAAGAGTGAGATTCCCGATTAAAAATTAGTTATCACTGACAAACACAGAACAGAGACACAGGACAAAAGTCAGTTGCCGCCGGACTTACCAAATACCAGTAGGTAGACGCCAAGTTTTCAATACATGTCCAGTATAATGGGTATAATACATACTGCATTTATGATCGCTGTTCCGCTGAGAGAAATGCCCTTTTACAAGGCACAACTGTAACATTAGGCTACATTAGAGTAAGTTGCCCACCGCTCCTGGTTAGACAGCGTCTCCAGCACATTGCCTACAGGAATCCGTAGCATTAAACAATGCGGTATGCATACTTGAAACATGTCGGTTACAGCATGTATAAATAAAATATAAAACTGTCTGACGGGGAGAAACTTCCGCCTGACTTCCTCCAAAACTACGTCATTACCGTAAGTGACTGAATTTAGTCAACACAGAAACAAACCATATTAATTCTAATAAACGCCCCGGCGGCAAAAAGAGTCCGGCGCGTATTATTATGCTAAATCAACTTGGACCCCCGGTGGGAAATGGAAGACCGGCGGCAATTAGAGTACAGACGCTTATTGGAAGAATTACAGTAAATAAATAAATTTGTCTGACATTTTAACCTTATAAATTAAATTGTGCGCAGTTTTGGCTGTTTCTATGGAGAGCCGGGACTGCCGTATCAACAAATAAATGAATAAATGTATAAATGAGCAGATAAATACATATATATGTATCATAAATATATGTAGAAATAAATGTAGATGACATAAATGTATATATATGTGTATTTTCCTATTTTTGTACGTTTTATATATTTATTTAATGATTTATTTGTGTATTTATACATTTATTTATACATTTATACATTTATTTATACATTTATACATTTATACATTTATTTATACATTTATACATTTATTTATACATTTATACATTTATTTATACATTTATACATTTATTTATACATTTATACATTTATTTATGGCATTTATTTATGTCTGTTTTATTTTATTTCTGTCTGTTTTATTTACCTCCCATTTATTTCTGTGCCTTGTATTTAGTGATGTCTCCTTTGTATTTAGTGATGCGTCCTTGCTTCCTTTCCTTTTCTGTATGCATTTCTGCCTACTCAATGCAAATTAGGGGGGCGGCCCTGTGCATTTATGCCTGCTCAATGCAGATTAGGGGGCTGGCCGTCATGGGCTCAAGTCTTTGCCTATTGGCTCGAATGCACATTGTCCTATCTGCTCCAAACTTGTCATGCATGATAAGTGTCCATGCCTGAAGATATCTGCACATCAATATCCATTTACACTCATAGCGCCACCTACTGGCAACAGGAAATGACATGTTTTACACTTACATGAACTGCTCAGAGTGGGTTGAACACATCCACCTCGGATGTGGTCAGAAAATCCTTTACCACCCAATGCAGCTTCATTTTGACGATTATGAGTGCTCATTGACTGGCGTGGGCGTGGCGCCATGGCGAATGTTGATGTTTCGCCATCACACAGGAAGTTGGAGTAACTTCATTGTAGATTGTCCAATCTGCTCCAAACTTGTCATGCATGATAACTGTACATGCCTGAACACATCTAGATGTCAATATCCATTTATAGTCATAGCGCCCCCTACTGGCAACACAGAAAGTGCTTTGTAACTTGGCCCTACATGCTCACACGTGCACCAAACTTCACATGTTTGATGAGCATCCCAGCCTGAAGACATCTAGATGACCAATTCGAGTGATAGGCAGAGCACCCCCTACTGGCCACGCAGAAAGCGGTTTGTAACTCGGCCGTACATGGTCACACCCGCAACAAACTTCACATGTTTCATGAGCATCCCAGACTTCACACATGTACATGCCAATATAGCATTATAGGCAGAGCGCCTCCTACTGGCAACACATGAAGTTGATTGTAACTCAACTGAACGTTGTCCTATCTGCTCCAAACTTGTCGTGCATGATAAGTGTCCATGCCTGAAGATATCTGCAGATCAATATTCAGTGATAGTTACAGCGCCACCTACTGGCAAAAGGAAATGACACAAGTTTTACACGTACATGAACTGCTCATAGTGGGTTGACCACATCCACCTCAGATGTGGTCAGAAAAGCCTCAAGCTCTCGATTAACCTTCATTGTGAGGATTATGGGTAAGACATTGATATGTCAATATCCATTTATAGTCATAGCACCCCCTACTGCCAACACATAAATCATTTTGTAACTCGGCAGTACATGGTCCCCCGCGCACCAAAATACACATGTTTGATGACCATCCCAGCCTGAAGACATCTAGATGAACATTTTGAGTGATAGGCAGAGCGCCCCCTTCTGGCCACACAGGGAGTTGGAGTAACTCCATTGTAGATTGTCCAATCTGCTCCAAACTTGTCATGCATGATCAGTGTACATACCTGAAGACATCTAGATGTCAACATCCATTTATAGTCATAGCGCCCCCTACTGCCAACACAGACAGTGGTTTGTAACCCGGCCCTACATGCTCACACGCGCACCAAACGTCACATGTTTGATGAACATCCCAGCCTGAAGACATCTATAGGACCATTTGGAGTTAGTGGCAGAGCGCCCCCTACTGACCACACAGGAAGTTAGAATAACTCCATTGTAGATTGTCCAATCTGCTCCAAACTTGTCATGCATGATAAGTGTCCATGCCTCAAGCCATCTATATGTCAATATCCATTTATAGTCATAGCGCCCCCTACTGGCAACAAAGAAAGTGGTTTGTAACTTGGCCCTACATGCTCACACGCGCACCAAACGTCACATGTTTGATGAGCATCCCAGCCTGAAGACATCTATAGGACCATTTGGAGTTAGAGGTAGAGCGCCCCCTACTGGCCACAGAGGAAGTTAGAGTAACTCCATTGTAGATTGTCCAATCTGCTCCAAACTTGTCATGCATGCTCAGTGTCCATGCCTCAAACCATCTATATGTCAATATCCATTTATAGTCATAGTGCCCCCTACTGGCAACAAAGAAAGTGGTTTGTAACTTGGCCCTACATGCTCACACGTGCACCAACTTCACATGTTTGATGAGCATCCCAGCCTGAAGACATCTAGATGACCATTTGGAGTTAGAGGCAGAGCGCCCCCTACTGGCCACACAGGAAGTTGGAGTAACTTTATTGTAGATTGTCCAATCTGCTCCAAACGTGTCATGCATGATAAGTGTCCATGCCTGTACACATCTATATGTCAATATCCATTTATAGTCATAGCGCCCCCTACTGGCAACACAGAAAGTGGTTTGTAACTCGCCCCTACATGCTCACACGCGCACCAAACTTCACATGTTTGATGACCATCCCAGCCTGAATACATCTAGATGACAATTTGGAGTGATAGGCAGAGCGCCCCCTACTGGCCACACAGAAAGCGGTTTGTAACTCGGCCGTACGTAGTCACACCCGCAACAAACTTCACATGTTTGATGACCATCCCAGACTTCACACATGTACATGCCAATAGAGCATTATAGGCAGAGCGCCCCCTATTGGCAACAGGAAATGACATCTTTTACACTTACATGAACTGCTCATTGTCCCAGCCTGAAGACATCTATATGTCAATATCCATTTATAGTCATAGCGCCCCCTACTGCCAACACAGACAGTGGTTTGTAACTCGGCCCTACACGGTCCCACGCGCCCCAAAATTCACATGTTTGATGACCATCCCAGCCTGAACACATCTACATGACCATGTGGAGTGATAGGCAGAGTGCCCCCTAGTTGCCAGTAGGGGGCGCTATGACTCTAAATGGATATTGACATATAGATGTCTTCAGGCTGGGACACGTATGAAGCACGTGCAGTTTGGCAGAGATTGGACAATCTCCAATAGAGTTACTCCAACTTCCTGTGTGACGGCGAAACATCAACGTTCGCCATGGCGCCACGCCCACGCCGGTCAAACTGAGCACTCATAATCATCACAATGAAGCTGCATTGGGTGGTAAAGGATTTTCTGACCACATCCGAGGTGGATGTGTTCAACCCACTCTGAGCAGTTCATGTAAGTGAAAAAACATGTAATTTCCTGTTGCCAGTAGGTGGCGCTATGACTGTAAATGGTTATTGACATATAGATGTCTTCAGGCATGGACAGTTATCATGCATGACAAGTTTGGAGCAGATAGGACAATGTGCATTCGAGTGACAGCGACTTCGTGTGTCATGGTGAGACATCGATCTTCGCCGCGTAGCCACGCCCACGCCGTCCATGGTAAATGCAAACTTTTAATAGCTTTTCATCATTGGGGTCTCTTCTATCTGCTGTGCAAGTTTGAGGGTGATCTGATGAACCCCTTAGGAGGAGTTCGTTAAAGTCTGACCCCTGGAAATGGGTGAAATGTCTGAAATATTGCACAGTAAATTCAAAATGGCTGACTTCCGGTTGGGTGTGGATCCTGGCACCAAGAGACTTTTCCCTTAGTCTGGCCATTATACATGTGCCCTGCAATTTTCGTAGCTGTAGGGGAAACTTAGCGCGAGGGCTATTCCGTTTATAGATTGTAGGAGGCGCTATGGAGGCATTTAGCCACGCCCCTGGCCAAAAACCTTGACGGATGTGCAAAGTTTGGCCACATTTTGTGCATGTTTAGGCCCTCGAAAATGCGCGCAAAGTGTAAGTATAATAACAATATAGCCGCAAGCGGCGTGCGGGGTCCAAGCATCCGGTGACATGGGGGATATATGAGACATAATAAACAAAAAATAAGGCACATTTATTCAGAGTTGGTATGTGCACAAGTAAACAAAGTTTGGTTGAGATCCGGTGACCTCACGGTTTCCAAGCAGTAGTAGTAGTAGCCTAGTAGTAGCAGTAGTAGGAATAGTAGTGTTGGTAGTAGTGGGACTGGTAGCAGTAGTAGCAGCAGTAGTTGTAATTGACCAGTTAATGAGTTGTGGGCAATTTAGTGTCGGGGTGTGTTTCATTAAAAGATTTATGATTTCAAAACTGTGTGATTTGGCCAAACGGTCTAGGAGGAGTTCACAAAAGTAGGTTTTTGATCAAATTCAAAATGGCGGAAAATCTAGGCACACGTAAATGGGCACGGCCTATATAGATAGATGCATATTGATCCAAGGAATCCCTTAGAAGTGAAATTTTGAGTATAGGACACACGGTTCAGAAGATATGGAGCATAACGCGAAATGGTCTGTTATAGTGCCACCATCTGGCCGGTATTGGTCATTTTTTGTTTCTGAGTAGTGAGGCACATTTCCAATCTATGTGCCCAGTCTGGCTATGCTGAGCATTACAGTTTCTGCTGTTGTTACGGCCTTCAAAGTATGTCAACAAATGGCTCAACAGAAGACCAAAACATATTAAGGACGCCAGACAAGGTTGCAAATTTGTAAATAATATTTATTTAAATAAACCCAAAAATATTCAAAGTCACAAATAATAGGCTACAAACCAAACAGACTGGAGATCCGGCCAAACTCAGCAAAAGGGCCTGGGCCAACCCCTTTGGGTCATTGAAGCCAGTATAAACCTATAAACAAGAAAAGTTAAACTATAACTAAACCGAAAACAGGACTACCGGGGACTCCAGCCTAAACTAAAATAACAAAGGAAAGTTACCACTGGAGAGGAGAGATTCCTCTCCAGGAGCTGCTGTGGGCTGTGTGGGTCAGAGAGAGATCTGCCTGCTCTCTACTCCAGCCTCCATTTAACCTTAACCAGGGCTGATCAACTCCAGGTGTTCCTGCTCAGGTGATTAGAGCAGAAACCCCAGAGGGAGGGGGAGAGAGAGAGAGTAGATGAGATCAGAGAGAGAGAAGAAGAGGAGGAGGAGGGTGGCTGGTCACATAACAGCTGTACATACAGTTTTACCGGAGAAGAATAAAAAAAATAAAAAAATAATCAGAACAGATACAATAGGGATCCACGCACTTTGTGCTTGGACCCCTAATAATCGGAACAATTACAATAGGGATCCATGCACTTCGTGCTTGACCCCTAATAATAATCCTTTGGAATACAATAGGGCCTTTGCCAACCGACCATGCCGGTGCTCGGGCCCTAATTAAAGCTGCAGGCAGCGTCGTGGGCCCTCGCACCCGCCGTGCGTCGGGGTTCGGAGCAGATAGGACAACGTTCAGTCGAGTTACAATCAACTCCCTGTGTTGCCGATAGGGGGCGCTCTGCCTATAATGCAACAGAACTCTATTCTTGTCCAAACTGATGAGATGGCTCCACTTCATGCATGGAAGACTAGTTGAGCATTGACTAGCCTATCAAACTATCATGACATCAGCGTTTTTTAACGAGTTGCTAAAAATACATAATGGGCGATAACTGCCCGTTTGCACATAACGTTAACGCTAATTAATTAAACATTAACGCTAGCGTTGCAGATCAGTGTTTAATGCTCACTGCTGCAACAGAACGTCATTCTTGTCAAATCTGACGAGACAGCTCCACTTCATGCATTCACTGACTAGCCAATCAATATAAATGAATCGCATTTACATTCAACAAACTATCATGACATCAGCGTTTGTTAACGAGTTGCTAAAAATACACAATGCCCGCTTGCGCATAACGTTACGGCGGCAATTAATTAAACGATCTGCTAGCTACAACTCACAGCCAGATGCATGGATTTGTCAGACTGAGGGATCTGATAACCGCTAACTTGCGGTAAGCTGACCCACCTCTCAATTATTTCTCTTGTCTGTGGAAACCAGTCCGTGTTGTTTCTGTTTCTTTTCCTGCTTTTCATCATCTTCGCCATATGGTACTCCAGGATAGGAGTAGCTTGAGTGGCTAACTTCTTGTATACTATATCCGCACCGCACGCCTGGCTCACAACAAACACACCGGCTAAAGTGGGCGTAACGTTTCCTGCATGCCTCTACATGACAGCCAATCACCAGCCGTATTAGAGCGTGGCGTGCAAGCATGTCGCATGCTTATAGGCTCAATGACGCTGTTTTGTTTTGGTATCGAAAATTGGTATCGATTGACAAGGTAGACTTCGATACCCCTTAGTATTGATGTTTCCATTTCGGTGCCAAGTAAGTATCGAAACTCGATACCCAGCCCTAGTGGCCAGTAGGGGGCGCTCTACCTCTAACTCCAAATGGTCCTATAGATGTCTTCAGGCTGGGATGCTCATCAAACATGTGACGTTTGGTGCGCGTGTGAGCATGTAGGGCCAAGTTACAAACCACTTTCTGTGTTGCCAGTAGGGGGCGCTATGACTATAAATGGATATTGACATATAAATGGCTTGAGGCATGGACACTTATCATGCATGACAAGTTTGGAGCAGATTGGACAATCTACAATGGAGTTACTCTAACTTCCTCTGTGGCCAGTAGGGGGCGCTCTGCCTCTAACTCCAAATGGTCATCTAGATGTCTTCAGGCTGGGATGCTCATCAAACATGTGAAGTTTGGTGCGCGTGTGAGCATGTAGGGCCAAGTTACAAACCACTTTCTGTGTTGCCAGTAGGGGGCGCTATGACTATAAATGGATATTGACATATAGATGTGTACAGGCATAGACACTTATCATGCATGACATGTTTGGAGCAGATTGGACAATCTACAATAAAGTTACTCCAACTTCCTGTGTGGCCAGTAGGGGGCGCTCTGCCTATAACTCCAAATGGTCATCTAGATGTCTTCAGGCTGGGATGCTCATCAAACATGTGAAGTTGGTGCACGTGTGAGCATGTAGGGCCAAGTTACAAACCACTTTCTTTGTTGCCAGTAGGGGGCACTATGACTATAAATGGATATTGACATATAGATGGCTTGAGGCATGGACACTTATCATGCATGACAAGTTTGGAGCAGATTGGACAATCTACAATGGAGTTACTCTAACTTCCTCTGTGGCCAGTAGGGGGCGCTCTACCTCTAACTCCAAATGGTCCTATAGATGTCTTCAGGCTGGGATGCTCATCAAACATGTGACGTTTGGTGTGCGTGTGAGCATGTAGGGCCAAGTTACAAACCACTTTCTTTGTTGCCAGTAGGGGGCGCTATGACTATAAATGGATATTGACATATAGATGGCTTGAGGCATGGACACTTATCATGCATGACAAGTTTGGAGCAGATTGGACAATCTACAATGGAGTTATTCTAACTTCCTGTGTGGTCAGTAGGGGGCGCTCTGCCACTAACTCCAAATGGTCCTATAGATGTCTTCAGGCTGGGATGTTCATCAAACATGTGACGTTTGGTGCGCGTGTGAGCATGTAGGGCCGGGTTACAAACCACTGTGTTGGCAGTAGGGGGCGCTATGACTATAAATGGATGTTGACATCTAGATGTCTTCAGGTATGTACACTGATCATGCATGACAAGTTTGGAGCAGATTGGACAATCTACAATGGAGTTACTCCAACTCCCTGTGTGGCCAGAAGGGGGCGCTCTGCCTATCACTCAAAATGTTCATCTAGATGTCTTCAGGCTGGGATGGTCATCAAACATGTGTATTTTGGTGCGCGGGGGACCATGTACTGCCGAGTTACAAAATGATTTATGTGTTGGCAGTAGGGGGTGCTATGACTATAAATGGATATTGACATATCAATGTCTTACCCATAATCCTCACAATGAAGGTTAATCGAGAGCTTGAGGCTTTTCTGACCACATCTGAGGTGGATGTGGTCAACCCACTATGAGCAGTTCATGTACGTGTAAAACTTGTGTCATTTCCTTTTGCCAGTAGGTGGCGCTGTAACTATCACTGAATATTGATCTGCAGATATCTTCAGGCATGGACACTTATCATGCACGACAAGTTTGGAGCAGATAGGACAACGTTCAGTTGAGTTACAATCAATTTCATGTGTTGCCAGCAGTGTTGGGGAAAGTTACTTTGAAAAGTAACTCGTTACTTATTTAGTTACTGCCTTGAAAAAGTAATCCCGTTACGTTACTTAGTTACCCACTGACAAAAGTAACGCGTTAGAGTACTTTAAGAGTACTTTAGTTCAGAGTACTTCTCCGTTAGAGTACTTTAAGAGTACTGCTGCGTTAGAGTACTTCAGTTTAGAGTACTTTTGCGTAACAAAACATGAACACCCCTTTGTGATTCCATGCACATGTTGGATATTGTCCCTTGCAATTTATTAATTCTCTACCTTATTTAATTTCTTAGCCAATCCATAAAGTTGAACTGTAACTCTGCAAGCTTTAATAAGTAATAACAGGAATGACAGATGCTATAGCCATTTTACAGCTTTTTATTAACGATTCATCGATCGTTTCATTAAAGAACAAACCAAAGCATGGCTACAACTTTTTTTTTTGCAATTCAACTTCAAGTTTTTCTTTTCACTAATGATTCAGTGACAAAATCAAAAACATGCTTTGCCCTACTACCATGTATTACAAAAGTATAAAAGTGCAGGCTCACAAATAAACTAAAATAGTGCATTTGGCTTTTCAAATGAATCAGATTCACTCGACCAATATTCCTTCTGCTATTCCCACAGCGAACTGAGCAGATAAGAAAATAAAACATGAGGTAGTTGCCGACATAACGTTTAAAATTAAAATGTGCTAAACGTAGCATCCATACAAAATAAAGTGCATGTTTAGGCCTAGCCTAAACATAAAATAAATACCTTGCAACAAATAAATGCAGTTACTTACAAATGAAATGACTGAGTGAAATATTCCACGAAAACATGCATACAGTACATGTAAAAACATTTTTTAAAGTGCAGGGTCAAACAGGAAATAAACTAAAAGTGCATTTGGCTTTTGAAATCACAGATTCACTCAATATTCCCTCTGCTATTAAACGATCCAACAGCAAAAAGAGCACACATGAATATGCCTGCCTATAAGAACCTCAAAATGCAAACTAAAGCAACTAATTTCAAATGTGTCAGTCAGTAGTACTCGGTATCCCTGTCAGAGCATAATCAGTCAATCATCATCATTCATTCATTCTTCTCACTCATTCATCCACTAACCCCATTATTCTATTCAGATGACATTTGAAATGCAACCATGGGTCGTGGCAGGTTGAGAGGTGCTTGTGTCTGTCTGGATGTCTGTCAGTCCGTCTGTCTGTCTGGATGTCCATCTGTCTGTACGTCTGTCTCTGACCAGACGTCTGACTCACCCAATCGAAAGCTTACTCTGCTACTCCAAAGTGGTGATTGTAACGCATGAGAAGAAGCTTTTCAAAACGCTTGTCGGATAGTCTGTTCCTCTTGGGGGTAAGAACAAGATTTCCCAGGCTAAACAGTCTCTCCACATGTAGACTCTACGGTAGACAGCGGTAGCATGTCCTCCACTACGTACCGAGCTACAAGCTTGTTGACTTCCTTCACAGACACCATACTGAAAGTTAGCTTTTGCTGTTTCGGAGGAGGTGTCCCGGTGTCCTCCTCGGGTCTTTTTTCCTCCAGAGGTATTGCGCTGTGTTTAGCTTGCAGGTGTTTCTTCAAATTTGAAGTGGAATTCCTCGCAGTTGACAGAGTCTTATCAACTCCTCGGCACAAGTTGCATTTCACGATTATGTTCTTTTCCTTATCGTTGACAACTTTGAAGTATTGGGAAAACTTCCAGGAGGAAAACGCTGTTTTCTCTGCAGCGGCCATTTTGCGTAGTAGTGACGAGCTTGCCCGGGCATGCGCACACTGACATAAACACTGCCGTCACGTGATAAGAATCACAGACAGAGGCAGCGGAGATTTTTTTCTCTCTGTGACAACGAGAGAAGCAAAAGAAAGAACGCAATTTAAAAAGTAACGCACTGCTCATTTGAAAAGCTAACGCGTTACTGATTACATGTATTTAGAAAGTAACGCGTTACGTTACTCGTTACCTCCGAAAAGTAATCTGAGTACTCTAACGCGTTACAATGTAACGCGTTACCCCCAACACTGGTTGCCAGTAGGAGGCGCTCTGCCTATAATGCTATATTGGCATGTACATGTGTGAAGTCTGGGATGCTCATGAAACATGTGAAGTTTGTTGCGGGTGTGACCATGTACGGCCGAGTTACAAACCGCTTTCTGCGTGGCCAGTAGGGGGTGCTCTGCCTATCACTCGAAATGGTCATCTAGATGTCTTCAGGCTGGGATGCTCATCAAACATGTGAAGTTTGGTGCACGTGTGAGCATGTAGGGCCAAGTTACAAAGCACTTTCTGTGTTGCCAGTAGGGGGCGCTATGACTATAAATGGATATTGACATCTAGATGTGTTCAGGCATGTACAGTTATCATGCATGACAAGTTTGGAGCAGATTGGACAATCTACAATGAAGTTACTCCAACTTCCTGTGTGATGGCGAAACATCAACATTCGCCATGGCGCCACGCCCACGCCAGTCAATGAGCACTCATAATCGTCAAAATGAAGCTGCATTGGGTGGTAAAGGATTTTCTGACCACATCCGAGGTGGATGTGTTCAACCCACTCTGAGCAGTTCATGTAAGTGTAAAACATGTCATTTCCTGTTGCCAGTAGGTGGCGCTATGAGTGTAAATGGATATTGATGTGCAGATATCTTCAGGCATGGACACTTATCATGCATGACAAGTTTGGAGCAGATAGGACAATGTGCATTCGAGCCAATAGGCAAAGACTTGAGCCCATGACGGCCAGCCCCCTAATCTGCATTGAGCAGGCATAAATGCACAGGGCCGCCCCCCTAATTTGCATTGAGTAGGCAGAAATGCATACAGAAAAGGAAAGGAAGCAAGGACGCATCACTAAATACAAAGGAGACATCACTAAATACAAGGCACAGAAATAAATGGGAGGTAAATAAAACAGACAGAAATAAAATAAAACAGACATAAATAAATGCCATAAATAAATGTATAAATGTATAAATAAATGTATAAATGTATAAATAAATGTATAAATGTATAAATGTATAAATAAATGTATAAATGTATAAATAAATGTATAAATGTATAAATACACAAATAAATCATTAAATAAATATATAAAACGTACAAAAATAGGAAAATACACATATATATACATTTATGTCATCTACATTTATTTCTACATATATTTATGATACATATATATGTATTTATCTGCTCATTTATACATTTATTCATTTATTTGTTGATACGGCAGTCCCGGCTCTCCATAGTTTTCTGAGTGTGTTCTTACTTAGAGACTCGTCGACTAGTTTAAAGGCACTATGTGTAAGATTCTGCACTATTAAATATCACCAAACCATTACCTTGTATATATTGAGGACTTACAGTGATTTATTTCTGTGTTTACAACTAAGCCACGCCCCCTCCCTGTGTTGTGATGGCCCTCTTGAGCTATTTTCACACATGAACTCCGGATCAGGTGAGGGTTGCCCCCCACTGAGCCTGCCCCGGATGATAGGTGAAGTGTACCCTTTCACACATGAGGCATGTTGCATTCACACATGAGTAGCACCTCCGCAGAGTTTGTAAAGTAGAGAGGGGGCGGGCGGCGGGGGTGGGGGAATTTGGGCATGACCACACAGTTGTGAAAACTAAAAATACATAATGGGCGATAACTGCCTAACGTTCACGGCATATAATCGTTTGCGCATAACGTTAGTAAGTAATTAATTAAACAACCCTACAACTCACGCCCAGATGCATCGATTTCCTCGAGTCGCAAGCAGTACAAACAAAACAGGTCTTTGCTATGTTCAGTCCTAAAATGCCTCAAACCTACTAGAATTATACAGAATACAGGAAGCTAGACGTTTTTACCTTCAAAATAAAATAAATGTTGTATTACTTAGTAACAAAAAATCAGAATGTCGACTCACTACGGGTTAAAATTGACTTTTCGAAGGGAGCAGATATTCTTCCAGTTTATCTCCGTTCTGTATCTTTCGAAACACACACAAAAAAACATTACACGTGCATTTACTTTATTTAATTGCCATTATTGCGAAGGTTATACCCGGAAGTTTTCGTTTTATACTGCCTGACTTGACGCTACTTGGAATTTGCGCGAACGCTGTGTAAACGTTAAATCAAAGACATGAACGCAACCAGATCCAGATACCCTACCTAGCGATGTCCAATACTGGGAAGCGGGACGACCCTCGCGTCCAAAAATGCTTATTAAATGTGTGTGCTGTGCGAAGCAGACATGAAATCAGATCAGAGCCATGAGCCTTTCAATCCAGCAATCCGCAACATGTTGGCTGTCGCACACGGAGCAGTTTTGAGCTTCATTTGAAAACCAAATGGCATGTGTTTTTTGCTCGCTCATTCACATCGACTATTTATATAATAATAATCTGTCACGATCGTCTCTGTCCTCATGCACTCACGAGCTCACGGAGCTCTGGAGGGGGGGGGGGGGGGACAATACGCTTCTGCGACTACGGCTGGGGGTACACTTCCCTCCGGCTAGGACGAGGCTCCGCGGGAGCGCGCATGAGCCGCATGCAGACATTCACATATGACAGCCATCCGTTTGGCCTCTAGATAACTCCTGAATTCCAAACATGTGTGAAAGCAGCTTTGGAGAGTAGAGCTACTCCCCGAACCTGTTTACATAGAAACCCCTCCCCCGAGTGGCCGACCTAGTGAGCCCCTCCCAGCCCACAGCCCAAAACAGAATTTTGTAGACCAAGATGGCGGAACCCTGATGCGGGCATTCCTGACATTCCATTCCCTGATCCACCTTATATATGCGGTTTCATACTTTAGCCAAATCGCCGCCGAAAAGAAATATCTCAGACCAGAGTCAACCTTGCCGGTCTGGCTTTCACTAGATGGAGAGCCCTACGAGCAGCTATATCTGGCCTGCAAAGTGACTCGGAGCTGGCGTGTTCTCCTGTACACACACGGTAAGTAACGTTATCGCGTTTGCATGTCCCATTTCAGTAACGTTACGCATGATAGCGAAATGTACAAGTTGTTATCGATATTGTGAATTTGTTCTGTGAATGTTGTAATCACTTGGCTAACTGTTGCTTTTCAAGGCTATTCAAATGACTTTACACTGCTAGTGTAGCCTGCTGCAGGATTTGATTAGCTTGTCGTTCGTGTATAACTTATACACAGACATTCTGGTGACAAGTTGACATGAATGACATAACGTTACTTCCCATTACAAATTTCGCATGCATTTTCTGTTAATGCATGCGTAATAATTACGTCCAGTTGCTGTCACTATGACGCAGAACGGTATAGTAATGTGTAAACACTTAGAAAGGCCATGGAGAAAAGCTAGCTTCGCTAATGTTAGCAGTTTGTTTTTATATTCTGTCTCACTAAGCAACGTTACATTAGAAAATAGCTGTAACACCGTCCAAACAAATCAAGGTTTGGTAAAAGTATCTAATTCATGACAATGTGGAGGAACCCTGCCTTGATATCTACCAGCTACAAAATAGATGATTCAAATTAATACTAAACACGTTTCCATTTGTCTGATTTTCAAGGTGCCAGTCATCCAGTCATCCAGAAGATGACAAGATAGAAAACAAGTGGACCCACCATTATGATATTTGAGATGGAGAAATTGTGCTTTTATAGCAAACCTGTATAATACATGTTCTATCATCTTTGATGTTTAGATGTTTGCTGTCTGCAATCTTCTGTACACCAATAAAGTTGATATGACTTCATCCATGTCTCTTGGCCACTATTCTCCATTGTAACATTAGATTTGCCTAAAGCTGAGTGTGTCTAGCTACAGTAGCCTAGTGCCTACCAGTATTTGTGTTTCTGTGTATATATAGCCTACTTTATATAATAGACAGTGTATGTGATGTTTCTCAGTACATTGATTTCACAACTTCGTTTATCAGAAAAAATACTTTATTTGCTAAACTAAAATATGGGCTACACCAGAATGACGTGACCAGTTCCATCAGCTATGCGGTTCTTCAGGATGTCGACAAGATCTGCTATCGTCCTACAGCCGACCTTCCTCTCTGCGACCCTGTCTCCTCTTTGTCCCACTGGTGCTAGCCTGGGCTTCAGGCATACAGCTTGGTTTGCCTGCCTATAAAAAACAGCAGTGATTCAAGCGTTTGAAATTAGTTTGAACAACTCTAACAATGAGAAAATACTAGCGTTGCACTATGAATACATTTTGGCCATGTCTTGGTATTAGCAGACGAACAAAAACACAGGCTAAGCTACTCACTGTTGACAGACAGCTGTGGTTAGCTAGCGATGTCCCCAACATTGAATTGAAATCATCCTAATTTAGCTATGTCAACCTGGTTTTAGACAACATTTTGCCTAACCGTACTTAGCAATAGGGCAGGCTATGCAAAAGGTTAGGTTACAATGTAACCTTTTCAAAATCCATGTAACCATTACATGGATTTTGATCGGTTAGCAGATTATACAAATAAGTCTTACCAAGTGGACTATTGTCAATATCCTAAAGGTTTATGACTATCATGTGAAATTTGTCATTACTCAAGCCAAATACATAGCCGAGATGCATTCGTGCTTGTTTTATGTACTTACGTCTGCAGTAGGTAGGCTATGCACAAAATAGTTGTTTATATCCCCGTTGCTTGGGAGGGAGGGAGGGAGGGAGGGAGGTGGGGGAACCAGGAAGTGCTCTGCGCTGGTGGGTGGGATCGAGATTGTTTGGGTAAACAAGTTTTGTTATGGTTTGAAATGGCGACATCTAGTGGACAAAAAAATCACACATAGTGCCTTTAAGTTAAACAAAATAGACACCTGCATCCCTAGTTTTCACACAACCATCTGGGAACGAGTTGCTCTAAGCTGTTTCAGGCACTTTCAAAAAATATGTGGCAGGTGATTGGATGAACCATCTAAGAAATTCGCAAAAATACGAAACAGTCTGTGACTTGGGTTCAAACCCTAATCTTATTATTATTTCTTATATTAGTGGTCCTCAACCTTTTTACACCAAGTACCACCTGATAAATACCACCATATAAATGTATGAGAGGGAGGGGGCCCCGTGTACCACCAGTGGTACCCGTAACACAGCTTAAAGTGAGCACCCGCTGTAAGTAATTAAAGCCCTATTCAGCAGCTTTTCCAAGTTTTGCTATTGAAAGAAGAAACTGCGCCCTCTGGGTGCAATAGCATTGGTATCGATATCGCCAATATATCGCCGATATCGTTCAAAGTAAAAAAAAAACACAGCGCCAGAAAGCTCTATGTACATGTTGTGACATCGGGTACTCGCCACGTGATGAAATAATAATCCATAGTTACGTGAAACTTCATTTTCGTAGCAAATCTGTACCGAGTTACTTCTTGGTTTTCCTGAAGACATCGCTTCCGCTGTACAGCGCATGCGCCCATGCTGCCTCCGGGATGCAGGCACAAAAATGCTTAGTCCCAGGAGAGGCCTTTGGAGGGTGGTGTGTGACCAATAGAGGTGACATTCTCCCTTTTACAAGTCACTGTACCATCTTCAATGACTAAAAAACTGTTATATTAAGGTGAAAAGTTACTGATTGGGGCTTTAAGCTCCCCCAGCCACAATTGTCTGGAGCCGCTACTGGTGTGTGTGTGTGTGTGTGTGTGTGTGGGGGGGGGGGGGTATTTTTAAACCACAGGTTGTTTTGTCTCTGTGTTGTGGTAATGACAGGGCCTCTGTGGCCACATGGAGGAGGATTAAAATCCATTGTCATGCAGTCATTTGAGCTTCACAGCTGATGAAACTCATGAATAACTAAATTAATATTACCTATAATGTTGCCTGCTCAGGCATAATATTGTACTGCAATCTGAGAGCTTGTATATGGATCTCGATGACCTTATTAGGGAGACTGATCTCTCTCTATGTTTCTCATACAGATATTATTTAATAATGCATACACCAATGTAGATACTGTATCATTCCAAAGCTTATATGTATGGAGTGTCACTTACAAATCATGTGTGTATTCAAGGCCATCTGCTGAAATTAGTCATCATTACATTGTGTATGGTATATATGTATGGTATGTAGTGTTAAAGTTGTGTGAACTGTCACAGTTTTTAAAATGAAGTGAATTTAGTAAAAAGTACAGCCTGCTAGAGTGAGACACTCAAAGCTGGCTCCATAGGGTCCCATTATAAAGGCAGAAAACACCAGAGTGCTAAAAGTGGTCACTCGTTTAAAGTTTAAATGGGGTGTCTAGCTTAAAGTATGAAGGAGTAGTTAGAGTTCAAAGAGGGTATGGTTTCACCATGAACTGCTGTTTAAAACCAACGGCAGTTGACCCCAGTAAGCAGTTTGCTTACCAACACTGATCCAACGTATAGGCGGTCACCAAGGGCACCGCGGTCGCCTAGGGTGCTGCCTTGGGGCGCGGTGCTGGTCAGCCCGAGGAATAGATGCAGAACGGCAGCGTTAATACTCTTGTGGCTCAATTGTTTAAGCGAGCATGATGCTTCTTATACCATATGAAACTATAGAAGAGCTAAGGAATTGATTGGTTCCAATCATGTCAACCTATACCGTGTCGGTAAGGGGGGTATATAATGCTCCAAAGGTAGGCTAAATTTTGGCTAGGGAAACAATTGGCATGTCCATTTTCAAAGGGGTCCCTTGACCTCTCATCTCAAGATATCTGAATGAGAATGGGTTCTATGGGTAGGCAGAGCCGGCTCGAGTCATATTGGTGCCCTAGGCGAGACTTGATTTGGCGCCCCTTCCCTCCCCCCTAACCCCCACTCACACACACACACACACACACACACACACGTCTGTGAATCACCAGGATTTATTATTATTATTATTATTATTATTATTATTATTATCATATAAAGATTTTGGTCGTTTGAAGCCAGATTTATAGGAATATCTCATTATAATTAGGATTAGATTTACTCCTTTTCTCAGTCCTATGTCACCACCTGCTCTCCCTGCAGGGCTTGAAATTAACTTTTGATCACCAGCCAATATACGGTAGCTGCTAGATTTTAAAGTTACCAGCCAAAATGTTTTTCTTGAAATAAACCAGAATATGAGTGCCACTGGGTTATAAGCATAATATCAGTAAAAACTAGAAAAGTGCACTCGGTGGAGTGCAGAATAGTGATGGGAATTACGGCTCGTTGAAGGGAGCCGGATCTTATGGCTCCGTTCCTTTCTGAGAGCCGTTCAAAATAGCGGCTCCTCGTTCCTTTTTTTTTTTTTAATGGGGCGCGCACTACTGTTTCTCTGAGAAATCACTAATATAATGATATGGTATGATTTGGATCAGATTTGATTAGACCCACCACTATTTCATTTTGCATCAGTGGACTGCAGCAGCATTAAATTACTCATACAGTATTTCCAGACCTAATGTCAATAAACTGCATTGTAAACATTACACAAGGTGACACCATATCATCTGCTTATTTAGTCAGTGAATTTACTGGCTGAAAGTTGGCTGTCCTTGATGCAATTCATGCAACACTTCGCTACCCAGAAACTCGGCAGATGCACTCCGGTTTTGATATTAAGCTGAGTCCGCCCACCCAGGCCAGCTACAGCATGCGCCTAACGGGTGCACCCGACCTATCCTCCCTGCCCCATGCTCCCTGCTCAGCGGACTAGCAGAGGGAGGGAGGGAGGTCTACCCTGTGTGTGTGCTGGGGAGCAGCAGGCAGTGAAATTTGGGCACAGCATTAAAACGAACGGCTCTCAAGTAGGACTCGGTTCCCTTCATTCATAGCAAAGAGCCGTTCAATAGATTTGGGTCGTTCGCGAACGTCACAACACTAGTGCAGATCCCCACCAGGCCCGCGTTTTCCCCCAAGCTGACCCATAGACCATGTGTGTGACAAGACATCGCCTGAATGTAATGTGTTAGTGACTGTTCTCATACTGAGATGCTATTGTAAATCATCTATTATTATTATTGCCTGCTTTTATTGTAGTGTTTTGTTTACTATTCATGAGTGTATTTTGTGTTGTCACCCACGTATTTATGTGTTTTTGCCAAGTTTCTTATTGTGACTTTGTGTTAGAATAATTGTTTAGTTTTTTTGATTAGGGGATGCAGTCACACGATGAAGTGTGGGATTGGGGTTTCTCAAGGGCAGTCTGACTGACATACTATATACACACTAATAAGTTAGTGAGGTGCATGTTATTAATATAACGTTAGCTAGGTAACATGGTACAGGTGACATCTAAAGACAGAGGGAAACACATGTAACTTGCTGAAGCAGATGTAATATAACGTTAGCTAGGTAACATGGTGTGGCTGCCATAAGGGCGGGCGCAAGAAGCAAAGTGGTTGCTGTCGTTAGTGAGGTGTGTTATTAATATAACGTTAGCTAGGTAACGTGGTGTGGCTGCCATGAGGGCGGGCGCAAGAAGCAAAGTGTTTGCTGTCGTTAGTGAGGTGTGTTAAACCCACCGTGACAGTCCGTGTCCCGGTCAGCAAATTAGGCAGGGGCAGGCAAAAAGTCTCAAAAATCCATAGGCAGGGGCAGTCAAAAAGTCCCAGAAATCCATTTCACGACTGGAATCACAGATGAAAATACACTGCCCGACTGTGCGCCCGCCAAATTCACGTCTTTTAAATAAATTATAAGACGGTGGCTGTGTTCGAATACCTCTACTAGCCTACTGTCTACTCTTTCTCGTGTATCTACTGTATACTACTAACTACTATTATGAAATTATGTATGCAGGCTGTTTACACTAGAGTATACAGCATGGTCCCAGAACATCAACATTTATATTAATTTACAGACATCTTATAATTTGTATTGTTGCCCATCACCAGACAACGGAGAATGAGCTTGTCTGCATGCAATAGCCTACATGATGTCACATGATTTAGCACATTATACACAACAACACAATCTTTGGAGGCAATATATTTATTATGATGCAAGCAATTATGAAGCAATCAAATAATATTCTCCGGTCATGAAAATCTATCTACCATTGCACTGACACAGATACTGTAAATGTTCAAATTCCTCAGCATAGTAAATCATTGTATTGTATCTCTCAAATCTAGGAGTATTTTGACTGGTTATTAGCAAAGCTCCCAGGTTAACGACTAAAGTAATCAGCAATATGTACTAACGTTCTAACCTACATCTCAAGAGAGCATACGAGTAACAAATTCTGATGAGCCATGCACATTAAGGTGACCAGATTTCTCAAATGAAAATCGGGGACATTTTCTGGTCCGCTAGGGGGGCCCAGATGGGGCTCTGCCCCCCCGGCTTTTAGAAAATTGTAGAAATTGTGTACATTTTACAGTAAAATGCATAAATCTGGTGCACTTTGAGAGCAAAAGTAAGAGGCTAGATCTATGAAGAACTTTGTGATTTTGAAACAATTGAAAAAGAAGCAGTTTACTACAATGGTTACTAGTTATCTGGCACAATTTACCACAAATTAGACAGCCTAGGTAATTCATGGGAAATAGGCTACTGGTGTATTGTGTAGAGTGGCAGGAAGAGAGGGACAACTTCTCTCTTTGACCTCACCAACTGGTGGATAATTTATTTACACAAAACAAAAACATTACAGTAGTGATTTATTACCTCAGTAAACACTTTCCTTGAGTTTAGGGTGTCGCTCACCAGTTTCAAGTATTCAATGGCCACATGACCATATTAACTGCTAATTTAATATTAAATGCTGACAAAATAATTTAAAAAATCATGTTAATACTAAAAGGCAATTTTAATGATTAAAATTGTAATCTAGAGATAAATATGACCTATTGTGTTTAATTTAAACCAGGGGTTATCAAAGTTTTGATGGCTGAAGGCCAATTTAGGGAACAGTAGGCTAATGACTAGATAACAATGATCCATCGCCAATCATGTTAAAAATTGTCATTTTTTTCAATGGAGTTTGGTGTACATAAAAACGTTACTGACTTCTCTGCAAAAACGTTTTGAGTTAGTTACTGCACTTACTTACCAGATAGTTTTACTGTACTTTTAACTATTCAAAACAACTGGGATGGATAACCCGCTGAATGGGGTCCGGTAAACAAGGACGGTAGCAAAAGCAGCAAGCAGACTCCG
This sequence comes from Poromitra crassiceps, assembly GCF_964638095.1. Lineage (NCBI taxonomy): Eukaryota > Metazoa > Chordata > Actinopteri > Beryciformes > Melamphaidae > Poromitra > Poromitra crassiceps. Next base: position 115,352,410 of record NC_139624.1, read on the forward strand.
CCTCTCGTTCGCCACCTCTGGGGCTTCAGTTGCGTGCGGTTGGGTCCTGGGAAAACCACGGCACGGGCAGAGGGAGGACAACTACTCTGTGATCTACTCTGTCACACACAGGCAGCACTTTGCACAACGTGCACAATGACAGGCTTTTGTGGTGCCGCAAATGCTCTGTTATCAAGTTTCTTGCCAGTATTATTATTTGACTTTGTGGCCAAAATCGGGGACATTTTCGGGGACAGCTCCAGCCGGGGACAGAGCACCGAAATCGGGGACTGTCCCCGAAAATCGGGGACGTCTGGTCACCCTAATGCACATGCAGATTAACGTTAAACAGTTTAAACGTAATTCTCACAAAGCCTTTCATGACAGCATCAGTGTGCCTGTTGGTCTGCAAAGTTGAGGAAACAAACAGCGGTACCATGTGGTTAATCACTGTTAACGTTACACATTCAGTTGCAGTTATCTAACCGTGCCAAGCCTTAGCAAACTCCCTAATGTTAGCTAACATTAGCGTATTATGCTAATGCTAACGTTAGCTAACATTAGCGTATTACGCTAACACTAATGTTAGCTAACACAGCAAGCCTGTGTTAGCCTTACTAAAGAAGGGGGATACAGATGGGGAGGAAACATATAGAGGACATGTATCTTCTCTCCATAACTGGTGTGATCTCAGCCTCCTGGAGATCAATCTGACAAAAACAAAAGAACTTGTCTTTCATGGAAATGACCCTGTGCAGCCTCTTAACATTACAGGACACTCTATAGAGATGGTAGACAAGTTTAAATACTTAGGCACCTTTATTGATAGTAACCTCAACTTCAGCGATAATACTAATTACATTTTTAAAACCTGTAATCAACGCCTCCATTTATTACGCAAACTCAACTCCTTTGGAGTGAGCAAGCACATTATGGAGATGGTTTATAAGAACCTCATCCAGGGAATCCTAACCTTCAATATGACTATGTGGTTCGGCAATCTGAACACAAAATATAAATGTAAGCTGCAGAGAGTAGTGAATCTAGCCTCGAAAATCATAGGGAAGCCACAGACACAGTTAAGCTACATCTACAAGGAAGCTGTCAGGAAAAAAGCTGTAAAAATAGTAAACGACCCCTCACACCCTCTCTGCAGCGAATTTGAACTGCTCCCCTCAGGCAGGCGATATAGAGTGCCTAAGGCCAAGCGTAACATCTTTCAGAACTCATTCATACCAACTGCAATCAGGGTATTGAATGAGAATATGCCTCGTTAGACTAGCCTATTATGCTATGTATTATGCCACTGCTGTCCTTTATTTGCTACTAAGATGTTTTTTGTGTGTAAATGTTGCTGTTGTTAATGTTGCTGTCTAATTGTTTTTGTGTATATGATGAGACAAAAGATGAATTTCCACTTTGGTGGACAATAAACTAACTACAACTACAACAACAAGGCCAAGGTTAGCTAAGCACCATTGAGCAGACTGGACTGGTGAAAATGGTAAAAACGACCGTGGTCGGTAATGGCGGCAGATAAGTTTCTCCCATCTGTTTCTCCACTGTCTTGAAACCACAACAGAAATAAGCAGCAATCTGACGTGACCATACTAACCATAAGGAAGCTAGACACTTTTAGTTTTACTTCGTTTCGAACTCAAGCTCTCACTCTAGTGCCTTGTACGCTGCGCACGCAGCCCTATGGAAGACTGTCATTTTGCTCCGAAAAATTACTTTTCATTAAAACCGACCACCCACCCGTAGGTGGCGTGGTGCCCCCCGGGGGCTGACGTGGCCACCCACCTCACCCACGTGACTATGTCACGTCCAGTCAGCCCTGGGTACGCCACTCATCGCTCCTTCCAGCCAGCAAGAGGACGTGTTGTCTAATAGCTCCGTTGTTAGCTCAAAGTTAGCGCTCTCAGTAGCTGTAGAAATAAGGCTCGTTCCGTCTAAACTTGCCCACCTTGAGAGGTTTGCGTGGACGAGGTAAAGCAGGCTTCGGGGACCCTGAACCTGTTCTCTTCACCAGCGCCGTCGGATCAAGTCATCTAAAGCTAAGAGTGTCTTTCTTACAGTTAACACCTGTATAATAGCTACCGCCGTGTAGCGTGTTAAACGTTTCCCCGGCTGGGGTAGCGTGTATCGGCTTGAGAGCTGACTGAGGTCCGCGCTCAAAACTGTAAAGCTAAAGTTGCATACGTGCGATTAAGCATTGGTACTGTGTAGCACAGAACAATAGGCTAAGACCTGTATTGTGGCGGATAGCTAGCTTGCACCCGTGCGGTAGTGTCTGTGTGCTAGGTACTTTTTAGGCGCCAGCTACCTCTGTGTAGAGCACGCGCGTTTACTCCGGCTGGGGTAAACGTTAGAAAAATGAGAGTAGGGGCTAGATTAGCCGTGCTCTCCGGTTAGATAAATAGCTAGCTTGCTCAGTGCAGCTAGCATCTAGCATTGTAGCACTCCAGCTATCTTCACCGTTGCAGGCTACTGCTAGTTAGCTTACACGGTATAACTCCCGCTAATTCCTGGTACAGTCGGCGGGGCTTCGCTGAACTCGCGCAATGAACCGGGCGGCGGCCAAGAGAAAGGGGGAGACAGCCAGGAGCTGTGTTAGCTGTGAGGCTACGTTGGCGAGTTATGACCGGCACAGGGAGTGTGTGTTCTGCCTCGGGCATAACCATGCTACGGATGCGTTGCTGAAGTCTGGCTTCTGCCAGACATGCAACGGCTTCACCCTGGGCGAGCTGCGGGAAAGAGCATTGCTCTTCGTCCAGGTGGGCCCGCCGCTGGGCGGTGCACCTCCCGAGGGAGGCGCGTCCGCTGGGTCCGACCACTCGGTCGGGGAGGAGATACCCGCTGAACAGGGCTCCCCGGGCCAGCCTGAGCAGCAGAATTTTAATTGGGGGGATGAGCCCATCGATCCTATGATGGAGCAGGGTGGGCTCTTCCCCTATGACCCCATAGTCGATCCCCCCCAGGACACCCCCCAAGGGGAGATGTCAGGCGGAGAGGAATGGGACGGTGCAACCACCGTCACCTCTGCGGTAGAGGCCCGCTCGGATGTGAGCATCAACGAGCCCTACCAGAAGCGGTTTCAGGGGGTGATGTCAAGGGCCGCAGCAAAGCTCGGCATCGCTCGGGCCGAACCACCCCCGCCCCCCGAATCAGTGCTGTTGGGGTGCTACTTTCAGCCACGCCAGGCGCCCCGCCCGAAGCCCCGTTTGCCCGTCTGTATAGACGTGATTCGCGCGGTGCAGGCGGGATGGGAGAAGCCTCAGGAGGCCAAGCCGCTCTGCGCAGGCATGGCTCCGTGGTCGGCCTTAGAAGGGGGGGATAAGCTCGCGTTAGCCGCGATGCCTCCCCTCGAGGAGATGGTGGCCAGACACCTGGCCTCCAACCTCGCCAGGCCCACGTTGCCCTCAAAGGAGTGCCAATTGAAGGCCAAGCTGGCCGAGAAGGCGTACTTGGCGGCGCCATAACCAACAACCTGGCGATCCTGCAGGGTTACCAGGCAGTGCTCCTGCGGGAGTTGCAGGGTGACCCTGCCCCCGAGCTGTTTACAGAGCTCAGGATGGCCATGGATTACGCCTTGCGTATGATTGACTGCCTGGCGCAGAACAGCGGGAAGGTCATGGCCTTCTCCGTTCTGACTCACCGTCACCTGTGGCTGAACCTCACCCAGCTCCCGGAGCAGGAGCAGAGGAGGCTACTGGGGGTCCAGATCTCTCCGGAGGGCCTGTTTGGTCCTTCCGTGGAGGATTTGGCCCAGCGGTTGGAGAAGCGGCAGCGGGACTCTGTAGTGGTCAGTACCCTCATGCCTAGGCGGAGAGGGGAGGACCGCCGGTTTCAGGTGGCAGCGCGCCCGCAGAGTCGCCCTCCGGGACCTCAAGCGCCGTGAGCCGTCCCACGCCCACGGATACGAGTCCCACAGCCTAGGGCGCCTGCAATGGAGGTGCCCCACCCAGCCGCAGTGGGCCCGTCCTGCGTCCCACGGCAGGCCAGGGTACGCGGCCCCCGCACGCCAAAAGGGACGAGGGGGTGCGCGGGGAGCGGGTGACCTGACCCGTTCTTAGTCACCTCCCTGGGGGAAGGGGGGGCTATGAGCCCACCGTTGTTGGAGCTCAGCGCTCAACTTCGGTTCGCGACTCAGCAGGGACCTGCCCAGTCCATCACTCGCCGGGGGGACGGCAGCTCGCCAAGGCTTGGCCTCAGAGCCAGCCTTCGGCTTGTAGCTTTAGGGACAAGCCCACCGTCCTCGGTGCCCAGGGCCCGAGTTCGGTCGAGAGCTCTCCCAGGGTCTCATACCCGTCATTGAATTGTTGTTTATTGAATTGAATTGTTTATTGAATGGATCCCCATTAGCTGATGCCGGGGCAACAGCTAGTCTTCCTGGGGTCCATGTAAAAGCATACAATATAAAAACATGAAAAAATACATGAAAAAATACATGAAAACATGAAAAAAACATGAAAAATACATAATTACTAAACCTATTGCAATATAAATAAATACATCATAGAGTTAAGATGATGGTAACTCCGGTCATATACAATAACTTCATCATATTCAACATAGTATTAAAAAAAAACTGTCATGTGGTCAGCTGCAAGAGGTGTTTCTTTAAAGCTATCTTGAATGATAGCTGACTTTGTGAGAGATGAATGTGAGATGGCAAAGAATTCCAGGATGATATGGATCTATAAATAACTGTGCGTTTGAGGAGATTTGTTCTGGGAGCAGGAAGTGTTAAATTACCAAGGCTTGCATTTCTGGTATGATAATTGTGAGTGTTGGTACATTTCAAAAACTGTTTGTGAAAGTAGTCTGGCATTTGATTTATGATAATGTTCCTGAAGAACATTAATAGACTGCAGATCAGTTTTTTTCCAACAGGTAACCAGGATAGGTGCGAATGCATATATGAAATATTGGTGCGTGTTGAACAATTTAGTACCAGTCTAGCAGCTCTGTTCTGAACAAGTTGCAGTTTGTTCAGGTCTGACTTTGTTGCTGCTGACCATAGGACAGTAATGAAGGTGACAAAAAACCAAGGACTGAACGACTTGACCCATAACTAAGGATGTCAGGTGGAACACTTTCTGACCATGGCTATGCCTCTTCCCATTTTCAATACAATACTATCAATATGATCCGACCATGATAGTTGACTGTCCAGAAACACACCAAGCAGTTTAGTTTTTTTAACCTGCTCAATGGGTATACCTGACATTGACAGATGCAGCTGCGCGTCATCAATAAGCATATGCCTGGAACCGAAGACAATGCTTTTTGTTTTGTCAACATTCAGTACAAGTTTGTTATCTTTTACCCATTCTGACACCCTGTTTAGATCCTGGGGACCGCCTTCCATTCCGAAACACCACCATTCCGACACACCCCCACTCAGAAACACCCCCATTCCGAAACCCCCCCACTCCGAAATTGAAATTGATTTAACCCCCCCACTCCGAAACCCCCCCACTCCGAAATTGATTTTCAAGTCCATATTTCTCAGAGTTTCCTGCATTCCTGCAGCTTGAAATAAACGTTTCAACTCGTTTTTTTATGTCACTTCATATAATTTCGCTATAGCAGCAAACACGAGCCTGCTGCATTCAGATAGATACAGGAATGTGATTGTGAACGTTGGATACATCCTAAAATCAGCTGTGGATCACAGACATTGGTGAGAAATAGCCTTTATTTAGATGTCGGCTGCCACAGACTTTTTTTTTTTTTTTTTACAGTGTGACTATTTTATTAGATAATATGTATTTCTGATTGAATAAAAACTACATCAAATTGATTGTGACTACGATGGAGTTTTAGGGCCATGCATGATGAAAAATAAAAATTAAAGAGGGATTTTTTTTTCCAATGACAGGAGGGGAAAAAATAGTTTCCATTTCAAGAATAAAGTCGAAATGTTGAGAATAAAGTCGAAATTTAAGCACCAGGCAGAAGAAAAAAAAATCAGAGGATCAAGTTTTTTTTTCAAGAATAAAGTCGAAATGTTGAGATTAAAATCGAAATTTCGTGAATAAAGTTGAAATACTGTAACGAGAATACAAATGAAATGTATCATTGCCCCTGGAGCAATATCTCCAGAGACCAGACAGGCTAAGAGTGCACTCACTCAGTGCGCTCTTAGCCTCGCTGGTCTATTTGGATTCCCAGGGGCACAAGTTAACATGTCTTAAGACCAGAGAGGCTAAAAATCTATGACTGGGCCTAGAGACACCCAGGCCAGCCACCATACCCAGGCTAGAGCCCCTTTGCCAGCCCCAGACACCCAGGGAAGCCACCCCCACCTCCAGGCTGCCAACAAACTGAAAAATCAAAACAAGTTAGGAGAGCACCGCCCACAGTGTAGCCTACATACATATCCCATTCTCCGACTCAGTCAGTGGTAGGCTATATCCTGAGTTTCTGAAGTGTTGCAACTACTGTATATTGATGCAATGCCATGTGTATTTAACTTAAATTGCCATAATCTTGAGATTGATCATTCACAGATGATCTTGTACAACCAAATGCAAACGTCGGGCCGTGCTTTGTGCAATATGAAGACATTTGGATTCAGGTGTGTCCAAACTCATCCGCCGCCCCCGCCCGTGCATACAGCATAAATTATTCTTATTGCCGTTATTAAGGAGAGGAGTTGATTTGCCACTTAAGGAACGGTAAGTAGGCTATTCTAGCCATTCAATAGAGGCCTATATCAAAATTGTGCTGACGGGCAGATACAGGCTTTCATCTTGCTGCGCACCTGTGTGGAGCTGCCTGCCGACTCCATATCCAAGTGTCTCTCCAACTTGCAATGCACACAATCATGCCTGTGTAATATGAATAGGCCTCTGCTCCTCAATTCTTAATCAATTTATTTTGTTGCCTATAGCCTAATTTCCGGATTGCCGCCGCGTTAAATTCGGCTGTGTCAACCACGTTTATAACCAGCAGATTAAAACGCGACAATGCTCACTGCAGGCCAAGCGCATGGCTTGTTGAGATGAGTGCACTGCCGACAAACCTTTCTCAGATGATACTGTTAATATGTCAACACAGAAGTTAAAATAAAGTGTTGGAATATTTGTAATTAAATCAGAACAAACTAATTTTCATTTTTAAATCAAGTTGTGTGTTGTTTCTGCAATGTCAGGCTATTTGATGCAGACATCATGGCATTTTGAAATAATGGACATCCCGTTAACAATGGCTATATTTCTCTTGAACATAAAATAGGCTAAATAAGGCACACACAAAAACTAACCTACCTTTTTTATTTATAGCTGCCAGCCATATTCACAGTAGCCTAGGCTATGATTATCAGTAGGCCTATAGCCTATTTAAAATTCATATTTGAAAGGTTGAATCCTCCATCGTTTCAGGGGGCACGGGTCAGACAGCCATGTCTACATTAGCTTACCTATTTGATGGGTCGGCACTTTGTTATATGTTCATATTACGCATGGGTTTTCACTGCTTTTTCGCGCATTGCAAGTTGGAGAGACACTTGGATTTGAGTCGGCAGGTAGCTCCACGTGAGCCAGCAAGCATTGTTCATTTTAAATTAGTTTTAATTCGATTTTGGGCCTTGATTATGCCACTCTATAGGCCCGCATATCAATTGATGAAAGGAGTGTTGGCATTAAGTGTTAGCCTATATAAACTATAACTCCTTTGATGTCCAACACACGGTGCACAGCGAGATGAAAGCCTGCATCTGCCCATCACCAGCACAGTTTTTATATAGGCCTATTGAAATAGGCTAGAACTAAATGTTCACACATCTCCATCTATTAAATAAGCGAATATTATTTTGTGATGTGTATGGCTAGCCTATAGGCTACGTGATGAATGAATGAATTTGCAATTAGGAAGTGCAGATGCACAGTGCGCCTCTCGTCACCTCACAACAACATGGGAATAACATTTGCTTTTATGGAATAAAAAGGTAAGAAATAGCGTATTGTGTTAGTTAGCCTCAATCTCGAGATTATGGCAATTTAAACGAATTAAATCCATCAAGAATTGAAGAGAGGAATTGGAAACATGTGGATGTTGGCTGCCAATCTATATGCACCATGCAGTCGCAATATGATTATTTTTTTATTTATTTTCAGTGTTTATTCTAATTAATTTCATCTGATAATATGTATAGGCCTAAAACTGTAGGAAATTCATTGTGTTTATAGGTGTTGCCCCTATGCACGTGAGTCTAATTTATTATAGAGTTAATATAATGTAGGCTATATAGTCTACTTAACTTTTCAATAAAAATAAAAATAAATAGCTTAAACATATGCCTTATGTTATTTAGCCTAGCTGTTTTCAGGGGAGCTGTGTGGACAAAGGGAAGGATAGAACACTTCAATTAACATATTCTGCCTGTTTTCTGGAAAACGACCTAGTGAAGACTTTCCACTCTGCTGGTCTAAATACCAGGTGTGGTCTTGCGCATTCCTGGCTCGCAGTTTTCTGCAGGTCACGGTGCACAGAGATATCTCTACAATCACTAAACATTGTTCATTTATGTTGTCTTGCCACACAGTTTGTTAAGTTTGTCAAATGCGTAATCCGAGAGCACAAGGATCTGTTCCACAGCAGCCTATTCAACTGATTATTTATATCTCCTGACACGCCAACAGGATCTAATCATAAATTATGTTTTCTACACATCTAAAGGTGAGCTGTTACACACGCCCACATTCATACCGTGAAAGGTGTTTGAAAAAAAATAATTGTAACTTTGAGTCAAATGCTCACAGTTGAATAAGGTTCATTGAGTCGAGGACGTTCTTATTTGTGAATGCCAGTCGGGTTGAACTGATTTTGTTTTATGAAAATCTGAGGAAATGTAGCTTCCCCATTCCCGATGGTCTAACATGCATATGCATATTTTCAATAAAAAACAATGAGTTGAACGTTCATTTCAAGCTTTTGTAATTGGCTGCAGCTTATTTCCGAATCGATTGCGGCTGGAGAGCTGGCTGCAGTGTTTGATGCAGGAAACTCGGAGAAATATGGACTTGAAAATCAATTTCGGAGTGGGGGGGTTTCGAAATGGAGGGGATGTCCCCATTCGGAATAGCGGTGCCTTTAAAAAAAATGGGAACCCCCTCCATTACGAAGAATGGAGGTCGATCTTCGGAATGGGGGGGTTTCGAAAAGGCAGGGTGTAACCTTAGATCCTGATTTAAAATATTTACTAATTCGTTCAAAGTATAGGCAGTACTATACAATGTTGTGTCATCTGCATACATTACCATATTGGGAGGCCCCCGGGACAAGCCCACCATCAATTGTGCCGTGGGCCCATTGTTGGTCAGGAGCTCTCCTGGGGACCGCACGAACGGACAAGTCCGCGTGCGGCGGGGCTTGAAAGAGAACGTTACCACGGTCCCCCCAGCCTGCGAAAGTCGCACGGCGGGGGGGTTACGTCGGTACGACACGCACACAGGGCACGTCAGTAGGCGGAGCCTGCATAACAAATCCCCCATTTTCTTCCCCCACCAGGGTACCGGATCAGGTCCCGGTGCCCAACAATATACTCATGACCAGGGGGGCGGGTTCCGCCCCCTTTGGCCACAAGAGACCATCTTTGTCCAACAGGCTCAATGCCTGGGAGCGTCTATGTTCCCCGTCCCCATGGTTACGGCGCACCCTCCAGAAGGGATACGCCTTGCAATTTGCCAGGCCCCCGCCCAGGTTCGACGGGATCCCCGATTCAACGGTGGAAGGGGAGTCCATGGACATACTCCACAAGGAGGTTATTTCGCTCCTCGCCAAAGGGGCGATTCGCTCGGTTCCCAAGGCAGAGGTGCGCTCGGGTTTTTCTACCACAGGTACTTTGTCGTGCCCAAGAAGGACGGCTCCATGCATCCAATTCTGGACCTTCGGCGTCTCAACAAGACGCTGAGGAAGTTCCCGTTCCGAATGCTCTCTTTTCCCCGCCTGTACAACGCGTTGAGACAGGGGGATTTCTTTACTTCCGTGGATCTGAAAGATGCATTCTTCCATGTCCACGTGATCAAGAGGCACAGGAAATACCTGAGGTTCTCCTTCCTAGGGAAGGCTTATGAGTTCTGTGTCTTGCCATTCGGCATGTCTTTGAGCCCGCGAACCTTCACGGTGTGCGTGGAGACAGCCTTGGCCCCCCTCCGCGCGAGGGGGATCCGCGTCTTCCTATATCTCGACGACGCTCTCATAGTGGCTGACTCGAGGGTCTGTGCCACAAAACATACCAGGGTGGTGACCGATCACCTACAAACCTTAGGGTTTTTGGTGAACTGGCAGAAGAGTTGCCTCGCCCCAGAGCAGACAGCGACCTTCCTGGGGCTCGAGCTAGACTCTCGGGCCATGCGAGCCCGCCTTTCGCCAGAGCGACAGGCTCGCACGGTGCGGACAGCGAGGACAATAAGTCTGTGCTCCTCGGTGTCAGTGCATCAGTGCACAGTCATGTTGGGCCTGATGGCCTCAGCACTGCATGTGCTCCCTCTGGGGAGGCTACACATGCGTCCGTTCCAAATCTGGTTCCTCAGGCTTCGCCTGGACCCGACCAGGGACCGTCATCGCAGGGTTCCTCTGACAGGTCAGGCCCGCCAGGCGCTGGCCATATGGGTGGACCCCCGTTACCTCTCGAGAGGCACTCGGTTGGGCCCTGTCCCGCTCAGGTTAGTGATTCGCACCGACGCCTCCCTCTGGGGATGGGGTGCGGTGTGCGGGCATTTTTCGGCAAACGGCCGGTGGGAGGCTCAGGAGCTTCGCCACATAAACGTGCTAGAGCTGGAGGCGATTCGCCTGGCTCTGCTTCACTTCCAGCGGATCATACATGGACACCATGTGCTGATTCGCTAGGACAATACGGCGGCGATCGCCCACCTGAACAAACAGGGCGGTGTGCGGTCGAAGGCGCTGAACCAGTTAGCGGCGGGGATTCACCTGTGGGCGTGTCCCCGTCTCCTGTCAGTGTCGGCAGTTTATCTGCCGGGACGGCTGAATTACGGCGCCGACCTGCTGTCTCGAGGCTATCCCCGTCATACGGAGTGGTGCCTCCACCCTCAGATGGTGGAACAGATTTGGGCCAGGTTTGGTCGTGCCCGCGTCGCTCTCTTCGCATCGCGGCGCGCGACACACTGCCCATTGTGGTTCTCGATCCAGGAGGACAGCCCCCCGTTGGGACACGACGCACTAGCGAACGCGTGGCCACGGGAGGGGCTCTATGCGTTTCCACCGATCCCCCTGATCCGTCAGGTGTTGGACAGGATGAAGGAACAGCGCCTCCGGCTCGTTCTAGTGGCCCCGTTCTGGCCCAGGCAGACATGGTTTGCGGACCTGGTCTCCCTGGCGCAAGGCCCGCCCTGGGCGTTGCCGGTACGGGCCGATCTCCTATCCCAGGCGGAGGGGGAGGTGTTCCACCCCTCCCCAGGCAGGTGGAAGCTAGCAGTCTGGCTCCTGAACGGGACCAGTTGCTAGCCCAGGGCTTGCCCGATAATGTGGTATGCACTATTCAGAGTGCTAGGGCTGCTTCGACCCGCACTCAGTACACGTACAAGTGGCGGGTCTTTTCGCGTTGGTGCACAAGTAAGGGCGTGGATCCAGGGAACTGCAGTGGGCGACCAGTTCTCTGTTTCCTTCAGAGCCTGCTTGACGCGGGTCAGTCCCCGCAGTCGCTTAAGGTGTACGTAGCCACGATTTCTGCTTGCCACATGGGAATTGAAGGGAGCCCTGTGGGGGCGTGTCCTTTGGTCTTGCGCTTCATGAAGGGAGCGCGTAAACTGTGCCCGCCGTCGCGGTGCGTTTTTCCCAAATGGGACCTGGTTACGGTGCTGGACGGGCTAACGGGTCATCCGTTTGAGCCCTTGGACTCTGCCGATTTAAAGGTTCTGTCTTTAAAGACCGCGCTGTTGCTGGCCTTGTCGTCAGGAAAGAGAGTTGGTGACCTGATTGCCCTCTCGGTGCAGCAGGCCTGTATGGTTTTTGGGAATGATGGGCGCAGGGTTACGTTGCGACCTAACCCGGATTACCAACCTAAGAATATTAATCCCAGCTTTAGGTCTATGGTCATAGACTTATCAGCATTCTGTCCCCCGCCGTTCAGTTCGGGTGAGGAGAGACACTTGCACATGCTGTGCCCCGTAAGGGCGCTCTCGGCCTATGTGGCCAGGACGCGTTCATTACGCACTACAAACCAGTTGTTGGTCTGCTTTGGGCAGAAGGCCCAGGGTGGGCCCCTTTTCCAAGCTCTATTAATGCCTTAATCTGCTGCTGTGAAATAAATGTTTTATTTGATTTTGAATAGTAGTCTTTCTTGTGTTGTTATTGCGCTTTTCAGAGGTTATTATGGTTAAAAAGTCCAGAAATAGGCATAGCGGGTATATAACCTATGTTTTACGATATAAAAATATCATATAAAAAAAATCAGCCCCCTCTCCAGTCATTTCATCCTGGCGCCGGCCCTGAGTTCGCCGTATATGAATCAGCAGAAATGTTTCAAACTGGCTCCAGACTACTGAAAGCAACCAGGATTAAATGCTAGTCTAGTAGATGTAAAACAGAAACAAAACTAAAAAAAGAGGGAAACTAAAAAAAAAGCAGCCTACAGCCTTTTAAAATGTATTTTCCTGGTTCACTTTTGATGGGGAGGAGAAGGCACTAAGCCCCCGTTCACACAGGATGCCGAAGCAACGCTCAACCGAAGCTGTACCTACGCTGTACCCACAAGTTTCATTTCGGCGTCCTTGTTAAGAGAGTAATAATAATTTAATCCTGGGAGTGCCATCGCGGTCACAGAGACCAGTGCAGTTTGTGAATGGAGAGTGTGTAGCCTATAGCGCAGCCAGTGCACTTACAGTCGCCGCAGCAGCAGCATGTCTCTCTCTCTCCCCTCTCTCTCGTTCTCCTTTTCTTTCTCTGTCTCTCTTTCTCTGTGTCTCTCTCTTTCTCTGTGTCTCTCTCCTTCTGTCTGCCTGCATGCCTCCCTCTTGTTCTCTCCCTCTTGTTCTCTCCCTCTGTCCGCGAGCCGATATCCCTCTCTCTCTCCCCCTTTCTATGCACGGAGCAGATTCCTCTCTCTCTCTCTCTCTCTCTCTCTCTCTCTCTCTCCCTCACTCTGCCGTCCGACGTTATTCCCACACCCCTAGTCGTCACTTTCAGAAAAGAAAGGTGCCCGCTTCTCATCAGAGAGTAACGATTGGGGGCGGACATTTTAGGTGCGCTCCTTCTCGTCAGAGAGTGACGATTGGGGGCGTCACGTTACGTGACGCTAAAGCCGTGAAGCCGTGAGGCATGAAGTCAATGGGAGTTGTGGGCGGGTTCAAGGCGCGAGAGGAAAAGACAAGGGGCCCTATCTTCGTACAGGTGATATCCCCTATTAGTGCTTGCGCACCTGTTTGTGCAAGCCTTAAAGCAGGGAAGATTACAGTCCGCTGTCCAAGTTTTATGCCGAGTTTTGCGAGGCAGCAGCAAAACGCATCCCCACCTCACGGGAACATATTGTAATGATTTATACATAAAAAAATCAGAAATAAGGTGCTCAACTCCTTACTTATAGCCGGTTGTGTAAACTGGGTGCTGGATCCCTAAAACAAGTCTAATTCAAAAAAACGAAAAGGACAGCACTCCAAGTTTAAAGGTTTTATTGCCACACAATGGACGTTTCGAGCAGCAGCCTTCTTCAGCGTGTAGGCAATTACATCGTGTAGGCAATGATTTATACATTACATACATTACATTACGTCATTTTGCAGATGCTTTTATCCAAAGCGACTTACAATAACACATTTTTGTCAGCAATAGAGCAATCAACTATGCAACACAGTCTATGACAGCCACAACTTCTGAAGGAATAGTGGTAAAGTTTAACTTATTTTTTTTTAAAGAGAGAGAGAGAGAGAGAGAGAAAGAAGTTTGTTCAAGAAGGGCCCAGATGGAGCCTGAAAAGGTGTATCTTTAGTCTTTTCCGAAAGATTGGCAGTGATTCGGCCGCCCTGACCGAAAGTGGAAGCTCGTTCCACCATTGAGGTGCCAGTAGTCTCGCTGGCCAGCCTCCTCTCCCTTCCGTCAGAGGATTTTTGCGCCACAGGTCTCCATAACTGGGATAAACCCTCCCCTCCGACCATGTCAATCAGAGCGGCTTCCGCTCCCTCCTCCCTGTGTGTTGCTGTAAATAGTGCCCTGCCGCCGCTCTGAAAACAACAACGCTAACTAGCTAGCAAGCTAACGGCAGAAACCTACACGCTAGCTCGTTGCTACACGCTGAAAATGGCAAGTTGGATTGGACTATTTTCCAAGGACACTGCCGCTAAGCGCTGCCCATCGCAATCCCACTATGGAGACCTGCGGCGCCAGACTCCTCGGACGGAAGGGAAAGGAGGCTGGCAAGCAAGACTAGGTGCCAGGGACGAGAAGAGTCGTGAACAGGATGAGCGACTTTTGAGCCCCCGTAGCGGAGGAGGGGAGAGGCGTCCTGCACTGGTGGAGGAGCGGAGGGAACGGTGAGAGATTTGGAGCCTGACCATAGATTGTAAGTACAGAGGGGCTGTCTGGTGTACTGCCCTGTAGGCCAGAACCAGTTTTTAATTTAATGTGTGCCGAGATGGGAAGCCAGTGAAGGTCACGGAAGAGGGGAGTGACATGAGAGAATTTGGGTTGGTTGAAAACCAGACGGGCTGCAGCGTTCTGAATGAGCTGAAGCGGATGGATGTCAGCGGCAGGAAGGCCGGCCAGAAGCACGTTGCAGTAGTCCAGGCGGGAGATGATAAGTGACTGGACTAGGAGTTGTGTCGCTTCCCTGGTGAGAAACGGGCGGATTTTGTACAAGGAGAACCTGTCAATGGAGATGGAGAGGTCTGCGAGAGGGCAGTCTTTCCCTGGGAAGAAGAGTAGCTCTGTCTTACCAAGATTGAGCTTAAGGTGGTGGGCAGACATCCAGTCACCAATGTCTTTGAGGCATGCAGAGATGCATGCAGAGATTTGGGTGTCTGAGGGGGGAAAGGAAAGGTAAAGCTGAGTGTCATCGGTGTAGCAGTGATAGGAAAAGCCATGAGATGAGATGACATGACCGAGATATCTGATATAGAAAAGGAAAAGCAAGGGGCCCAGGACAGAGCCCTGGGGGACACCGGTGGTAACAGGGCAGGATCTGGAAAAAGATCCCCTCCATAAGACCCGGTATGAGCGGTTAGAGAGATAGGAAGCAAACCAGGAGTGTGCAGATCCTGAGATGCCTAGGTCAGACAGGATGGAGAGAAGGATTTGGTGATTGACTGTGTCAAAAGCAGCGGACAGGTCAAGGAGAACAAGGACAGAGGAGAGGGATGAGGCCTTAGCAGTGTGAAGGGCCTCTGTGACTGCAAGGAGAGCTGTCTCAGTCGAGTGAGAAGCGTTGAAACCAGACTGCAGAGGGTCAAGGAGGTCGTTATGGGATAGATAGAGAGAAAGTTGATTGGAAGCTGCTCGTTCGAGGGTTTTTGAAAGGAATGAGAGAAGAGACAGGTCTGTTGTTCTGAATAGGAGTAGGGTCAAGGGAGGGTTTCTTAAGCAGAGGCTTGACTTGACCTGCTACATACCTGTGACATCTATTGCTCGGTTACCATGAGACCCGCTCCAACAAGAGCTCCCAGATGGCATTTCAATTCAACGCTGCTACACGATGAAACTTACAAAATCCAGTTTGAAACCCAACTTCGCGAGTTTCTGGGATTCAACAAAGGTTCTGTGTCTGACCCGAGAATTTTATGGGAGGCCGTAAAGGGCTTCATAAGAAGCAATACTATGTATGTATGCATCAGGCCGGAACAAGGCTCGTGCAGCCAAATTGGAGGCATTATAAGTACAATAAGCTGCACTCGATGCTACATTACAATGCAGTTACAGTGACTCTATTTCTATCCAAAAAGAGCTAGTTAAAAAAGAAATAAACTCTCTTCTGCGGCGCCAATCTGAATTTGCAATGCACAGAACTAGGCAGAATTATTACTTTCACTCTGCCAGACCTAGCCATCTATTGGCCATGAAACTCCGAGCCAACGAGCATTTTGTGGATATCTTTACTGTTAAATCCAAAGAGGGCATTGTACAGACCGATGCCAAGTCTGTGAATGCAACGTTTGCCTCCTTTTATGAGAATTTGTACAGCTCTGAGACCAGATTTGATCATTCGTCATGTGGAAATTTTCTGAACAACATTAATATGGAGCGTCTTTCAGAGATCGAATCTGAACATTTAAATACTTCCATCACATTACACGAGATAGAGGACGCGGCGAGAGACATGTGTAAGGGCAAATCACCAGGTCCTGATGGAATACCACCTGAGTTTTACCTCGCTTTTTGGCCCTTGCTTGGGCCTCTACTCGTTGAGATGATACAGTTTGCAATTAAGGAGTGTTCATTTTCGCGGGATGTTAATACGGCTCTAATAACGTTGCTGCTTAAAAAAGGTAAAGATCCAGTAGAATGTGCTAGTTATAGGCCTCTTTCGCTTCTAAATGCTGCCCACTTAGCCCCCTGCTGTTTGCGCTCTCTCGACGCACATGTTCCCCCGCCCATCCCAGTGGTCAGAAACCTCACATACTTGGGGATAGAAATTTTATCTTCGATTCAAACAATAATCAAGCATAACTTGATTATGGAAACACATTGAATAAAATTACTTCTGATTTGGTCAGATGGTCCTCGCTACCCAATTTACTCCGCAGCCAAGTATCTATAATCAAGATGAACATTCTACCAAGAGTTAATTTCTTTAGCTCAATGCTGCCCCTTCCCCCTCCAACTCAATACTGGAATAAATTACAATCTGTGGTGACACATTTTATATGGCGGGGCAAACGGCCATGCATTAAGCTCACTACAATGCAGCGGGAGAGACAAGCTGGGGGCCTGTCGCTCCCGAATTTTAAATATTATTATTGGGCCTTCACACTTAGACCGTTATTGACCTGGCTTCAGCCGGATTCGTTGGTGTCGTGGCGGCCACTGGAACAGAGCTTTGTCCATCCTTATTCCCTCCAAGAGCTTTTATTTGCGAATGTGCCTACCACTCAATGTCACCGTAAATTCGGCCTCATTGTCTCTCAGTTACTTTCTGTATGGAGAGCGGCAGAGAAACTGTGTGGTTGCCCTTTTGCATGGAACCCATGCTCTCCATTATTTAATAATGCCAGATTGCTGATTGGCGGACATTCCATCTTGTTCCCCCGCTGGAGAGAGAAAGGGGTTCACACTCTGGGCGATATATATGGAGAGGAGGGGTTGCGTACCTTTCAAGATTTATGTGCAGAATTTAATTTACCTCGTTACTCCTTTTTCTTTTACTTGCAGCTGAGGTATAAGGTTCCCAACAGCATTAAACAGACCACCAACTTAGTCACGTTTTAGGCAAAACTGAAACAATGGCTTTTAGATAACGTACCTCTTTAAAGACAGGCTTGTAGGCAGGGTTGTTTGTAACCCTTTTAACTCATTCACCGCCAAAGACGTCTTTGACGTGTTATCAGCAATGGCCTTCCCCGCCAAGGACGTGTTTGACGTGTTTTTGTTTTTATTGGTGCAGCGCCTGCAGCAAACACTTGCCCAGCCTGTCACACAGACACAGGTCCCTGCCTTCAAAGGGTAGCCGACAGCACGCGATCAAACACATACCGCAGCTGTTGTTTTGAAATTGAGCGAGAGGAAAAGCAGCAAAACGGGTAACGCTTCCTTGTGCAGACAGGAGAAACTACATTGAAACGCCCTCGGCGCGCTGCACGAGCTGGAGTCGCCTTCCTCTGTGCCAGCCATGAGAAAACGGGAGAAAGTAATCAAGAGATGTGTTTGATCATCGGAGGAATGAGGAAATGATCGATCAGTTTGCGAGGGCGGTGAGGACGTGTTGAATAGCCGAGGGGAAAACGGGAACGATCAAATAGCAGAGTTGATATGACAGGGACGAGGACGAGGACCAGAACAAATCAAAAATAAACACAGGAACAGCTAGGCAGCAGCGGGCAGAAGGCACTCACAGCAGCCCGCTGTCCTTCTCAAGAGCTCTACAGTTGGTTCATGAAATCGCTGGGCTGCGTGCCCTCCAGTGTTGCTCCTGGCCAATCCCAGCGCCACAGGGCGTGGTTATTGCTTATCCTATGTTGGGTTAGAAATCTAAAAGGGGGATCGTGTGTGTGTGTGTGTGTGTGTGTGTGTGTGTGTGTGTGTGTGTGTCTGTCTGTCTGTCTGTCTGTCTGTCTGTCGATGTGTCTGTCTGTCTGTCTGCACACTCACACCGAGTAAACTGTATTGTTGAATGTAAAAAAAAGCACTTCATGTGTGTATATATATATATATATATTTTTTTTTTGTCATTTGTGTCCTAACGAATAATATTTACATGTCTGATGTCAATACAGTTCAAAATAAAAGAATTGAGAGTGAGTTATGCCTGAGATTGTGCCCTTTTACAAAAATGCTTTTTTCTCCCTTTTCTCTTCCCAGACAGGCTTTTTTGGTGAACATGGGGTGTATAAAAAGGGTTATAAGTAGAGTACAGAACATGCTAAAAGCTAACTTTCTTTTTGGGGATGAAAGTAGAGACTTAGATCTTCATTTCGAGGTATTGGACATCACTGTAGTCCTAGTACAGCATTTACTGTGGGTCTTGAAAGATGACCAAACATTATGGAAATACTTGGCCTGTGCCAAAAATGCCAGTCAGATATTGGCAGTGAATGAGTTAATGAACTAGTTTTAACATAATAGTGTCTGAATGATTGTTGTTGTGAATATTTTCTGTATGCTTTTGTGTTTTTACATGTGATTACGACCAGGACCTGACCTGGGCCGGCCACACCGCCACTGTTGTCAAAAAGGGCCAACAGCGACTACACGGACTCAGGCGCCTGAAGAAATTCGGGCTGAGGAAAGAAATCCTCGGGGACTTCTACAGAGGCACCATTGAAAGCCTGCTGACAGGTGGCTTCACCGCCTGGTACGGGAACTGTACCACCATGGACCGCAGAGCGCTACGGAGGGTGAGGCGCGCGGCCCAGCACGTAACAGGAGGTGAACTGCCAGAACTGCACGAACTGTACAACCAGCGGTGCCTCAGGAGATCCCTGAAGATCATCAAAGACACAAACCATCCCCACAACAGCCTGTTCTCCCTGCTACCCTCAGGGAGGAGATACAGGGTTCCAAAAACACGCACAAATCGCTTGAGGAACAGTTTCTTCCCGCAGGCCACGAGACTCCTTAATATGCACAAAATAGTGCAGTAGTCGTACCGTACCGTACTGCAGCTGCTACTATTACGGATGCCTAACGTTTAATTGTAAATTTAAGTGTATGTTTAATAAGGTGCCTAATGTTTAATTGTAAATTTAAGTGTATGTTTAATAAGGTACATGCTATTTGCACATGTATGTATAAAACGTCGAATTTGGAATGTCTGAACATGTCTAACGTATGCACATGACATGTGCACCTATGTGCAATGAATATGCCACTGTCGTATAAGCCACCGACTTGTCTTATTGCTTATTGATGCCTATTTTCTATTGCCTTATTGCTGTCTTATTGCTTATTGATGCCTATTTCTTATTGCCTATTACTTATTGCTTGTTGCCTATTTGTACTATGTCGTAAACGGAGTCCACTGCACAATAATTTCACACGTGGTACTTGTACCATGGAGTGACAATAAAAATCTTGAATCTTGAATGTTTTGTTTTGCTGTCTCCATGCACACACACACGCACGCACGCACGCACACACACACACACACACACACACACACACACCTTACTACAACAAGGACCACAATGGAAATAAGTTCTGTAACTTTTTTGTGTTATCCTTGATTGTGCATGTATTCTGGTGTTGCAACCATGGAAGTGTCCTTTTAATTTGAACTGTCAAACAAATAAACTAAACTAAAGGTCGTCTCTAAGCGCTAGAGGTATTCCATGTCAGAGTCCACTTACGAGACACCCACTGTATACTATATTGCATACAGCCACAAGCGGCATAGTCTCCAAATGTTATCGGTTTATCTTAGAGCATGCCTATAGACCCCTAGTATTGAATGTGGTATGGAGAGCCGATATCCCGGAACTGGACCCAGATTTTAACTGGGACAGTGTATGGTCCAATATACTCCTAGCTTCCAGAAACCCAGATCATCAACAAATACACTTTAATTTTGCTCATAGACTTTATTTGACACCCAGAAAGCTTTGTCTAATGAAAGTAATCCCAGACTCTATTTGCACTCTGTGTACTAGGAAAGCGGATGGTACTTACCTACATACAGTATGTTCTGGGAATGTCCTCCAGTAGCTACGTTCTGGGAGCTGGTTGTTTCTCACCTCTCTGACTTACTTGAGATCACTGTACCCTGTTCGCCCATCACTCTCATCCTAAACGATCTGTCCAGCATGGGATTGACTCTATTGAATCAGCGAGCATTTTTAGCCGGGCTTACAGCTGCAAAGAAATTGATTGCTACGCGATGGAAGCCTCCTCATTGCCTGGCCCGCAAAGCCTGGGTGTTGTATGTATGTATTTAGATTGTACATTTAGAGCAATCTACAGCCCGGGTACATGGTGCAAAGGAGTCTACTATAGAAGGTTGGAAAACACTTGCTGAGAACCTCAAAAGCCTTTTACAATAATCACCTTATAAGGGGTGGCCTGGGTCCCCGGGGGATGGGGGGTGTCGTGTTTCCTAACACATACGAATACGGCAGAAGAGATATGTTTAACACTTCTTTAATCAGAGAGATCAGCTTCCGTACCACACAGGCAAGTACTCTACTTCGACTAACCCAAACAGTCCCCCTCTAACCAGTCCTGTGCACTCTAGTGCCACTAGTGGCGTACTGCCCTAATGGCATGCAATACACCACATCTCCCTTTTTTTCAAAGAAAACAAAAACAGTAGATCTCACAATTTCTTTTGAAAATAAATGAATCCCCAAATACCACAACTTATCTGATTTAGATTCTCATTACTGTTAACCTTATGAACTTTCTCTTTCTGTTACCAAACATGAACATTTTTGTCATTTTCTCTATTCGGTTATATGACATTTATATCAACTGATAAACAACATCTCCAACATGGACTCTTTGTCTGTCTTTCTTTTTTTCTTTTTCTTTTTTCCAATTGACCTTTCACAAGTCCAGTCTTTGAGGTTTGGTGACAATCCTGCCCGACCTAGTTCTGTTAACAGCAGGCGAGAGGGTATGTGGTGCCTCTGCTGGATGTGTAGCAGTTTGTGTTGCGTCAGGCGCACACTCAGGTGGTGGGTCGAGTACACTGGACACTTCCGGGCTGCCGTCTGACACTCGCATCGGGATTAGATGACGTCTGTTCCGCCTGATGTGGCCATGTGGCCCCTCCACTACATACGAGCGGGGAGTAGAATGAGTGGATATCACAGTCCCAGAAGTCTTAGTGTCCGTGATCCACACCTCTTGTCCTGGTGTGAGCTGACTGAGATTCCTGGCACGGTGTCTCGTGTTAAAAGTTGCAGTGTCTTTACACTTCCTCTCCCTGTCTTTTCCGGCGACCACAGCTTGGTCTGGGAGTTCCGGCTCCAGGAGAGAAGGGTGTTGCGGTAACGGTGTGCGTAGCCTCCGGCCCATCAGAAGCTGGGCTGGGCTGTAGCCATTTGCTAAAGGTGTTGCCCTATATGCTAGGAGGGAAAGATACGGGTCAGTAGCTTTTTTTAGCATGTGTTTTACAGTTTGGATGTGACGTTCCGCCTCTCCATTACTTTGGGCAAATCTGGGGCTGCTCGTGGCATGCTGAAAGCCATAGTTGACTGCAAAGTCATTAAACTGTTGACTCACAAACTGAGGTCCATTATCGCTAATGAGGAGCTCTGGCACGCCATGACGCGCAAATATAGATTTCAAGTGTACTATCACATCTTCTGATCTCATGGGAGTTAGCTTGGCTATCTCTACAAATTTAGAGAAGTAGTCTACTACCAGAAGATAATTACTGCCGTCGAGTGTGAATATATCAGCACCTAATTTTTGCCACGGTCGCTCCGGGAGCTTACTGGGCAGTAGTGGCTCAACTGGATTGGTTCGTTCCTTAATGCAGGTTCTGCAGTTAAGTATGAGTTTGTTTAGCTGACCACTCATCCCTGGCCACCAGACTGCTTCTCTAGCCCGCTCCCTACATTTCTTAATGCCCTGGTGGCCTTCGTGTAGTTTCTCTAGAACTGAGTTGCGCATGGCTGAGGGGATTACTAATCTTGTGCCTCTGAGCAGCAACCCGTCGTGAACTGTGAGGACGGCTCTTTCCGGCCAGTAGGTTTTTATTACACCTTTCAGCTGATTCGGGTCTGGCCAACCCTCCTGGCATAGAGCCATGACTGCAGAGCACACGCTGTCTGCTTTTAGCTGTTCTCTTAGTTCTGCTAAGTATGTAGGGCTTGCAGCTAAGTTCTCTACTACTGAAAGTATGTAGATGTTGGTATCTTCCATGAGATTTGTGTCTGAGATACTTAAGTGTTTTGGTTGACTAACAGGAGCACGAGATAGAGTGTCGGCTGTGTATAAGGCTTTGCCTGGCACGTGTGAGATGGAGTAACTATAGCTCATGAGTCTAAGGCGAAACCTCTGGATTCTGGGGGGAAGCTCTGCAAGTGCCTTAGTTCCCAGCAGGCTCACAAGTGGCTTGTGATCGGTTTCTAGGTTAAAGTGTCTGCCTATAAGAAAGTCCCGGAACCGCTCACACCCCCAGGTAAGGCCTAATGCCTCTTTCTCCACCTGTGCATAGCGCTGCTCCGTCTCTGTGAGTGAACGTGAGGCATACGCTACAGGACCCCACTGCTCCCCCTCTTTCTGTAAGAGGACAGCACCGAGTCCATATGATGACGCATCAGCTGACAGTTTTAGCTCCTTGTTGGGGTCATAGAGTAACAGCAGGGGGGTTGACGACAAGTCGTTTCTCAGCTCATTGAAGGCACGCTGTTGTGCAGCACCCCAGACCCAATGATTTTTTTTTGAAGTCAAGTCTCTCAGGGGCTTATCCTTCTCCGCCAGATTGGGTATGAATTTCCCCAAATGATTTAGCATCCCAAGAAAGCTGCGAAGCTCGCTGACGTTGGATGGTTCCTGCAACTCTCTGACGGCCCTTGTCTTTTCTGGGTCTGGTTCCACGCCGTCTGCTGATATTATTTGCCCCAGAAACTTGATCTCGCTCTTGCTTAGCTCACACTTCTCCATGTTTAGTGTGACACCGGCATTCTGAAGTCTGCTCAGCACTGTGTGAAGTCTAGCATCATGCTGGTCTTGATCTACTCCCCATACTAGAACATCATCCATTAGGCATACAGCTCCCTGCAGCCCGTCCAGAATCTGTGACATTCTCCGCTGAAAATGTTCGGGGGCAGAAGCGATCCCAAATGGCATTCTGTTAAAATAATAGCGACCATATGGAGTAATGAAGGTCGTATATTTAGCTGATTCAGGGGACAATGGGATCTGCCAAAATCCTTTGTTTGCATCGAGCTTGCTGAAGATCTGTGCTCCCGCGATCTGTCCCAGGGTCTGCTCCACGGAGGGTAGAATAAATTGTTCCCTGCAGACAGCTTCGTTTAGGTGAGTCAGGTCCACGCATATACGGACGGAGCCTGTTTTGGTCGGCACAGGCACCATGCCCGCACACCACTCTGTCGGCTCCTCAACTCTAGTGATGACGCCCTGGCTCTCCATCTGCCCGAGCTCCTCCTTGACTTTCTCCAGGAGGGGAATGGGAACTCTCCTTGGTGTTGATAGGGCAAAAGGAACAGCGTCTTTCTTGAGTGCGATAGTGTACGGTTGTTGCAACAGACCGAGCCCGTGACACAGCTTTGGGTATGCTTCCTTCATTGTTGCTTTGTCAATACTGTCCATTCTAGTGACTAGGTTAAGTTTGACGCTGGCAGGCCTACTTATTAAGGCAATGTGTAGGTCTCTAACCACATACACGCTTTCTTGTATAGTGCGTTCTCCCTTACACAGAGTCTCTTGGTATCTGCCCAGCACGTGAAGTGGATTGCCTCCTGGGCCAATCAATGGTCTGTCTGATTTAGTCAGTGTGCAGTGTCCCTCAGCAATGTCCTTGTACATGTGCTCTGGGATGACGGTGACATCCGCGCACCTGTGTCTATTTTGAAGATCACTTTGTGTTGTCTAATAGACAGTTCTGTAAGCCAGGGGTCCTCCCCCGCTTCCACTGTGCCGAGAAAGAATGCTGGGCTATTATCATCATGTCCTGCTTCTACAGCATGTACTGTCTTGGCTGACATGCACACTTTACTGAAGTGACCTTTTTTTCCACATGTATGACATGTCACTTCTCTGGCAGGACACTCCCACTTTCCATGACTAGGGGACTTTCCACATCTCAGACATGGCTTGTATCCAGACGGCCCAGACTGAGACTGTTGCGCTGCAGGAGCATGTTTAAACTGACTTTGGGGTTTATGTTTAAATGTTTTTGGTCCCCTCTCTCTTGCAGTGACAGCGTCAACATCACTACTTTTACTCTCACCTCTTAGGTCTGTTTGTTGCTTCTTCACACTTTCTGACTGTCGTGCCATGTTAACAGCCTTTGCCAATGTCAAATCTTTATCCAACTGCATCCTCTCTGATAGAGAAATGTCTCTCAGTCCTACTACCAGGCGATCTCTTATCAGTTCATCATGGAGTATTCCATAGGCGCAGTTTTCGGCAAGGGCATACAATGCAGTGATGAACGCATCCACCGTTTCATTAGCTTGTTGCACTCTCTGATTGAATCTGGCCCTTTCATATATGACATTTTTCCTGGGCACAAAGTATTTGTCAAAAGCGTCTTTTACCGCATCATATTGCTGTCTTTCTGCATCCGACAGAACTTGCCCACGTAGGATGTCATCGGCTTCATCGCCCATGCAGTAGACCAACGTGTTTACCTGGTTAGCCTGTGAGCCGATGTGTAGGTTGCTAGCCAGTCGAAATCTTTCAAACCTTCTTATCCATTTTTCCCACTCCTGTGGTCTTGAAAAGTTGAATGCCTCAGGTGGTTGGATCGTGAAGGTGGCGTTTGGTGGTGCAATCATAGCTGGCTGTGGCTGCTGCGTTGTCGATGGTCCTCCTTCATCATCGGACATGTTGTTGCCGACGTGCTGCTGCTAATGCTAGCTAGCTTGTGCACTCGCTAACTAACACACTTCGCCTGCAGCTCTTTTTTCGCTTCTTCTGTATGCACTCACTCTCCCTTACTGCCGCACCACTTCTGACACCATGTCGTGTTTCCTAACACATACGAATACGGCAGAAGAGATATGTTTAACACTTCTTTAATCAGAGAGATCAGCTTCCGTACCACACAGGCAAGTACTCTACTTCGACTAACCCAAACAGTCCCCCTCTAACCAGTCCTGTGCACTCTAGTGCCACTAGTGGCATACTGCCCTAATGGCATGCAATACACCACAGGGGGGTAGGTTTTTTTTTGTTTTGTTTGTTTGTTTTGATTTTATGTTTAAGCTCAGTTTGATACGTGGGTTTGTTCGATGTGTTTGTCTCTTTCGTTGTGGATTTTTCTTTTTTTGTGTGACCTCCAATCTCTCTTTGACGTACTGAATGTATGCATTGTTGTCTATTCATACTGTAACGTGTTTGGGTAATCTAGGTATTACCTGTAATGTGATGTGCAACATAAGTGTCTCAACGGTAGCTAGGAACTAATGTGTGTGGGGTGTTCCTAGGGGAAACGGGGTATATAGGACGAGCGGCCGTTGTGCCGCGGGGAGTCAAGATACGGAGTGAGCGAGACCGGTTGTTATGTGTAGAGCTAGCTGTGTGAAGCTAGCTGCTAGGAGCTA
Source organism: Poromitra crassiceps (assembly GCF_964638095.1). Taxonomy (NCBI): domain Eukaryota; kingdom Metazoa; phylum Chordata; class Actinopteri; order Beryciformes; family Melamphaidae; genus Poromitra; species Poromitra crassiceps. The sequence continues at coordinate 115,378,239 of NC_139624.1, forward strand.
ACGAAGCCTGTGAATAAAGACCCTGTACCAACTACAACTCTCCGTTCCTTGGTGTATCAGTGATACGCTACATTGGTGTCTAGGAGTGGGATCGATAACCCTCTGCGACGGCCGAGAAGGGAGAGGGTGAGAGGAGGAACGGCAAAAGAGACTGTGTGCGGTGCGGCTTTTGGGCTCCAGACCTAGCGGTAGCAGGCTAGCTGCGTGTGCTAGCTGCTAGGGGCGCCACGTGTGATGGTGCACGGTGAAGAATGGCCATTGGCGAACGGGAGAAAAGAGGAGCTGACGACGGGGATCAGCTCGGCGCTGGCGGCCATGGAATCCCGTTTGTTGAGAGAGGTCAGATGGCTGGCAGAGGCGATTCCTGCCTGGGCAATGCAGCTGTGGCGGGCGCTGCGGGAAGTCGGGCGGCGTGTGGACGAGTTGAGCACAGAGGGAGCGCAGTGTGGAGAACGGCCGGAGGAGCCACAAAAGAGACTGTGTTGGACATGTGGAGAGCCGGGCCACGTGGCGAGGTGGTGCCTAAGCGGTCCCGGGAGACGGACCGGGTATGCGGGACAACGACATGGACAGCAGGGAGCCTGCTGGGCATGCGGTGGTTTGGGGCATATAGCCAGAGAGTGTCGAGAAGCTGTCGGGGACTGGAAGACAGCGGGAGAAGAGAGACGTGCAGGCGGCGGACAGGTGAGACTTTGTTGGACTTGCCAGTCGCCTGAACATTTAGCTAGAGACTGCACTAAGAGTGCGGATGCTGGAAGAGACACACAGCCGGGGGAGCAGCCGGAGCAACAGGCAGAGGAGCAGCGGAGTAGCGGAGCAGTGGAGCAGCCTGAGCTACAAGCAGCGGAGCAACGGGGCAGTACAGAGCCGATTGTTCTGGGCAGGAGAGTGACGGTTGAGCCGGCCCAGGCTAGCTGCTCTGCATACCAGCCAGTAGTGGCGGAGATCACCATCAGTGACGAGACAATCAGGATAATGGGGATTGTGTTGAACAGCCAGAAGGAAGGGAGCGACATCACCTGCAATGCTGTTACAGTCGGGGGAGCGGCGCTCGTGTCCCCGGGGGAGCGAGAGGGGTCAACGCTGGAGGAGCCGGCCCAGCCAGGCCGCTACACAACCCCCACGGCTGCACTGCAGAAAGTCGAGGTGGAGATCGACGCCGATGGTGTCCGCCCTGCTGTCCTCAACACGCCGCCCCCTGGGGGAGCGGGACGGGAGGACGAGCGAGTGCAAGACCGGGAGGATGAGAATGTGACGATGGAGGATGTCGATCTGGAGGAGTGGATACGCAGACAGGCGGAGGACGCTAGCGTTGGACCGGTGCGCAGGTGGGTGGCGGCCGGATACCGGCCTCGCCTGGAGGAGATATGCATGTATTCAAGTACCACGAAGGAACTGTGGGAGTTGTTTCCGGACTTGAGGGTGAGAGAGTCGGGGATTCTGGGGTTAGATGGGCGCGGGAAGAGTGGCAGCGTCGTGGTGGTGCCCAGCTGCCTGCGGGGACTGGCGCTACGGGGGGCGCACAGGGGCCGCAGGGGGCAGGGGCATCGAGGGGCTGAAGAAACACTCAGCCGCCTTTGTCGAGTTTTCTACTGGGTACAGATGAAGGGAGACGTAGAGGACTACTGCCTTAGCTGTGTCGACTGTAATGTGCTTCAGATGGGACAGAAGCTTTAAAAAGAGGGGATGGAAATAGTGGTTGATGTGAAGATGAGTGTAAAGAGAAAAGAGGGAATGTAAATATTGGGGCTTGTGATAATTGAAATGTGGGTTGAATTTAAGAAATGGAAATGGTGGTGGTGGAACGGAAATTGAAAGTGTGCTGAAAAATAAGAGGCAAATTGGGGGAATGCAAAATGTTGTGGGGTGGTGTGGTTTGGTACAGGGGGATATGTGTGGGTTGTGGGTGTTAACGTGCGCGTTAACCTTATTGTTGGGTGAGGAGTATGTAACGTGTTTGGGTAATCTAGGTATTACCTGTAATGTGATGTGCAACATAAGTGTCTCAACGGTAGCTAGGAACTAATGTGTGTGGGGTGTTCCTAGGGGAAACGGGGTATATAGGACGAGCGGCCGTTGTGCCGCGGGGAGTCAAGATACGGAGTGAGCGAGACCGGTTGTTATGTGTAGAGCTAGCTGTGTGAAGCTAGCTGCTAGGAGCTAACGAAGCCTGTGAATAAAGACCCTGTACCAACTACAACTCTCCGTTCCTTGGTGTATCAGTGATACGCTACAATACTGTTGTTGTTTTTTGCTTATTGTATTGTTACATGTTCTAAGACAAGAGCGAATAAAATAAAAAATATTTGATCACAAAAAAAGCCAGGATATCGGCAAAATCTATGCAGCACTAACGAAGATTTCCAGTCACATGGAGGGCCTGGCAGAAATACGTCGTTCCACCGCATCGGTGGAGACTAAACTCTCCGCCTTGATCACAAAAATAGACGACATGGAGAAGCGGGTGGAGTTTCTTGAGTCAGCCGGGAAGGAGTTGGAGGCTAATCCACCAGCTAGGAAAGCAGACGTGGAGCTACTCTGGGATAAACTGGAGGATATGGAGAATTGCTCAAGATGCAACAACGTTCGCTTCATTGGAATTCCTGAGGGGAAAGAAGGGGGGGATGCCGTTAAGTTTCTGGGAGAGCTAATGTCAGGCTTGCTCGCTATAGATGGCAACCATGAGATTGAACGTGCACACATAGTCTAGTAGGAACGGGGGGTCCCCGCGCACCCGAAAGATATATTTTTCTAACATAGATTTTTGTACTCCTCAAGGTGTCTAATAAACAAATTTTGTTGTTACCCCGTTGAAATAGTGTCCCATGGGTCCGTTTGGCGGCCATCTTTGCGGGCATATTGCGATGTCTGATGAAAATGGATAAGGTCATAACTTTTGAACTAGACGTCATACAGAGACAAATGACACCACTTTTCTGTATGATTTCTGCATGAGGAATTGATTGAGAGGGTTGTTTTAATGATTTTAACAGGTTTGGTATAGTAAAACTCAAAAACATTTGAAAAAAGTGTCTAATTTACTCTCAAAATCTTGCAAAAGAAATCTATCTACATATTAGTCCATGGGCCAGAAGGGTTGGGAATAATGCTCATATTGATTTTTGGCAAGGTATACATCTCTAGAGTTAGAAAATATGTGAGAGCATTGCACCAATGGTAGCTAAATGTGTGTTATCACTCGATTTATAACACCATGCAAAACATAATAGTTGCGGGACTTTTAGGGACATTTGAGGGTAAGTTCATGCAAATCAAGTCTAAAAGCACCAGATTTTGCCCAGAATTAGCCCAGGGCATGCTCTAACAATTGAGCCAGAGTGCCCGAGCCGGTGACCCCCGGGGTCACCATGGCGGCCAGATCCAATATGACCACTGTCCGAAAAAGATTTTGGCTATAACTTTTGAAAGAGATGAGCTAGAAATACAGACTTGGTGTCTATCTTATGTTTTTTGACCATTAGAAAGGTGTTGGAATGCTTATCTTTACTAATGAAGATGTGTGTGGACCCTTAATCTGCATATTTCCAAGATGGCGACTACCTGAATATGAGTTTTACCATAACTGTTGATGCTTTTAGTAAACTCGGTGTCCATTTTATGGTTTTTGAGTTTTAGAAACACATTGTAATACTCAGATTTATGATTGAATCTATCTATAGCACTCTACTTTGCATAGTAAGTAGGCTACCAATATGGCCGCTAAACAACTTTTTTTTTTTACATACACTTTTGTAGTTGTAAGAATGAGTTACCATCAAACTGGTGGAAACAAACAATCTACAGTATTTATCTTACATATTTTATTGAAACAATTAGTGAGTAACACTTAGGTATGTCCATGGGTTGGGGGGGTTAAGTTAGATTGAGTGTAAAGTGTTTTTTGTTTATATCCTTAATATCCACAGCCAGATTAATCAAATATTGTTGTCTTGACCGCATTGTTGGTACAGGCACTCTTGCATCCACATTGAGGTGCCACGGGCTCCAGCTTTACAGCATTCACAGCATCCACTACATGACTTTTTGCAGCTGCAGCAGAGAATGATGACTCAGGCTTTACTGGCATCTGAAAGATGGGTCCAGTAAGGTTCCCAAGTCTTGGTCATGGGAGTCTCAGTACCAGCCCCACGTACTGAACTCTGGATATTTTGCTGGACAGAGGTTGCCTGATTCCAGTAGAAGCTGGTCTGCAGCAGTCCCCATTTGACATGCTGAATCAGTGCATCTTGGGTGGGAGGCAAGTTCTCAAGGGACTTGGTACCATTTGAGAAAAGCGGATGTCTGGCTTCATCTACTTGGCTGGAGACACAGCTCTTGCTGGACATGACAACAACCATAATGCTTCCAGTCTTTGGACATCGACATCTGAGTTGATCGGGTCAGGTTCCAAGGTGAAGGCATCCACGGTCTCAGTGAGATCCACATGTTGCTTCCCAAGCTGTCCATCCACTCCTTTTCCCATAGCCCTGGAAGGCTGATGTAGTATCACATCATTTTAGCACATGGAAGAGATGTAATGCCAGTGATCTCTGGGGACCAAGAACATTGCAGATTTTGTGAACATAAATGTACTTTCCACATGTGAAGCAGATCAAGTGCTCTGTGAGGCCTAATGTGTAGAAGAAGCGTATTGCAAGTATTACAACATCACTGTCGGACGTATGGATCCTGAGTTTCTATGGCTACTGGCCGCAGCATGTGCCAGGTGCTATAAATCATTCTACTGTAGTGTCTGCTTCAGGATGGTTACAAGGCTGAAGTGCAGATATGTCATATTCAGATCTGTTGGAAGGTATAACATCCTTCTTGGGAGAAAGGAGGAGTTCATCCCAAAACCCTGGTCGCCCTCACCTTGGGGTTGTCATGTACAGCAAAAGCTGTGGCTCCAGCCAAGTAGATGATGCTAGACATTGGCTTTTTTCAAATGCATCAAGAGAACCTGCCTCCCACCCAAGATGCACTGATTCAGCAGGTAAAATGGGGACTGCTGCAGGCCAGCTTCTACTGGAATCAGGCAACCTCTGTCCAGCAAAACATCCAGAGTTCAGTACGTGGGGCTGGTACTGGGACTCCATGACCAAGACTTTGGAACCTTACTGGACCCATCTTCCAGATGCCATTAAAGCCTGAGCAATCATTCTCTGCTGCGTCTGCAAAAAGTCATGTAGTGGGTGCTGTGAATACTGTAAAGCTGGAGCCCGTGGCACCTCAATGTGGATGCAAGAGTGCCTGTACCAACAATGAGGGTCGAGACAACAATATTTGAGTAATCTGGCTGTGGATATAAGGATATAAACAAAAACCACTTGTCATCTGAAGTCTTTTATGCAAAATCAGTCACCCTGGTAAATCAAAAGGACTGAGCACTTCTAACTCAATTCAACCTATGGACATAAGTAGGCTACTACTCACTTGTACATATAGGCACCAATATATGTTTTGTTCTGTTGTTTTTGTTTCCGATATTGTAATATTTTGTTCAAATTCTAAACACCTTTGATCAGTATTGATAGCATTTCACATTTATGGAGAGCATTGATGCACAGACTGGCTATTACCTGTATCAATGGGAATGGGTTCTACTCTATTTGTCTAATTGTTTCAATAAAATCTGTAAGATACATACTGTAGATTGTTTGTTTCCACCAGTTTGATGGTAACTTATTCTTACAAGTCTACACTCAATCTGGGTGAAAGTGTATGTAAAAAAAAAAAGTTGTTTAGCGGCCATATTGGTAGCCTACTTACTATGCAAAGTAGAGTGCTATAGATAGATTCAATCATAAATCTGAGTATTACAATGTGTTTCTAAAACTCCAAAACCATAAAATGGACACCGAGTTTCTAAAAGCATCAACAGTTATGGTAAAACTCATATTCAGGTAGTCGCCATCTTGGAAATATGCAGATTAGGGGTCCACACACATCTTCATTAGTAAAGATAAGCATTCCAACACCTTTCTAATGGTCAAAAAACATAAGATAGACACCAAGTCTGTATTTCTAGCTCATCTCTTTCAAAAGTTATAGCCAAAATCTTTTTCGGACAGTGGTCATATTGGATCTGGCTGCCATGGTGACCCCGGGGGTCACCGGCTCGGGCACTCTGGCTCAATTGTTAGAGCATGCCCTGGGCTAATTCTGGGCAAAATCTGGAGCATTTAGACTTGATTTGCATGAACTTAGCCTCAAATGTCCCTAAAAGTCCCCCAACTATTATGTTTTGCATGGTGTTATAAATCGAGTGATAACACACATTTAGCTACCATTGGTGCAATGCTCTCACATATTTTCTAACTCTAGAGATGTATACCTTGCCAAAAATCAATATGAGCATTATTCCCAACCCTTCTGGCCCATGGACTAATATGTAGATAGATTTCTTTTGCAAGATTTTGAGAGTAAATTAGACACTTTTTTCAAATGTTTTTGAGTTTTACTATACCAAACCTGTTAAAATCATTAAAACAACCCTCTCAATCAATTCCTCATGCAGAAATCATACAGAAAAGTGGTGTAATTTGTCTCTGTATGACGTCTAGTTCAAAAGTTATGACCTTATCCATTTTCATCAGACATCGCAATATGCCCGCAAAGATGGCCGCCAAACGGACCCATGGGACACTATTTCAACGGGGTAACAACAAAATTTGTTTATTAGACACCTTGAGGAGTACAAAAATCTATGTTAGAAAAATATATCTTTCGGGTGCGCGGGGACCCCCCGTTCCTACTAGACTAACAGAGTTGGCAGCCAACAGGGGAACGGCGCTAGACCCAGACCCATATTGGCCAAATTCTTGCGATCATCCGACAGAGATCTGGTTTTGCGGGCGGCAAGCTGAGCTGGCGAAACAATGTGATAATGCTCTTTCCTGACTAAGCCAGGGCCACTCAGATAAAGCACGACAAATTCAAGGATTGCAAGAAAAACATGCACGAGCAGAAGGTGAGCTTCAGACTGTTATATCCTGCTATACTGAAGATTGAAGCCAAAGACGGTGTAAAGACATTTGACTGCCCTCAGAAGGCAATGGCTTTCATTGATGCTATGGCGTGAGGAGCCGGAGTATGATAGCTGGAGTGTGATGTGTGACTCTGGGGTCCAGCCTACATTGCTAAATACTACCTAGTCAAATCCGTCAGCTCCAGGTCCCTCAGATCAAATGACCAACTGTGTCTGAGGGTCCCGCGAGCCAAACTGGTGACAAGGGGTTTCGCAGTGATGGTGCCGACACTGTGGAATAAGCTCCCTTTGAACATCAAGTCTGCCAACACCTTACAGACTTTTAACTCATTGAGTGCCACGGACGTCGATCGACGTCAAAGTAAATAGTGACGTAGAGTGCCACGGACGTCGATCGACGTCAAATGCGTTTTTTGACGGTGGGACGTGGATCTCCTGGATCTCCTGTACAAATATTGTAGCTTTTGGAGGTGTATAACCTATTTTACAGACCCATTAGGTGGCGACAGTGCTCTCCAGATTAGAGGAAGGTCCGGAAAACTGCAGGAAAAACCCCCGTGATCAAAGAGAAACCGCTCATGCTGCAGCCAGAGCCATAGCAGCTTGGCTGCAGCTGATGTTGGCTGCCAACAGCAGTCAATCCGCGCACACAACTGAGCTCCTCTGCCTCTGTCTGTCTGTCTGCATAGTTTCTTCACACGATTAGCCGCCAGAAAGGCAGCACCTGACGCCGAAGGGCCAAACCTTTCCATGCAGTCCGGTTTGCCATTTCCTTGTCGCGCTGGGAGCCGGCGCAAAAAAACGGAGGCTCCGAAAATAGACTGGGTGTGTGTGGGGAGGAGTTTGCAGCTGAGGGGGGGAGAGGGGGGTGGGGCACGCATGCACCACACAACTACACCACGTCACTACATCAGAAAATATTATCTTCAGACTCAGAATGTGCTTGAAATGCTGCATTTCCCAAAAGGCGGAATAACTCAGCTTCTAATTTGAAAAGTGTATTTTTGCTCAAAACAGCCTATCTTCTCCGGCTCATAACTAAAGAACGGAAAATGGGATCAATAAACTTTTTTTTGTAGATGATAGAAGAGAGTCTCATCGTTCTTTGTGCGTGTTCGGTGTTTACATAGTAATATCACACAATATTCTGTGGGCCTCGAGAAATCACTGAAAACGCTCTGAAACTCTGGCACTGGGAGCGTCCGTTCTCCAAAAGTGGCTGGCACTCAATGAGTTAAGGCCTTGCTCAAAACCTACCTTTTCGCTCTAGATGATCACTGAGTTACTTTGCTGTTGTGTTGTGCGTCTGAGGTGTACTGTACTTATGTTCTCTGTCTGTTCGTCTGCCTGGTTCCCTGTCTCCATTGTCCTGTCTATTCATTTATTTTCTTTTTTTTTCCCTCGGGCTGCGCCCCGGACCAATGTAAAAGTTGGCTGAGGGGCGCAATATAAATGAAAATATCATATCATATCATATCAAATACGAGCCTTCATTCATATGTGGGCTAGCCTACCTAGTATCTAAGTTAGTTTGACATAAAAAAAAATATATATATATATATATACATATATATATTTTAAGGCCCGCCCCAACATGTCGGTCTTTCTTCAATTAATCCATGCTTCCCCAAAGTGCGGATGGCGTGACCGCAGTGTTTCAAATGGAGGTAGCAGGTATAGAGGTAGGCACTAGGCAGGCTACAGAAACAGTTCTTATTCTTCCCCATTTCTTTTAATTACCTCATGCGCTCTCAATTGTTCACAGCCTACTCATGTTGCAGTAGATTTGACAAATAGATCACAGTCGAGTCCACAACATAAAATCTGCGGTGGCATTAGTTTTATTATATATTACTGGTACTGCATGGTATCCACCAAGATACCATCACCTCGGAATGAGATGTTTGGAGCGGGGGAGTCTGGTGCAGCGCACAGGTCGTAGACCTGGTGAGACGAGGGAGGAGCCCGGCCGGGTGGCAACCCACAGAGCCCGGTCCCTCTACGTACCAGAGCCCTCTCCCTCCCCCGGTCCCGGCAGAGTAGTTCCGGAGCAGTGGATTGAGTGGCCCTGACCCTTCCTGGAGGGCTGACCGTGGGTAGCTACTGGGACGTAAGTTGGGGCTTGGCCAGCCCCGGCTGGGTCACCTGGGCGAGGGTGTATGATGTTGCGAGACCCGAAACATCCTATGACCCCAGGGTACATCACTGAGGATACATCCCAGTTATGCATCCATGCAATGTTTTTTCTTTGTTAGTTAGCCTGGCTTAGCCAGTGACTCATAGGAATAGACTACGTGACAACCAGGAAAGACTGGTGACTACTGGAGAGTCAGTTGACAGCCGGAACAGGGACGGCACCCGGGTAGCAGTATGGGTTAGCTCCCCAGCCTGCGTCTTCCGTGAGGAAGAAGCCCAACAACCCACGAGAGGCCTTTTAGGAGGGCCATTCAGTCCGCAAGTGGAGACTGCAGTGCCACCAAGTACTGGTACTGCATGGTATCCACCAAGATACCATCACCTCGGAATGAGATGTTTGGAGCGGGGGAGTCTGGTGCAGCGCACAGGTCGTAGACCTGGTGAGACGAGGGAGGAGCCCGGCCGGGTGGCAACCCACAGAGCCCGGTCCCTCTACGTACCAGAGCCCTCTCCCTCCCCCGGTCCCGGCAGAGTAGTTCCGGAGCAGTGGATTGAGTGGCCCTGACCCTTCCTGGAGGGCTGACCGTGGGTAGCTACTGGGACGTAAGTTGGGGCTTGGCCAGCCCCGGCTGGGTCACCTGGGCGAGGGTGTATGATGTTGCGAGACCCGAAACATCCTATGACCCCAGGGTACATCACTGAGGATACATCCCAGTTATGCATCCATGCAATGTTTTTTCTTTGTTAGTTAGCCTGGCTTAGCCAGTGACTCATAGGAATAGACTACGTGACAACCAGGAAAGACTGGTGACTACTGGAGAGTTAGTTGACAGCCGGAACAGGGACGGCACCCGGGTAGCAGTATGGGTTAGCTCCCCAGCCTGCGTCTTCCGTGAGGAAGAAGCCCAACAACCCACGAGAGGCCTTTTAGGAGGGCCATTCAGTCCGCAAGTGGAGACTGCAGTGCCACCAAGTACTGGTACTGCATGGTATCCACCAAGATACCATCACCTCGGAATGAGATGTTTGGAGCGGGGGAGTCTGGTGCAGCGCACAGGTCGTAGACCTGGTGAGACGAGGGAGGAGCCCGGCCGGGTGGCAACCCACAGAGCCCGGTCCCTCTACGTACCAGAGCCCTCTCCCTCCCCCGGTCCCGGCAGCGTAGTTCCGGAGCAGTGGATTGAGTGGCCCTGACCCTTCCTGGAGGGCTGACCGTGGGTAGCTACTGGGACGTAAGTTGGGGCTTGGCCAGCCCCGGCTGGGTCACCTGGGCGAGGGTGTATGATGTTGCGAGACCCGAAACATCCTATGACCCCAGGGTACATCACTGAGGATACATCCCAGTTATGCATCCATGCGATGTTTTTTCTTTGTTATGGACACTTCAAATAATAATTACAGCGAATAATCCTTCCAAAATGTTTGTTTTGAGAGCACATAGGCTACCTCATTGAAGCGTTTCTTTGCTCCATGTAGGCTATAGAGAGTGCAGCAGGAGTCTGTCTGATTGTGTGTACCTACGTGTGAGAGAGAGTTCACGTCTTAAACTCATTGGCCCCTATCGTTGCATCGGCGTAGTTTCTAGGCCGAGCGCCTGGCGCAGTGCTGATCAGTGGGCGTGGACCAGCGCACTTGATATCTTGGTGCTGGCGCTCCACTCAGCCTAACGCATTACAACCACGCCTTTTAAGCGTAAAATTATGCACCGTCAGTTCATTGGATAAGTGCAATAAACGAATCACAAGCTTGCCTTTTAAGCTCCAATTCCATTGGTCCAGTAAAACCAGACAAACCCAAGCCTCTGCTTTCCCCCCACCTCCCTTCATCCCGTCTGTCTGTCTCCATATATCGGCTATTATTCCATATTATGATGCTTCTCAAACCAATCTAACTGCAGTTTAAATACTGCAAGCATGTAAATACCCTACACTATAGCAAGATCAAAGTGAAAAGAATGTTCTAAATGCATCAGCTAGAAAAATATAGCCTATTAGATTGGTGAAGGTTTGTCCAGAAAGATATCATTTTCTCTCGCCTGCTGCAGGAAGGATGATGCACATAAATATACCCTACATTATGTAAAGTCATTGCATAAATGTGTTTTTATTGTAAAACTAAATGTGAAGTAGGGCCAAGTTATTGGAGCGGACATCACAGTATAGCACATGACAGTAGAAGGGCGTTCCGAAGCGCGTTCCGCTGACGCTTATCTAAATCACGTTAAATCTACAAGAGATATATATAGGCCCAGGAGGACATATATGTTTCACTTAGGGTGGTGTTTTAATTTCGATGTTTTATTTGGTCCAATATTGAAATGTTCTACAATTGCAGGCTGTGTTACCATTACACATTATTTTAGATCGACCTTTTATATCTATTTCGCCTCATTTGGTTGCTATTTAGTAGCGAAATGGAGTACCCAATTGCATGCTGGGACATTCACAGGCAGTGAACTTACAACTGCTATTTCCTATAGGACGTGTGTTGTGTCTGTCTGAGCGAGGGAGTCAGAGAGAGACAGTCGTATTGTGCCTGTCAGACTGAGGAGAGAGGGAGAGAGTGACACAGAGAAGGGTGACAGAGGAGAGAGCCAGAGGGGAGGGAGAGAGCCAGAGGGGAGCGCTCCGCGCAACTGGCGCACTGAATAGGCCTGGTTTTCAAAAGCGCAAAGCGCTAAATTTACGCCAGGGGGGAAGATATCATTACGCCGAGATTTAAGGCAGACACGCCCAGTCTGGCCCATTCTGGGACTGTGCCATGCCCATTCAGCCTAAAGCGCATTTGGCAGCGTAAAGCCATATTGATATCTTCCCGAAGCAGGCGCAAGGCACGGTTTTTTGCGTTTAAGGGCCGTTTTAGCGCCGAAGGCCTGTGGGAGAATAGGGCCCATTGAGTGCCAGCCACTTTTGGAAAACGGATGCTCCCAGTGCCAGCCCTTTCAGAGCGTTTTCAGTGATTTCTCGAGGCCCACAGAATATTGTGTGATATTACTATGTAAACACCGAACACGCCCAAAGAACGATGAGACTCTCTTGTATCATCAGCAAAAAAAAGTTTATTGATATCATAGATATATATTTTCCATTCTTTAGTTCTCAGCAGTAGAAGATAGGTTGATTTCACCAAAAACAGACGTTTCAAACTAGAAGCTGAGATAATGAGCCTTTTGTGAAATTAAGCATTTCAAGCACATCACTGACTCTGAAGCTAATATTTTCTGATGTAGTGACGTGGTGTAGTTGTGTGGTGCCCTGCGTGCCCCACCCCCCTCAACTGCAAACTCCTCCTCCGTGGGGGTGTCTCTGGTGGCTCTGCTCGAATCTCTGCTACCTGCGTCAGGCGACGAATCTCTGCATGGAGCTGGGATAAACTCATCCCCACACTAACACACAGCTTGCATGCTGGAGCTGGGAGAAACTCACCCCCACACTAACACACAGCCTGCATGCCGGCGGAGCTGGGAGAAACTCATCCCCACACTAACACACAGCCTAAGACGCACCCAGCGTCTATTTTCGGAGCGCTCCGCCATTTTTGTGCGCCGGCTCCCAGCGCGACACCGAAAAGCCAAACCGGACTGCTGAGAATGGTTTGGCGGGTGCTGCTTTTCTGGCCGCTAATCGTGTGGAGAAACTATGCAGCAGAGACAGAGGGGCTCAGTTGTGGGAGCGGATTGGCTGCTGTTCGCAGCTAACGTTAGCTCCAGCCAGACCAATCTATACGGCTCTGGCTCCAGCATGCATCGGTTTCCGTTTCATCATGGGGCTTCTTCTGCTGTTTTTCCTCACCTTTCTCTAATCTGGAAAGCACTGTCGCCACCTAATGGGTCCGTAAAATAGTTTATACACCTTCAACATCCACCATATTTTTACAGGAGATGCATCAGGCTTTGATCCACGTCCCACCGTCAAAAAACGCAATTGACGTCTTTAGACGTCATTGGCACTCTACGTTACTATTTGAATTGACGTCTTTAGACGTCATTGGCACTCAATGAGTTAAGGTTAATTACTCTGCGTGTTTCAATGCTCTAAATTATTTAATAATGTTGCTTTGTCATGTTCTGAGCCTGCCCCGCCCGCACCCGCGATATTTTCATAATTTGCCAACCCAGCCCGCCTGCGGGGCGGGCCAGCCCGCGGGACCCGGTGGGTTCTGGGTGACCCGCGCATCACTAATATATATATATATATATATATATATATATATATATATATATATATATATATATATATATATTTTAACACGCGTTAGTTTGACATTTTAGTTTTGTTTTCTCAATGCCTAGGGGAGTTAATGGACTAGCCCACCTAGTACCTAAGTTGGTTTGACATAAAAAATAAAAATAAAAAAAAAGCTAGTTTGACATTTAAGTTTTTTTTTCTCAATGCCTAAGGGAGTTAATATAAAGACAATGGTCTGGTCTGCCTCATCTTTTTCTCATGCTTAATGCAAGTGCCAATACAGATACTGATTTGCCTTTTTTTTATATTATTATAATTTTGTATTTTATTTTGTCTCCTAAATGTCAACATGAGTGTCAAGGTAAGGACAATGGTTCGGATTGTTTTCTTTCATGCTCAATAGGAGCCCCAGTACAAAGTCACTGGTTTGAGTATTTCTTTTCTATAAAGTTTTATGAACCATAACACTTAAGACACTGGAGACTTTTCATAGTAGCAGAGTATGCAGGCAGGATGGTGGCGTCTTGTGGATGAATCACGGACCGTCGGATCGACGTGGGATGGCCCCTGGGAGGGGCTAAAGTGTGCGTAGTTCAGGTTCAAGTGCACATTTTTTGTTTTGTGGGTTTTTGCAGGGTTAATGTGTTTAGTCAGTTTAGCTCAGACAGGTGTTTTAGTTTTTTGTTTCTTGTTTCTGTAGTGCTACCCATTGCTCCACTCTGTTGTACACTTTTGTGCTTACTTGTAAAGATTTTTTTTCTCCTTATATACTTTGGGCCCTATTCTCCCACAGGCCTTCGGCGCTAAAACGGGCCTTAAACGCAAAAAAACGTGCCTTGCGCCTGCTTCGGGAAGATATCAATATGGCTTTACGCTGCCAAATGCGCTTTAGGCCGACTGGGCGTGGCGCAGTCCCAGAATGGGCCAGAATGGGCGTGTCGGCCTTAAATCTCGGCGTACTGATATCTTCCCACCTGGCGTAAATTTAGCGCTTTGCGCTTTTGAAAACCAGGCCTATTCAGTGTGCCAGTTGCAAGGAGCGCTCTTCTGCCTCTCCCCTGTCACCCTTCTCTGTCTCTCTCTGAAACCAGGCCTATTCAGTGCGCCAGTGCTCTTCTGCCTCTTCTCTGTCACCCTTCTCTCTCTCTCTCTGACTCCCTCGCTTAGACAGGCACAACACACTTCCCATATAGGAAAAATAAGTTGTTAGTTGCCTGGCATGTCCCAGCATGCATTGTGCTCCTCCATTTCGCTACTAAATAGCAACCAAATGAGGCGAAATAGATATAAAAGGTCGATCTAAATTAATGTGTAATGGTAACACAACCTGCAATTGTACACATTTCAATATTGGACCAAATGAAACATCGAAATGAATACACCACCCTATGTGAAACATATATGTCCTCCTGGGCCTATATATATCTCTTGTGGATTTAACGTGATTTAGATAAGTGACAGCGGAACGCGCTTCTACTGTCATGTGCTATACTGTGATGTCCGCTCCAATAACTTGGCCCTACTTCACATTTAGTTTTACAATAAAAACACATGTATGCAATGACTTTACATAATGTAGGGTATATTTATGTGCTTCATTCTACCTGCAGCAGGGGAGAGAAAACGATATCTTTCTGGACAAACTTTCACCAATATAAAATTAATCTCATCATATAGGGATAGGCTATATTTTTCTAGCTGATGCCTTTAGAACATTCTTTTCACTTTGATCTTGCTATAGTGTAGCATATTTACATGCTTGCAGTATTTAAACTGCAGTTAGATTGGTTTGAGAAGCATAATAATATTGAATAATAGCCTATATGGAGACAGACAGACTGGATGAAGGGAGGGGGGGGGGCAGAGCGCTTGGCTTTTGTCTGGTTTTGCTGGACCACTGGATTTGGAGCTTAAAAGGCAAGCGTGCAATTCGTTTATTGCACTTATCCAATGAGCATGACGGTGCATAATTTTACGCTTAAAAGGCGTGGTTGTAATGCTTTAGGCTGCGTGTAGCGCCAACACCAAGATATCAAGAGCGCTGGTCCACGCCCACTGCGCCAGGCGCTCGGCGTAGAAACTAGGCCGATGCAACGATAGGGGCCTGTATGTCTGGGTCTCAAGGTAGGATTCCATTGGGGGGCGGAGACCTCAAAATAGTCTCTTGGAATGTTAAAGGGCTTGGTCACCTTACAAAAAGGGAAAAGGTATTTAGACACCTTAAATCTTTGTCTGCAGACATCATTCTTTTGCAGGAAACCCATCTCACAGCAAACCAGCAGCGCAGTTTAAGACGCAACTGGATCACACAAGCTTGTCTTTCAATCTTCATTCTCTTCACATGCCCGTGGCGTTGCTATACTCTTCAGGAAGAATATCCCATTCCAACTTAGTTCTATGTCCGCAGATTTTTTTTTTTTTTTTTGCAGTTATGTTTTAGTTTCTGGCAGTATTAATTCAGTTCCATTAACTTTACTTAACGTTGATGGCTCCAACAGAGACGAGCCCAATTTTTTTAAGAAGATTTTCTGCTTACTCCCCGATGCCAGTAACTCAAATATAATATTGGCGGTGACCTGAACTGCTACCTAGACCCATATTTAGATAGACTATCCTCAAGCCCGCCCCCTAACATTTCATCAATAGCCTACAGGTCAATAATTTGATTAAATCCAGGAATTTGGTAGATATTTGGAGGATTCAACGGTTCCATGTCGCTGTTCCGACCTCTCGCTGTTCCGACCTCCCCTCTCCCAGCCCCAATGCCTAAACCTAACCTCCCCCAGACCCTAACCCAAAACCTAACCTCTCCCACCCCCACGCCTAAACCTAACCTCCCCCAGACCCTAACCCAAAACCTAACCTCTCCCACCCCCCACGCCTAAACCTAAGGTCGGCATTGCGAGTGGTCGGCATAGCGGGTGGACACCGGATTCAACACCCCACTGACAAGGAATACTCATTTTACTCCCACACCCACAAATCCTATAGTAGAATAGACTACTTTCTAATAGACTCCCAATTAATCTCATACGTCACCAACACGAAATACCACAACGTATTGATCTCTGACCATAGCCCTTTACCAATGTCTCTAAATCTCTCTCTTCCCAAACAAACTTACTCTTGACATTTTAATCCCTCCTTACTCACCGAAGAGAAATTCATAGAATATAAGGCCCTATTCTCCCACAGGCCTTCGGCGCTAAAACGGGCCTTAAACGCAAAAAAACGTGCCTTGCGCCTGCTTCGGGAAGATATCAATATGGCTTTACGCTGCCAAATGCGCTTTAGGCCGAATGGGCGTGGCGCAGTCCCAGAATGGGCCAGAATGGGCGTGTCGGCCTTAAATCTCGGCGTACTGATATCTTCCCACCTGGCGTAAATTTAGCGCTTTACGCTTTTGAAAACCAGGCCTATTCAGTGCGCCAGTTGCAAGGAGCGCTCTTCTGCCTCTCCCCTGTCACCCTTCTCTGTCTCTCTCTGAAACCAGGCCTATTCAGTGCGCCAGTGCTCTTCTGCCTCTTCTCTGTCACCCTTCTCTCTGACTCCCTCGCTTAGACAGGCACAACACACTTCCCATATAGGAAAAATAAGTTGTAAGTTGCCTGGCATGTCCCAGCATGCATTGTGCTTCTCCATTTCGCTACTAAATAGACAACCAAATGAGGCGAAATAGATATAAAAGGTCGATCTAAATTAATGTGTAATGGTAACACAACCTGCAATTGTACACATTTCAATATTGGACCAAATGAAACATCGAAATGAATACACCACCCTATGTGAAACATATATGTCTTCCTGGGCCTATATACTGTATATCTCTTGTGGATTTAACGTGATTTAGATAAGTGACAGCGGAACGCGCTGCGGAACCCGCTCAACTGGCGCACTGAATAGGCCTGGTTTTCAAAAGCGCAAAGCGCTAAATTTACGCCAGGTCGGAAGATATCATTAGGCCAGCATTTAAGGCCGAAACGCCCATTCTCGCCCATTCAGGGAGTGCGCCACGCCCATTCAGCGTAAAGCGCATTTACCAGCCTAAAGCCATGTTGATATCTTCCCGAGACAGGCGCAAGGCACGTTTTTTAGCGCCAAAGGCCCGTTTTAGCGCCAAAGGCCTGTGGGAGAATAGGGGCCATAGCCTACATTATGTAAAGTCATTGCATAAATGTGTTTTTATTGTAAAAGTAAATGTGAAGTAAGCCTACTCTTATTGGAGCGGAGCGGACATCACAGGACATCACAGTAGAACCGTGTTACGACTGTCTCTCATCTAAATCACGTTGTATCTGCAAGTTATATATATACCACCTGGGGTACATATATGTTTCACATAGGGTTGTGTTTGGATTTCAGTTTTATTTTGGCCAATATTGAAATGTTCGAGAATTGCATCTTGTGTGAACAGAAACATTATTTCTATCTACCACTTTAGGCAATTTAGGCTGATCTGGTTGATATTTATTCTCGAAATGTATTTGTCTCAATTCATGCTGGGAGATTTGAGGGAGTGAGAGAGAGAGAGAGAGAGGGGGGGGGGAGAGAACAGCTTTTTTCCATTTGTGCTGTGCAGGGAGTGAGAGAGAGAGAGAGAGAGGGGGAGAGAACTATGGTATGACAGGGGCTCAAAACTACGATATAACTACTTTTTTCCCATCGCGCGAGAGAGAGGGAGAGAGAGAGAGGGGGGGGGAGAGAGTGTGAGATGGCAGAGGAGAGCTGTGCGTAAATACGCACAATATCCACGGCGCACTGAATAAGGCCTGGTTTTGAAAAGCACTAAGCGCTAAATTAACGCCAGGTGGGAAGATATTGTTAGGCCGGTATTTAAGGCCGAAACGCCCATTCTGGCCTATTCTGGCACTGCGCCACGCCTCTTTGGCGTAAAGGGCATTTCGGGGCCTAAAACCATGTTGCTATCTTCCCCAGGCAGGCGCAAGGCATGTTTTTTTTTGCGTTTAACGCCAGTGTTTGCGCCTAAGGCCTGTGGGAGAATAGGGCCCATAATCTCATACGAGTCTAACGCCAAGTAGGAAAGAGAAAGACGACTTTTGGAGATTGAAAGCTCTTCCCACCCATGAAGCAGCGTATCAGACTTTGCCTCAAAATCCCCTCAAGATTATAATAAGATATTGAAGCTTAAGTATGAATATAACTGCATCCTGGGTGGTCAAGTAAACACTCTCCTTTTAAAGTTGAGACAAAAGCAATTTGAACTTGGAGACAAGCCCAAGACGCTCTTGGCGCGGCAGCTTAGGGGCGCCCAGGCATCTAGGTCAATCCTTTCCATCAAATCGAAGACAGGCACCCTGCTGACTGACCCTAAGGAGATAAACGACAGTTTTAGAGAGTTTTACAGCGAACTATATTAGTCTAAGTGTGAGGCCGCCCCAATCTGATTTGGAAAACTTTTTTGACCCTCTTGAAATACCCAGACTTAGTGCTGCCAGAGAGGACTTAGACTCTGATTTTACATTGGAAGAAATAACCTCTGCCATTAAATCGTTTCCATCAGACAAGGCTGCTGGGCCAGATGGATTTGGTTGTGAATTTTACAAGAAATTCTGTGATATTCTCGCCCCACTCCTCCTCAGAATGACGTCTAGCTCCAGGAAGGATAAAGTCTTGCCTAAAACACTTTATGAAGCTAACATCTCCCTTATCTTAAAAAGGGGGAAGGAGGAAGTAGACCCAGCCAGCTACAGGCCCATAGCGCTCCAGAATGTTGACAGAAAGGTAATCACTAAAACGCTGGCTACCCGGCTAAATAAACATTTGTCATCCATCATTCATCCTGACCAGACAGGGTTCATCCCAAATAGGTTATCTTTCTTCAATGCCAGACGTCTCCTCAACACCATATATGCAGATCACAGTAAGACTAGTGGTGCAGCAATTCTATCACTCGCAGATCACAGTAAGACTAGTGGTGCAGAAATTCTATCACTCGATGCGCAGAATGCGTTCGATCAGGTTGAGTGGCCTTGAGTCACTGCACAGATTTGGGTTTGGCGATTCATTTATATCCTGGGTAAAGCTCATATGCTAGTCCAACGTGTTCAGTTATAACCAATGGTGACAAGTCGACCAGGTTTCCATTACTTCGTTCGGTCCAGCAGGGTTGCCCTCTTTCGCCGGCCCTCTTCGCTGTCGCGCTCGAGCTCCTTGCCTTAAAAATACGCGGTCACCCAGGTCTTGCAGGCCTGAAAGTCGGAGGTATTGAGACACGTATCAGTTTGTATGGCGACGACGTAATAATATACATACATAACTCAGAGCAATCGATCCCCCTTCTCCTAGAATTAATCACCTCCTTCGGTAAGCTGTCCGGAAACACAATTAACTGGACAAAGAGTGACTTCATGCCTCTCTCTGATGTCTTCACTCCCGGTTTCCTGGAAAATTTCCCATTCATTGGCAAAAGACCGCCTCACCTATCTTGGCTTGACCATACCTAGAGATCCTAAATTAATATTTAAGTTGAATTTTGGTGATTTTGTTTTAAGACTTAAACAATGTATCGAAAACTGGAAAATCCTGCCTTTGTCCATGATTGGCCGTATAAACTCAGTTAACACATTCACTGCCACCAGTTTTTTTTTTACTGTAGGTAGCTTCTGCCAAGTTTTTTTTTTTAGGATTCTGGCTCATCTTTCAAGAGCCGAGGATTATTTTCTGCTAGTATTTTGTGAACACAAAATATCTCAAAAGAACTAATAGAATGTGTGCTTTCTCTGTCTAAAAGAGTTAGTTTGTAGAGTTAGTAGTTATGTAGGCATTAGCAGTTGAATACAGCATGGTTTCAGCGTCTGAAAATTTAAGATGAGATAAATGGCTTTTTGTGAAATTCGATAGAACAGTCACTTTAACCATTTATTTTTGGCATCAGTAAGACGTCAGACATCTAAACAATAGTTTTGAACAGTAATTTCCTCCATAACAGCAGGAAACCCCCCTCTCCTTCAAACTCCTCCCTCTGTGTGTGTTCTCCTCTTCCCTCCGTGGCTGCAGCGGGTGTGTGACAAGCGAGTTGCTGTCTGTGCTGCCTGGCTGCCCCTCGTCGGGCGAGTCTGGAAGGTCTCGCTCGTTTCTTCGGGTTTCGGTTGAGAGCTTTGATGAAGCTTTTGCGATTCTGGTCTTATTTATGCTGCGTGTTTCAAAGTGTGTTGCACCCATAATCTATTATGCAAATTTTCAATCCCCCACCGCCAGCTCCCTGCGCGAAAGCGAAAGCGTTTTCGCCAATCCATTTTCATGAGAATGGCTTCCTCACGCGGCTGTTTTTTCTTGGCTTTCTCTCGTCTGGAGAGCACTGTCGCCACTTAGTGGGTCGGTAAAATAGATTATACACATTCAATACCTCCCATATTTTAATAGGAGATGTAAAAGGGGTTGATCGACGTCCCACCGTCAAAAAAAAAAAAAAAAAATTTGGGACGAGATATCTCGTCCACGGCAGTCAACCGTTGGTTTCTGCTTGACAAGATATCTCGTCCACGGCAGTGAACGTGTTAAGATGGTTTCACTTCCCAGGTTCCTCTATCTGTGTCAAAACCTTCCCATATTTCTCACATTGGCTTTTTTCAAAGAACTGGACTCCTTAATTCTGTCCGACATTTGGAATTATAAGAACCATAGAATTTCGAAAGTTCACTTGTAAAAGCCCAAATCTGAAGGAGGGCTGGCCTTACCAGTGTTTAGACACTACTACTGGGCCGCCAATGCCAGGGCTCTGATGTTCTGGCAGCAAGGAACTCCTGATAATTTAGCTCTTGGAGCCCCCCTGTGGCTGAAGATGGAGGCCAGCTCTATTGCCAACTCCTCTTTGCCAGCCATGTTATTTTTTAAGCTAGAGAGACCTCGGGACCTCACAAAATTCAAGTTTAGTTGTAAAAAATTCAGTCAGAATTCTAAATCAAATTAGGAGTGTTTTGAGTCTACCAGATTTTTCTGTCCATAGACCGATTTGTCTTGATTACTCTTTTTTGCCTTCACGGTTAGACAGAACCTTCCATGTTTGGAGTGAGAGGGGGCTGGTTTCCATCAAATACCTATATATAGATGGCCAATTTGCATCCTTTGATCAGCTGAAAAGGAAGTTTGAATTGCCTGGTACGCATTGGCTCAGATACTTGCAAATCAGGGATTATGTTCGATCCAAGATCAATACCTTTGAAACACTTCCAGATGAACATGCTTTCTTCAATGTTTTGCTGAGCCCTCCTTATTCCAATCATCTAATTTCTAGCTTTGTATGTTTGTTTGACAACTGCATCACAGCCTCTACTGAGAGGATTAGAGAAGCATGGCAGGGGGAACTTGGCATAGAGTTATCTGATCAGCGTTGCCAGACATACGATAATTATCGTATTTGTACGATGTACGATCAATAATCCCAAAATCCCCATAATGTACGATAATTTCATCATTTTGTGACACTCAGGTATCAGGTATAGGAGGGCACTCTGTCTCATGCCTTCTGGTTCTGCCCTTCACTGGCAGGATTCTGGGCCAAAATATTTAACTGGTACTCTAAGGCCTACGAAATAACCCTTCAGCCGGAGGCAGAACTCTCGGGATCATGTCTATGTTCCCCGGGTTCTATGTTCCCCGGGTTCTATATTCCCCGTTTTTCACTAACCCTAAACCTAACCTCCCCCAGACCCTAACCCAAAACCTAACCTCTCCCACCCCCCACGCCTAAACCTAACCTCCCCCAGACCCTAACCCAAAACCTAACCTCTCCCAGGGAACATAGCGGGGAACATAGGACCCTATTTGGGAAAAGCGGGGAACATAGGACCCGGGGAACATAGGACCCGGGGAACATAGGGATGACCCCGAACTCTCCATCTTGAGTCCTCTCTGGACTTCACTACAGCTGTGCAACAATCTTTGACAAACTAATTCTTAAGGAATGGAAGACCCCCTCTTCACCCTCTTTCCAATTGTGGTTGATGGACATGATCTCTGTTATACGGATGGAGAGACTCAGGTTCCTGAGAACCAACTCACTTACAACATTTCAAAATATATGGGACCTGTTTTTAGCCTATCTCGATGAGGTTAGGGGCGACAGGTGACTCGCCGAAGTGGTTTTCTATGGACCGCTTGCGTGAGATCTCTGGTACATCGACTGCAAGCACATAAGCACCTTACGTGGCTGGTAGCACCACTGTAATGTTGAATGTTCATTATGTTGTATGTTTGTTTTTGTTTGTTTTTTCTTTTCTTTTCTTGTGTGTGTTTTGTTTTGTTTGTGTTCTATAGAAAAATGAAAAATGAAATATTGGGGAAAAAAGAATAAAAAAAAAACACCAGAATTATTCACATGTGTGGCCTGGCAATGCCTGGGCGTTACATCAATCAGATTCCCGTCTCGCAATCCATGTAATACAATTTGCGTGAGGCATGCTGTACTTCTCCCCATGCGTAATTTGGATAGGTGTAGGCCTATTGACTGTATATATTATCCCTATCTCATAACGACACCATCACATCATATACCTGTTAAAAACATCGGAGTTTTGATGCAATTCGGGTTATTTTGTTGACTGGGGTGGGACAATAGAAACGTGTTTGCAGCGGGTAAACGGCAGAGACAAAAGAAAAGATTGGAGGATTTACAGCGGACTCAATTAAAACTCGACTCGTGCCGAGGCTTGTGCCAGATCGGCTGTGATGCCAGCGACGGGGTATAGCAGGTGAAGGTGAATAGCCTATTAGTACCAGTTTTCTCAATTAATTTACCATAACCCCTCCTTGCATGTGATACAAGTTTCTCAGTGAATTATAGTTGATTGCCTCACTGAATAATCAGCTGGTTACCCAATTTTAGCAGCAGAATTTGAGATTATGGTGCGGGATCAAGCGCAGAGAGTGTTTTAGCGGATAAGAGGTCATTTTCAAAGCTCTTAGCGCAAAGTAATTGCGCGCTGCTGATGATAGGATAATGCCATCTATCCCCACATTGTAGCGCTGAAACGCCTTGGCATGTGGCAGGCCTATGCCCAGTACAATTATAACAGGCATGTGCTTGTGCCCGCCCCCAAATTGCAAAATGAGCACAAACGCTAAATTACTGCTTTTGGGAAGATAGGGCCGAAGGCATCTTGTGTTAACGGTAAGGCGTACGTTCAAGGGCGTTGTTTTGGTCTCAAAGTTGGTAGGGTCGAGGACGGCAGCGGGCGCAGCAGAAAAAAATTTGAGCTTTTTTTTTTAACCTTTTTTAGCCATATTTAGAGGAATATCTCATTAAAAAAAAAAAAAAAATTGGTTTCTTTTAACCTTTTTTAGCCATATTTATGTGTCCTGTCAGCATAATTGTAACTAACAAACACAAACTGTAGGTTTAGCCATCTAATCATGTTCTTTCACAAACAGCCTGTTTGGAAAGAAAACATTGCCACTGAAACCCACACACCCTGCATAAAAGAATGTGCACTGACTTATACTAACTTTCACTTACCAGTAATATTACAGTGAAACAGAAAGTGCATTTTCATATCCATCAATATATTTCAACAAAATATACACAACATTCAGCCTATTACAACTTTCTGTTCTATAGTATTCTTCCTTTTCTGGTTTTCTGCATGCATCCAAACATCTTCACATTCATCAGTAAGCCCACCAGTCCAAATATAGCTACATTACTTTGTTTTCTTTCTGTTCTATAGAATGCCTCATTTTAAATTTTCTCATTTCTGCATGCATCCAAAATAGGGGTGTAAAAATGCATGTAACATGTACACATGCATGTAACTGGACACTTTTCTGGACACTTTTCTCTAGCATCTTCTTGCTCGCGTTTTGCAGGTTAGCAGCTGTAATGTAAAATGATACTCTGCTGGTTCACACAGTTTAACGTTATAAGATAAGATATTACTTTATTGTCAGACAGAGTCCGAAATTTGTCTTGCATCCTCAGACACTTGTTTCTCATCGATACATACAACAGTGCAAAACAACAACCAACACCATCCTCAAAGTGCATAGTAGACAAAACAATAACAATAACAAAATATAGCCGCAAGCGGCGATGCGGGGTCCAAGCTTCCGGTGACTTGGGGGGTATATGTCAGATTATAGAAACTGTATAGTGCACATTTTTTCAGAGTTGGTATGTGCACAAGTAAACAAAGTTTGGTTGAGATCCGGTGACCTGATGGTTTCCAAGCAGTAGTAGTAGTAGTAGTAGTAGCAGTAGTAGTAATAGTAGTAGTAGTAGTGTTGGTAGAAGTGGGAGTGGTAGCAGTAGTAGCAGCAGTAGTTGTAATTGACCGGTTAATGAGTTGCGGGCAATTTAGTGTCGGGGTGTGTTTCATTAAAAGTTTAGAGATTTATAATTTCAAAACAGTTTCACGTATCCAAAATCCTTTGATAAGTTTGGGTCGGGGTAGTCCATTGATGACCCAGAATTTTTTTTTTGTGATTTATCCAAACGGTCTAGGAGGAGTTCGCAAAAGTAGGTTTTTGATAAAATTCGAAATGGCGGAAAATGTAGGCACACGCAAATGGGCGGGGCCTATATGGATAGATGTGGCTTGATCCAAGGACTCCCTGAGAAGTGAAATTTTGAGTATAGGACACACGGTTCAGAAGATATGGACCATAAAGCGAAATGGTCTGTTATAGCGCCACCATCTGGTGGATTGGTGTATTCTTTTTTTTCTGAGTAGGGGGTGACCTCTTGAACCTATGTGGAACGTTTAGGTGATGTGGAGGGTATGGTTTCTGAGATCCACACACTTTAGGGGCAGAAAAAGAAGAAAAACAAATAGACAATATAGCCGCAAGCGGCGATGCAGGGTCCAAGCTTCCGGTGACTTGGGGGGTATATGTCAGATAATATAGACACTGAATAGTGCACATTTATTCAGAGTTGGTATGTGCAAGTAAACAAAGTTTGGTTGAGATCCGGTGACCTGATGGTTTCCAAGCAGTAGTAGTAGTAGTAGTAGTAGCAGTAGTAGTAGTAGTAGTAGTGTGGGTAGTAGTGAGAGTGGTAGCAGTAGTAGCAGCACTAGTTGTAATTGACTGGTTAATGAGTTGTGGGCAGTTTAGTGTCGGGGTGTGTTTCATTAAAAGTTTAGAGATTTATCATTTCAAAATGGATTCAAGTATCCAAAATCCTTTAATAACTTTAGGTCGGGTTAGTCCATAGATGACCCCGAAAAGTTTTTGTGTGATTTGGCCAAACGGTCTAGGAGGAGTTCGCAAAAGTAGGTTTTTGATAAAATTCAAAATGGCGGAAAATCTAGGCACACGCAAATGGGCGTGGCCTATCTGGATAGATGCGTCTTGATCCAAGGAATCCCTGAGAAGTGAAATTTTGAGTATAGGACAAACGGTTCAGAAGATATGGACCATAACGTGAAATGGTCTGTTATAGCGCCACCATCTGGTGGATTGGTGTATTCTATTTTTTTCTGAGTAGGGGGTGACCTCTTGAACCTATGTGGAAAGTTTAGGTGATGTGGAGGGTATGGTTTCTGAGATCCACACACTTTTAGGGCAGAAAAAGAAGAAAAACAAATAGACAATATAGCCGCAAGCGGCGATGCGGGGTCCAATCTTCCGGTGACTTGGGGGGTATATGTCAGATAGTGCACATTTATTCAGACTTGGTATGTGCACAAGTAAACAAAGTTTGGTTGAGATCCGGTGACCTGACGGTTTCCAAGCAGTACTAGTAGTAGTAGTAGTAGCAGTAGTAGTAATAGTGTTGGTAGTAGAGGGAGTGGTAGCAGTAGTAGCAGCAGAAGTACTAAGAATAGTAAATGGTAAATGGACTGCATTTATATAGCGCTTTTATCCAAAGCACTTTACAATGTGCCTACATTCACCCATTCACACACCGAAGGCGGCCAGCTGCCACGCAGGGTGCTGGCACAGCCATCGGGAGCAATTTGGGGTTCAGTGTCTTGCCCAAGGACACTTCGACGTGCGGACTGGAGGAGCCGGGGAACGAACCACCAACCTTCTAATTAGTGGACAACCCGCTCTACCTCCTGAGCCACAGCCGCCACTAGTAGCCAATAGTAGTAGTAGTAGTAGCAGCAGCAGCAGTAGTAGTGGTGGTTGGCTGTTATAGCGCCACCATCTGGTGGATTGGTGTAATTTTTTCCTTTGAGTAGTGGGTGATGTCTTGAAACTTGAAGTAGTACTTGGATAGAAAGCAGTTTTTGTGTACAATATCCCCTTAAGTATCTGGACAGAAAGTGGTATTTGGGTAGAACATACTGTCAATACGACAAGTACTTCTCTGGCTCTGCAGATACATATAATATGGTCTACAAAGTTAAATACAACAGTCTGGATAGCTCACTTGGTAAAGCTCATGACTTATGCTAACTAAAGACTATTGTGGCTCAAAGTTCAAACCCCATGTGGGATGAACAATTTTCAACTTCAGACAGTTAAGTCAGTAATAGTAATTAAAACCCCACATGTTGCCTCCTTATTTTGCGGTGTTTCATGAACTTTTTCAATATCTTGGAAATGTTAGCTGGAGATTGCGTGGCTGTGTTCAAGAACGTGTTTTGCAACAGGAGAGGTTAGTTCTTGTCTCATGATGGAGCTTTTGTGTTCTGAAATCAGAATTTTCAGTTGTCATTGAGTCTTTCCCACACACACATCAAACCATAGGGCATAGTGGCGTCCACTACAGAACGTTGATGGTTTTATCCCTGAAATTGCTTTTGATGACTATAGCCAGCACCCTGCATTGCAGCTTGTCATGCAGTCCATTTACCATTAAGGACATGTCTGTATTACACACATAATCCACCACTTTACATTAAAAGTCTGCCCTGAATGGAGGTGTTTGAACTAATTGGTGTGGGTTGTGCTGTTACAATGGAACTAAAGTAAAGGTAAAGTCCCACTGATTGTCACACAATGTGTGAAATTTGTTCTCCGCATTTGACCCATCCCCTGGGGGAGCGGTGAGCGGCAGCGTGCGCCGCGCTCGGGAATCATATGGTGATCTAACCCCCCAATTCCAACCCTTTGATGCTGAGTGCCAAGCAGGGAGGCAAATAGGTCTCATTTTTATAGTCTTTGCTATGACTCGGCCGGGGATCGAACTCACGACCTCCCAGTCTCAGGGCGGACATTCAGACCACAAGGCCACTGAGCTGGACACATGAGTGACAAGGATAATTCAGATTTAATTCTCTTTTTGGACCTTTCACATCTGAAGACACAATAATGTATTGGAATGTTTTTCCTTTCATATATCTGAAAGAAGGCTCCCAGCAAACACAATTACATCATGATGATGTTCTGATATCATCTTTCAGTGACGTCCAGGACTAGGCCAAATCACAGCCGATTTGGGGATCATTTAGACATCTACACAGGAATGTCAAGAGGACGTCGAAATATGACGTTACCATAAATAGGCATATTCAGTTATTCTGCTATGTACACAGTGTGTATTCAGCAGCGTTATACATAATTATATTCAGATTAACCTTTATTCTACATTTTCAAAAAATAAAACAGTTACCTGGCCGTGGTTTGAACCCAGGACCTCCAGCTTTGGTGTCTGCTACTTTACCCCTACACCATCCTTCCACAGCAATGACAAGGCACGGATATAACCTTATTATGGCATAAACTTGTTTTTATATAAACGTGGGTGTCAAGTCTTTGTGGATCGGGCATTACTGTGTGACATCTAAACCAACTATGTATTATGCTACAGCAGATGCAGAACCCCAAAACACATTAACCCCACCCAAAATGCTACATTCCAACTTCCAGTAGTAGTAGTAGTAGTAGTAGTAGTAGTAGTAGTAATAGTAATAGTAGCAGAAGTAGTAATAGTAGTAGTAGTAGTGTTGGTAGTAGTGGGAGTGGTAGCAGTAGTAGCAGCAGTAGTTGTAATTGACCGGTTAATGAGTTGTGGGCAATTTAGTGTTGGCGTGTGTTTCATTAAAAGTTTCGAGATTTAGCATTTCAAAACGGTTTCACGTATCCAAAATCCTTTACTAACCTTAGGTCGGGGTAGTCCATAGATGGCCCAGAAAAAGTTTTGTGTGATTTGGCCAAACGGTCTAGGAGGAGCTCGCAAAAGTAGGTTTTTGATCAAATTCAAAATGGCGGAAAATCTACCACGCAGAAATGGGCGTGGCCTAGTGGGTTAGATACATGATGCTCCAGGGAAACCAGTAGATGTGGAATTTTGATTCTACAGCTCGCAGTTCAGAAGTTATGGACCGACAAACGTGAAATTGGCTGTTATAGCGCCACCATCTGGTGGATTGGTGTATTTTTTTTACTCTGAGTAGTGGGTGATGTCGTGAACCTGTGTGGAAAGTTTGGGTGATGGGGGGTGTATGGTTTCTGAGATCCACACACTTTTAGGGCAGGAAAAGAACAAAAGTAAATACACAAAAGTTTAAACATTTATCATTTCAAGACGGTTTCACGTATCCAAAATCCTTTAATAACTTTGAGTCAGGTAAGTCCAGAGATGCCACAGAAAAAGTTTAGGCTCATTCAGGCAAATGGCCTGGGAGGAGATAGCAAAAGTAGGTTTTAGATTAAATTCAAAATGGCGGAAAATCTAGGCACACGCAAATGGGCGTGGCCTATATGGATAGATGCGTATTGATCCAGGGAATACAGCCGAAGTGGAATTTTGATTCTACGCCTCACGGTTCAGAAGATATGGACCATAACGCGAAATGGTCTGTTATAGCGCCACCATCTGGCCGATATGGGTAATTTTTTGTTTCTGAGTAGTGAGGCACATTTACAATCTATGTGCCCAGTCTGGCTATGCTGAGCCTTACAGTTTCTGCTGTACATACAGTTTTACCGGAGAAGAAGAAAAAAAAAAAAAAAAATCGGAACAGATACAATAGGGATCCACGCACTTCGTGCTTGGACCCCTAAATATAGCCGCAAGCGGCGATGCGGGGTCCAAGCTTCCGGTGACTTGGGGGGTATATGTCAGATAGTGCACATTTATTCAGACTTGGTATATGCACAAGTAAACAAAGTTTGGTTGAGATCCGGTGACCTGACGGTTTCCAAGCAGTACTAGTAGTAGTAGTAGTAGCAGTAGTAGTAATAGTGTTGGTAGTAGTGGGAGTGGTAGCAGTAGTAGCAGCAGAAGTACTAAGAATAGTAAATGGTAAATGGTAAATGGACTGCATTTATATAGCGCTTTTATCCAAAGCGCTTTACAATGTGCCTACATTCACCCATCGAAGGCGGCCAGCTGCCACGCAGGGTGCTGGCACAGCCATCGGGAGCAATTTGGGGTTCAGTGTCTTGCCCAAGGACACTTCGACGTGCGGACTGGAGGAGCCGGGGAACGAACCACCAACCTTCTAATTAGTGGACAACCCACTCTACCTCCTGAGCCACAGCCGCCACTAGTAGCCAATAGTAGTAGTAGTAGTAGCAGCAGCAGCAGTAGTAGTGGTGGTTGGCTGTTATAGCGCCACCATCTGGTAGATTGGTGTAATTTTTTCCTCTGAGTAGTGGGTGATGTCTTGAAACTTGAAGTAGTACTTGGATAGAAAGCAGTTTTTGTGTACAATATCCCTTTAAGTATCTGGACAGAAAGTGGTATTTGGGTAGAACATACTGTCAATACAAGTACTTCTCTGGCTCTGCAGATACATATAATATGGTCTACAAAGTTAAATACAACAGTCTGGATAGCTCACTTGGTAAAGCACATGACTTATGCTAACTAAAGACCATTGCCGCTCAAAGTTCAAACCCCACGTGGGATGAAAAACTTTCAACTTCAGACAGGTAAGTCAGTAACAGTAATTAAAACCCCACATGCTGCCTCCTTATTTTGCGGTGTTTCATGAACGTTTTCAATATCTTGGAAATGTTAGCTGGAGATTGCGTGGCTGTGTTCAAGAACGTGTTTTGCAACAGGAGAGGTTAGTTCTTGTCTCATGATGGAGCTTTTGTGTTCTGAAATCAGAATTTTCAGTTGTCATTGTGTCTTTCCCACACACACATCAAACCATAGGGCGTAGTGGCGTCCACTACAGAAGGTTGATGGGGTTTATCCCTGAAATTGCTTTTGGTGACTATAGCCAGCACCCTGCATGGCAGCTTGTCATGCAGTCCATTTACCATTAAGGACATTTTTGTATTACACACATAATGCACCACTTTACATTAAAAGTATGCCCTGAATGGAGGTGTTTGAACTAATTGGTGTGGGTTGTGCTGTTACAATGAGCACATGAGTGACAAGGATAATTCAGATTGAATTCTCTTTTTGGACCTTTCACATGTGAAGACACAATAATGTATTGGAATGTTTTTCCTCTCTCATCTGAAAGAAGGCTCCCAGCAAACACAATTACATCATGATGATGTTCTGATATCATCTTTCAGTGACGTCCAGGACTAGGCCAAATCACAGCCGATTTGGGGATCATTTAGACATCTACACAGGAATGTCAAGATGACGTCGAAATATGACATTACCATGAATAGGCATATTCAGTTATTCTGCTATGTACACAGTGTGTATTCAGCAGCGTTATACATAATTATATCCAGATTAACCTTTATTCTACATTTTCAAAAAATAAAACACTTACCTGGCCGTGGTTTGAACCCAGGACCTCCAGCTTTGGGGTCTGCTACTTTACCCCTACACCATCCTTCCACAGCAATGACGAGGCACGGATGTAACCTTATTATGGCATAAACTTGTTTTTATTCAAACGTGGGTGTCAAGTCTTTGTGGATCGGGCATTACTGTGTGACATCTAAACCAACTGTGTATTATGTTACAGCAGATGCAGAACCCCAAAACACATTAACCCCACCCAAAATGCTACATTCCAACTTCCAGTAGTAGTAGTAGTAGTAGTAGTAGTAGTAATAGTAGCAGAAGTAGTAATAGTAGTAGTAGTAGTGTTGGTAGTAGTGGGAGTGGTAGCAGTAGTAGCAGCAGTAGTTGTAATTGACCGGTTAATGAGTTGTGGGCAATTTAGTGTTGGCGTGTGTTTCATTAAAAGTTTCGAGATTTATCATTTCAAAACGGTTTCACGTATCCAAAACCCTTTAATAACCTTAGGTCGGGGTAGTCCGTAGATGACCCAGAAAAAGTTTTGTGTGATTTGGCCAAACGGTCTAGGAGGAGCTCGCAAAAGTAGGTTTTTGATCAAATTCAAAATGGCGGAAAATCTACCACACAGAAATGGGCGTGGCCTAGTGGGTTAGATACATGATGCTCCAGGGAAACCAGTAGATGTGGAATTTTGATTCTACAGCTCGCAGTTCAGAAGTTATGGACCGACAAACGTGAAATTGGCTGTTATAGCGCCACCGTCTGGTGGATTGGTGTAATTTTTTTACTCTGAGTAGTGGGTGATGTCGTGAACCTGTGTGGAAAGTTTGGGTGATGGGGGGTGTATGGTTTCTGAGATCCACACACTTTTAGGGTAGGAAAAGAACAAAAGCAAATACACAAAAGTTTAGACATTTATCATTTCAAAACGGTTTCACGTATCCAAAATCCTTTAATAACTTTAGGTCGGGGTAGTCCATAGATGTCCCAGAAAAATGCCCGTGTGATTTGGCCAAACGGTCTAGGAGGAGTTTGCAAAAGTAGGTTTTTGATAAAATTCAAAATGGCGGAAAATCTAGGCACACGCAAATGGGCGGGGCCTATATGGATAGATGCGTATTGATCCAAGGAATCCCTGAGAAGTGAAATTTTGAGTATAGGACACACGGTTCAGAAGATATGGACCATAACGCGAAATGGTCTGTTATAGCGCCACCATCTGGCCGATATGGGTATTTTTTTGTTTCTGAGTAGTGAGGCACATTTACAATCTATGTGCCCAGTCTGGCTATGCTGAGCCTTACAGTTTCTGCTGTACATACAGTTTTACCGGAGAAGAAGAAAAAAAAAAAAATAATAATCGGAACAGATACAATAGGGATCCACGCACTTCGTGCTTGGACCCCTAAAGACAAGAATGAGGAAAGTGGCTGCAGCGCTTCCTAAGTCCCTGTCTACAGCCTCTAGCCTGTCACAGTTTGACAGCCTGGGGCACAAATGTGACGCGTGATGCGCGTCGGACTTTCAGTAATAAAATTAGTGGTGTGTTCCTTCCTCCACCTCCACAACAATGACGTCTCGTTTTGCTAACCTAACGTAACGACGTTACTTACAGTTGCTGCAGGGGGACGCGGAAAATAGCTTCTGATCATGTCCCTCTTTTTCCGAGCGGGAGGGCGAGGAGGAGGTGGCATGTCGGCATGTTAGTAGTGTGTGTCAGAGCCATGTGTGTGGGTGGGCGTTTGTTTGGTCATCAGCCAAATGAGCCAATCAAACGTGAGTTTGGGGGGGAAAAATTGGACTGGCCCATTCAGTTGTGAAAAACAGGGGTAAATGTAACTTTGAACATATTGCAAACTAATTTCACTCAATAATGGTCGGGTCAATTCTATCCTTGCAAAATATGGGAAGACAATCTAAATGACCTATATAACTGCACTCCAAAGATAATGCAAATAAGGTTGCTTAAAAGTTGGTAGGGACAATTGGACACCCTGAAATGTTGGTTGTGACTTGTCCCGACCAACCCTACCCAAATCGACGCGCTTGCGTACGTTCAGCTTGTGCCTGCTTCAAGCTTCAGTTCTGCTTATGTTCGGCATCCTGTGTGAACAAGGGCTAAGGCAGGAGAAGTGACACTCACCACCACCTCCGTCGTAGGCTACTCAGCTGCTGCAGCTGCACTGACGCTGCGCCTCGATCCTGTCTGTGATGCAGCGTTCTGCACCATAACAGACATCGGTTCGCGCAAACAGATGTGGGATTCCGGCAATCCTGCGCCCAATTTCAGGCACTGATTGTGCAGAAAAGGAGGGGGCGCAGAGCCGGTTGGCCCTATACGCACACTATGCAGCCTGCGTAAGGCCCCCAATCAAAAAAGGGCCCGTCTCCGCAGATTGTGCAAAATAAATTGCGTTGATCAGAAGTTGCGTTGATCAGAAGTGACAACTAATCTATCGTTCCATTGCAACACCAGCACACACGGTCCTGTGCTGTTGTCCCATTGGCCAAAAAAGTAAATGTTTCAACTTTTCTTGCCTTCAACACTCTTTGGCAGTTTGTACTGCACGCACCCTCGCCTTCCCCAAACAAGTGTTTCTTTAGCATCCTCCATAGAGACGATAGAGACAGACAGTGAAGGCAGGCAAGTTTGCTGTCTGAAATAAATATGAAGCGTGTTTATCCCTCTGGCCATGAAAAAAAGAAGAAGCAGCAGCGTCAATCTGAACTGCGCCAACAGCAGTCAGGTAGGCAAGACATGTGCTGCACACTGTTGTTGTTAGTGACTGAAGAGCTAACGTCAAGTTAATTGAGGTGCTAATGCAGCTTGCAATCTCTCTCTCTAGCTCGCAGTAGTCTGTGTATGTTTGCTAACCTAGTGCATGCTGCTTGTTGTAATGCTAGCTACAGTTCCAAGAGTGTGTGGGGTCCACCCGCTATGCCGACCACCCGCTATGCCGACCTTAGGTTTAGGCGTGGGGGTGGGAGAGGTTAGGTTTTGGGTTAGGGTCTGGGGGAGGTTAGGTTTAGGCATGGCATGGGGGGAGGTTAGGTTTGGCGTGGGGGCTGGGAGAGGTTAGGTTTTGGGTTAGGGTCTGGGGGAGGTTAGGTTTAGGCATGGGGGGAGGTTAGGTTTGGCGTGGGGGCTGGGAGAGGTTAGCTCCACCTCCGCCTCGCTCAGCTGGTTCTGCTTGTGTGCTATCGGCATTGCGACCTGTCGGCACTGCGGCCTGTCGGCACATAGATGCGGTGTGTACAGTGCTCTCTGTGTGACTAGTATAAACGTCAACTTGCAACAGTGTTCATAGACTAGGCTACTATAAACGTGTCGCCACTGTCGCGTGTGCACAACAAAACGACACAACACAGCAGCACTAGCATTTATTCAGCAAAATAGACTGGATCACTCCTCATAGATAGACAGACAGACAGACAGACAGACAGACAGACAGACAGACAGATAGATAGATAGATAGATAGAGACAGACAGACAGACAGACAGACAGACAGACAGACAGACAGACAGACAGATAGATAGATAGATAATATTATCAGGGAGAAAATGATCTTCCTAGTAGGGATGTCATGAGAACCGATACTTCGGTACCAAGTCGATACCAACATTCTGAAAACGTGGCGGTACTCGCTTTCCTCCAATACCCAAAGTACCGATGGGCAGTTATCTAGCAACCATTTCTTTTTTTTCTTTCTTTTTAAAGACTTGCAGCCGTGAACACGTGCTAACCCACACACTACACACAGGAGAACAACATGCAACATGGCGGCGGCACCCGCTGCTTCTTCTTCAACAACTGCAGCGACAGCTGCCCCTCCATTAGTTGACAAGAAAAACACCAAAAGTCGGGTATGGAAGTACTTTGGATTCGAGGCTGATAAGCATGGATTAATAATTGAAGCCGATAAACCTGTATGCAAACGCTGCCGGTGCAGTTTCCAGACGAAAGGAGAGAACACATCCAACTTAGCGAAGCATCTAAAAGACCAACATCCAGACCTCTACAAAGATTGCAAGGTGAGTGAGTTTAATTTCAACGTAACGTAACTTGACGACGTGTTGTTAACACGTGTTGTCATTGCCCATCTATTAATAACGTTACCTGGTAACGTTAAACAACCCTGAAATAATAAGATGTCAAGGTGAGTGCATTTCATTTCAACGTAACGTAACTTGACAACGTGTTGTTAACATGTGTTGTCATTGCCCATCTATTAATAAC
Organism: Poromitra crassiceps; assembly: GCF_964638095.1. Lineage (NCBI taxonomy): Eukaryota > Metazoa > Chordata > Actinopteri > Beryciformes > Melamphaidae > Poromitra > Poromitra crassiceps. The sequence continues at coordinate 115,413,363 of NC_139624.1, forward strand.
GTTACCTAAGGTAACGTTAAACAACCCTGAAATAATAAGTTATCAAATGTTTTGTTTGAGAAGGAAGGCTGGCATTGCTGTTTAGTTGTGTGTGTGTGTGTGTGTGTGTGTGTGAAAAAATATATAAAAAAAAAATGTTTTAAATGTCACCACTCCATGTCAGTAAACTACTGCTTGCACTGTGTGTGTGTGTGTGTGTGTGTGTGTGTGTGTGTGTGTGTGTGTGTGTGTGTGTGTGTGTGTGTGTGTGTGTGTGTGTGTTGTGTTGTTTTTATAGTCATTAAGCTGTACCTACTAAATTAAATATATATTTTATTTTCACAGTATGAGCCAGAGGAGGACTTGGACCAGGAGGACAGGGGCCAGGGCAAAGCCAGCAACAGCCACAGCAGCAGCAACAGCCAACAATAATGGAGGCTTTTCTGAAGCTTAAAAAATATGACCATGACTCGCATGAAGCAAGGAAATTGGATAGGGCAGTTGCTGAATTCATATGCATGGACAAAGTTCCTATCTACACCGTAGAAAAGCATGGATTCCAGAAAATGCTTGAAAAGTTCAACCCCAGATATGAGCTACCATGTAGGAATTACTTCATGTACACCCTAACCCTAACCGCACACATTATTGTTTGTTTTAAATACTGAAGGCTACACATCACTTCAAATGGTTCTAATAAAGGAGTGTATGTTCAACTACATGGGATTTATCGCTTTGTTTTTATTTTGACCGTGGTATCGAAAATAATCGAGTATCGTGGAATTTCACTGGTATCGGCATCGACTACTACATTTCTGGTATCGTGACATCCCTACTTCCTAGTTGGGGGTGGTGCACTGTGCACACTAAAAAGAAAGACACAATGCAAAATAACACGAAAGCAAACAATAACAAGGCCAAAAAATACATTGACAATAATAAACAAGACAATCTATAGTCTATCAAACTCAGTCAAGATTTAGTTAAAAGTCTACTCTGGACTAATGCAAGATGCCATGGAAAGCAATTGACATTGACTAAATAGCTATTGATTTACCGTTACATAAATACGTACTTCAGCATGCGCTGGGAGGCGTCATCAGTGATGTTGACTGGGGTCGTAAGGTGTTTCGGGTCTGTTGAACATCATACACCCTCGCCCATAGACCCAGCCGAGGCCGATTAAGACCCCGACCCGCATCCCAGAAGCAGCCGCACACGGATCAGCCCTCCTACTCTGTCTGCAACGTTGCCCGCGGAAGGGCCAATCACGCCCAATCCGTCCAAAAAACAACAGTAGGCTTCGTCCATATTATTTACTGTTTTTTTTATGTTCTCCAACCACTGCTCCTTTGGTACAGACTCTAAAGAGGGGCAGTATACAGTTCCCTTATATTGGCTGTGTCCAGTCGCCTCTATCCTGTACTGCCCGCATTTCTTGCATGTGTTGTGCAGTACTTTGCGCGTCAGTTTGCGGTGGACTGGATCAGGAGCCGGGCCTGAGGGTGGAGCAGGGAAGAGCTGTCCCTGCATCACACGCTGAGGACCTGAGGGTGGAGCAGGGAAGAGCTGAGGGCCTGACGGTGGAGCAAGGAAAAGCTGAGGGCCTGAGGGTGGAGCAAGGAAGAGCTGAGGGCTTGAGGGTGGAGCAAGGAAGGGCTGCCCCTGCATCACAAGCTGAGGGCCTGAGGGTGGAGCAGGGAGGAGCTGAGGGTGGAGCAAGACAGTGCTGCCCCTGCATCACAAGCTGAGGGCCTGAGGGTGGAGCAGGGAAGTCCTGCCCCTGCATCACAAGTTGAGGGCCTGAGGGTGGAGCAGGGGAGTCCTGCCCCTGCATCACAAGTTGAGGGCCTGAGGGTGGAGCAGGGAAGTCCTGCCCCTGCATCACAAGTTGAGGGCCTGAGGGTGGACCAGGGAAGTCCTGCCCCTGCATCACAAGTTGAGGGCCTGAGGGTGGAGCAGGGAAGTCCTGCCCCTGCATCACAAGTTGAGGGCCTGAGGGTGGAGCAGGCAAGATCTGCCACGGTAATAGCTTCCTCTTCTTTACCTTCGCCTGGCCCACGGTGCTGACGGGCAGGTGGTACTGGTGAGCTGGGCCTTGCTGGAGGGGTGCAGACAGGGGGCGCACATTAGCAGGAGGGACAGGGTCAGCCGCCACAGACAAGCGGCTGGGCAAGTCCAACCCCTGCATCACCACTGTGCTGTCCTGCCTCTTTACCCTCTTATTGTGCCACTGCACCAGGGTGGTGTGGCTCACTTCCACCAGCTGCAGGTTGGTATCCCTGATAATGGACAATATTCCCCAGAATATGCTGCCTGATTTTTCTGTAGTTTTCCAGGATGAGATCCCACCTAGACACTGTCCTATTTCCCCTCTTCTTGGGATTGCGATGTAGATCACACAGCCGGATGAATATGGTTTCAATCAGGCGACAGCAATTTGGCCATGTGGCTAATGGGGCAGTGGTGGTGAGTGCGTGCCTCTTCAGACTCTCCACACCTGGAGTGAAGTCCTTTCTCTTCTTAGGAGACCTGAACTTCCCCGTGTCCAGCCTGCTCTGGTGTCTGGCAGCAAACACCACCCTTCGCTTGTCGTACTCATGCAGGTTCTCCCACAAAGCAACAATGTTGCTCACCTAAGCAGAGAGAACACAACAGCGCATGAGAAGACAAACATATGTGAAGTGTGAACATGTATGACAAGGCATAGAGGGAAAGTAGTAAGGCAATAAGTGTTACTGAAAGGAGAGAACAGCCAGCACACTTGAATGTCCTTTCAAAGGTTTTAATCTATCATCTGGGCAAGACCAGCGACAACGGACATTTCAGCCAAACAGGCCTTCTTCATCGTTGAGGAACTACTATTGGGCTGTTTTCTTTAGATGTTTTTAAATTACTATTTTTCTATTTGTAGTTTTTCTGATATATTTCCTAATTTATTTATCCTGCCTGTTACACTGGGTCCAGCAGGACCAATGCCCTAGGTCTTTATTCCTTATCCTATCTGCTGTAGTTGTGGCTGACCAACCACACCTGCAGCACTAAAACCCAGTTGAATTATTGCAAGTCGTACTTCAGAGGTCTTTGATATAGAGCCCGTTTTGAAGCACCTGTCTGTATCTACACATATCTTCTATTGTCCACTGATGCAGTAAATTATGAATGTAACATTTTTGTAACCGTGCTTTCTACAAATGTATTCTTCTACTGGTGGTTCTTTGGTGTGTTTGTAAAATACTTTATTGCAAATTTAATAAGGTACAAAAACTAATGTTTCGACGCGAGCAGCGTCTTCTTCAGAGTCAAACAGTGAAGACAGAATTACAGCAGTTAAAAAACCCTCCACTCGAGAGGATGATTTCTCATTGGTTACAAGGGAGTGGGAGGTGGTGCATCAATAAGCCTATCACATGATGACAGCACTCATAACACATAGAAGTGGTGGTGATGCAGTATTAAAGCAGCACTCCGTCCACACTAATATAAAAGAAGCAATAATGTAATCAAACACCAACAATTCAATATCATTACAGAAAACATATGATTATAAACAAGAGAGGCTCAATTCTTCATTTAGTCCCAGTGGTTCAACAGTGTTGAGGGTAAAGATCCAGAAGGCCTCTCTTCTGAGCAGTTTGTTGATAATGTCTCCCCCTCTCTGTGAGGGGGAGATTTTCTCTATCCCCCAGAACTGTAGCTGCAGATCCATGTTGTGCCTGTGCATAGTGTCTTGCAATTGCATAATCCATGTTTTTATTGCAGATGGCGGCCTTGTGCTCAGCAATCCTGATCTTGAGAGGGCGTTTGGTCTGACCGACATAGACCAAACCACATGGACATTTTAGGATGTAGACCACATGGGTTGAACTGCAGTTGATGAATGATTTAATGTTATATTCCTTACCTGTGCGGGGATGAACAAATTTTGGAATTTGATGAGTTTGAACAGTGGGTACAATGCCCACATCTGCCCACATCTGATGAAGAAGGCCTGTTTGGCTGAAATGTCCGTTGTCGCTGGTCTTGCCCAGATGATAGATTAAAACCTTTGAAAGGACATTAAAGTGTGCCGCCTCTCATTTTAGTCATTGTGTTGTGCCTTGCACCTGCGCTTTTATCGATCGGTGAGTGTGCTCGCTACTACTGTGGTGGGACAATAAGTGTTACTGACCTGCTGGTTGTTTAGGGCCAAGGAGGACTGGTTCCTCAGCTCCACCAGATACTCTGCCAAGCTGTCATCTCTGTCAATGCCAGAGTCATCCACGGTCTGAAAAAGGAGAAGAGAAAACTGAGATAAGCAACAAAATTTGAGAACAGTAGAGTGGGACAAAACACAGATATAGAGATTTAATTTCTTGAAAAATTATTAGGTCTTTACATACCCCGGACTCAGCAGGAGATGATGAATGAAGCGCTGCCGAGACGGGATCATGTCTATGTTCCCTGGGTTCTATGTTCCCCGGGTTCTATATTCCCCGTTTTTCACTAACCCTAAACCTAACCTCCCCCAGACCCTAACCCAAAACCTAACCTCTCCCACCCCCCATGCCTAAACCTAACCTCCCCCAGACCCTAACCTCTCCCAGGGAACATAGCGGGGAACATAGGACCCTATTTGGGAAAAGCGGGGAACATAGGACCCGGGGAACATAGGGATGACCCCGCCGAGACACCTGGCATGGTGTAAGCAGCCTGGAAGGAAGCAGCAGGCTGTGAGGAGGCAGCAGCATGACGCTACGTTCACACAGGGCACCTACGCCTTGCCTTGCCTCAACCCACGCCTACGCCTACAGACCTTGAGCTGGGCGTGAACCTATCACACGCTTTTGCGATCACACTGCATGCCTATTCCCAACCCGTTCTCACTCCGAGCGCGCAGCATATTGACGCTTTGTCACGCCCCTTGTGCGTTGCTTGTTTACTAACACGGTACCCTTGAGCGACCCCTGAAACGACTTGGGCTTTCCAACTAAACTCCAATGTAAACCCATGGAAGTAATCTTTGACGCTGATAGCAACTGCTCCCCCGTTCCAACACGCTGCCCTTGTGCGACGGATATAACGACTTGGGGTTTCGCTGATGTAAACCCATGGAAGTCATATTTGACACTCATGGCAACTGCTCCCTGGTCTAAACACGGTGCCCTTGCGCGACCGATATAACGACCTGGGCTTTCACTAATTACAATTTTTTTCATTAGGGCTTTCATTTATATAATATAAATGACCATTGGCCTCCCCAATCCCAAACCAGACCACAGGAAGGAGGGGGGGGGGCACCCCGAAACACAAGCGGAGGGAGGAAAACAGCGCAAAGGAGAACCGACGTGCCACGTTCAAAATCATCATAAAAGTATAATTTTATTTTTAATATGTAGGCCTATGTTTGATATTCAATATGTACACGTGCATGCACATACACACATGCTGTCCCAGTCACTGCTCCACCCCCTCTGCCGGATCTGGGGAGGGCCGTAGGTGGACCTGCACATGCTTCCTCCAATACATGTGCAGTCACCAGCTGCTTCTTTTCACCCGACCAGGATGTACAGTATATTTGTTTGTTTGTGTATAAAAACAAACTGTGTGTAAAATGTAAAAAGTAAAATTATGGATGGAGATGAGTGCTGATAGCTATGTGTAAAATATCTATAATAAGCGATGGGGATGTAATTTAAGGATGTCATGATAATATATAACTGTTAAAAGTGGTAGCAGTGGTGGTGACTTGTTATAATAATATTAATAAACATAGGTCAATAAATAATCATAGTAGAAATATAATAATAATAATAATAATAATAATAGTTATAATAATAATAATCATCGAAGTGGAAACAGTAGTTATAATAATGATAATAGTTCGGAACAGAAGGTAGGTTAATGTAATAATGGTAATTTAGTAAATAGATAAATAAATAAATTAACAAAACATGAAATAAATTAAACAGTCAAACAATCAAAAATAAACCAATCCAGTCAAAGGGGGGGGGGGGGGGGGGGATAATGGGACATATTAAACAATAATAATAATAATAATAATATAATAACCATAGCTAAACTAATCATAATAATAATAATGGAAGCCGTAATCATAGGCAATCAATAATCATAATAGAAATGTCAGTAATTATAATGATAATGATAATAACCATAGTTATACTACTACTACTAATAATAACAGTAATGAAAATAGTAATCATAACAGTAATAATAGTTCAGGACTGGAAATAGGTCAATATAATAATGGTAATTTAGTAAATAATAATAATAATAATAATAATAATAATAATAAATAAAATTAAACAGTCAAACAAACAACCAATTCAGTCAAAAAGGGGGGCAAGATAGTGGGACAGATTAAACAATAATAATAATACAATAATTACAATTTTTACAATAATTATATAATTATTGTATTATATTATATAATAATGGTAATTTAGTAAATAATTAAATAAATAAACAAAACTAAATAAAAACACAATCAAGTCAAAAAAAGGGGGGACAAGATAGTGGGACAGATTAAACTATAATAATAATAATATAGTAACTAATTATACTTAATTATATAGTTATAGCAATAACAATAATGCAACCCGTAATCATAGGTAAACAATAATCACAATTGAAAGGTCAATAATAATAATCATAGTTGTACTAATAATATTAATAGAAGTAATGATGAAAACCATAATCATAACAATAATAGTAGTTCAGAACTGGAAATAGGTAAGGATAATAATGGTAACTTAGTAAATAAATGAATATATAAACAAACAAATAAATATACAAACAAAACCTGGGATAAATTAAACTAAATAAAGTCAAACAAACAAATAAACCAATCAAATCAAAAGGGAGGGCAAGATGGCGGGACAGATTAAACTATAATAATAATAATAATAATAATAATAATAATAATAATAATAATAATAATAATAATGGTAATAATAAATGGTGCAGCTGTATAAAGGGTTAGGTGTTTTTGCTTTCTTGATAATGAGAGGAAGGAGTGAACATGGTAAGCAGTGAACATGGTTGAATTTAAAATAAAGTACACTAATAATAATAATAATAAATATAGCCGCAAGCGGCGATGCGGGGTCCAAGCTTCCGGTGACTTGGGGGGTATATGTCAGATAATATAGACACTGAATTGCACATTTAGTCAGAGATGATATGTGCACAAGTGTACCAAGTTTGCAGTAAGTAATATGTAGTAAGTAGCAGTGGTGGTGGTAAGCCAAATGGTGGTTGTCAAAGAGGCTTATTAAGCAATGGACTTTTTCTAGGCAAACTGTCATAATTTCAAATCCTAGCTTCCTGATAAGCTTAGATGTGTTAGCCATGAGTGGACAGCTTACTGAGGTGTTGGATGAAGATAGTGTGCTGCTTCTACTGTACACTTCTGATCATGGTTATAGATGTGCTCAGTGAGGAAAGGATTAAACAAACTGTTCCTGAATGGTGATCTAAGTAATTGGTTGTCACAATGAAAAGCCAATGCTTTTGTAGTAGTGGTGGTAGTCATAAATCTGGTCTGCGTAAGCACAAGGCCAGAATTTGAACCATTTGTCATGAAATTAATGTAAAATCCTAACCATTACTAGATACTCCACATGGTACATTCATAGTGTCTCTGTGTAGGTATAACAAGATTAATATTCAGGTTGTGTAAATCACCCTTTAAGTCAAACTGTTAGTGGCTTAATAGGTTATCAGTTAACAAGTTACTTGTCTGTTATTCAGATGTTTTAAAAGGGTAAGCTTGGGCACAGTGGACATCTACAAGTTGGCAATAAAAGTGTAAGCTCAAGGTTGACTAAAGGAGTTAGGATATAATGCATACAAAACTGGGACAAAAGACAGCAAAGGAGGCAGATATATGATTCAAACAATAAGTTTTTATTGCAAATAATAGTTTTTATGAAATGAAAAACTTAAAGTAAAAAGAAATATATCAATCCATTTTGTCCTTGTGTGGGGCTGAGTCTGGGTTTCTGGACTGTGTGGAGGGACTGTCGAGTCTTGGAGTCAAGTCTGAGTCAGGGCTATGATTTGTCTATTATGTCAACTCAGATGTGATTGAGCATGAGGATAGCTTCTTCCATTTCGTCTGTAGTCATTTGAGTTGGTGATTTTGTAAGCAGTGGTGTGATAAGTGCGAGTGGGATGGTGTATGATGTTTCCTGGTTATTGATGGACAGAGAGAATTGGATATGTGTTTTGCGGTTTCTGTTTTATGGCGTTGATTGCATTTGTGACATTTGTATGTGAGTGAGTCAAAGTTTACAGTAGTGATGGGTGCCAAAAACAGAAGTACTTGTTTGTGACGGTGGCAGAAGAGACTTCACCATAGATGCTTTGAGTGGTGGGTGGTGGTGGTTCTGTGTATGATTCAAGTGCAGTGGTGGGTGTTGACAGGGACGTGCACAGAACATTAGAGGGGCAGGGGCTCAAATTCATAAAAGGGCGAAAATTTTAGGCAATTTGAAGACTGATTTAGGGGTATAACTCATTTTAAATATTCCAATTTTAACCAGATTTAGAGGAATATCTAATTTTAGGATGAGACTTGTCACGGAAAAATAACTCACAAACTGAATAATATTAGTATATAAAAGTTGCATGCTGTTGCAATACTGTTGTGAAATCATTTAAGCATCAATATTTATTTGCTCCTTCTCTCCCTTTAGGAGATAGCAACACAGGCAGAAACATTGAACGATACTGAGTGAGGCTTGTAATATACCATGCATTTTAACCATAATTCTAAAAAGCAAGACAGAAGATTTAGATAAGGTGTATTAGAAAATTGTCTATTTTTTGCTGATTCAACAACACAACATCCCTTTCCAATAGTGAAGGAGGAGATCAGAAAACCCGTCTGGAATAAGGTGCTTGAATTAAAAATAATATTAAAATAAATAAAAGAAAAGCTGGTTACTTTGTGTGGAAGGGGTCTGCAGTATTCTGTCACTGATGAAGCTCTAGAAGCAATTCAGCATTATTGTTACTCTACACAGCCTTGCCCTTATCAGGAGACACATTGACAAACAAATATTTTCAAGAGCAACAATTCTGCATTTGTTCCCTATATTTTGGTTATTTATTTATTGGGTGGTTTATTTATTAATTCATTAATTCATTAATTCATTCAAGTCGAACAAGAGCCACAACTACCCAGGCCAGTAGCCATAAATGAGGCTCACTCAGTCGTCACTGGCTAGTGGCTACGGAATACATATCGATATCAGACAAAGCCACACACTTTAAAAGCATAAAAAAGCATCGAGGTGACTTCCATGTTTTGGGGGCTCATTCCTAGCACATGAAGGCTGTGTTTGGTGCTCTCTGGCGGGGTGTAAAACGGCAGTACAGGCTGCTCGCCTCGCTGCTGCATGCCTGTCTGTACCGCCGAAATTTCAACATGAAACAAATGGGGGGGTGGCTATCTGTGTAATTCTTTGTTTTGACAAACATACATACCTGATTCACGTTGACTGACTGACTGATATTATATATCTGTGTCAGACTGTGTGCGGGTGCGCCTGTGCTGCTGCATGTCATGTGGTTGCTGCTCTGTCTGGCTGAGTTCAGTGCGTCTCGCGGAGTTCAGTGTGCACTGCTGCTGGAGTGGGCGGGGACGGGCCACATGTGTTTTTGGGCTGCTGCCTGCTGCCTTCAGGGGCGGTTTAAAAAAACACTGCTCCATGCAGAAGCCTATTATAAATGGTGCATTCAAGGCCAAGAGAGTTCGGAAAAGGCATTTCTCTTTGAATGCTGCCTTCAGTGACGGCATGGAAAGGGCAATTTCCATACAAAGCACCATTAGAAATGCATTCATGGTCAGAAAAGGGCACTTTTTACAGACTGAAAAAAGGCAGGGGCTCAAGCCCCCTTTGATGTCTATGTGTGCACGTGCCTGGGTGTTGATGTTGTGGTTGGGGTGGTTGTCAGATATGTATTGGTTTGTATGCATGTATGGATAGGTTGGTCAGGTGGTACCAGTCGTCGATGTCAGGTTTACAGTACCCCCACACAGCTAGGTCAATGGTTCCAGTTGCGTCACTGAGGAGGAAGGTTGTTGTATTCATGGTGGTGCCGGCTCAGGTTGTTGCTTCAGTTGTGGGTTTTACCAGTTTGATTATTTTGCAAGTGATGTTGATCTGTGGAAGAGCATTGCATAAACAGACAAATTAGTCATAGGAAGTAGTATGTTTAGCTTTTATAACTTCACATTGACATGACACTATTTGCATATAGGTTGACTTTAGAAAATCTGGAGTATGTAATTCAAATTCAAAGATTCAAGGCCAAGGTTCAGTAGGTGGAATTTTGTTTTTGCATGATATTGTATGTTTTATCTAATGTTACTACTGTGGCATAGGGTGCAAAAAAAGACAGTAGACTTACTTTTTCGAAGTGGCGTCCTTCATTCAGAATGGTGGTGGTTGCATGTGAATAGCCACCCAGGGAGTGATGGATTATGGGAATTTGAGTCTGAGTCTCCAAGCCCTGAGTCAATTAGGTGGCTCACACGTGTGTGTGTGTGTGTGTGTGTGTGGGAAGGGGGGGGGGGGGTGTCACAGCAGGTGGCATTAAAAGTTTAGACATTACAAGTACCGCATAGTACCACACTTCAAATAAACCAAACTATACCTTTCACAAATCAACTCAATAAGTGTCAAACTAAATGAATGCCTGCAAAACTGTTTTCGGATGTGTGAGATGTGCAAAATAAATCAGCATTGTTTTTCGGTGGAGTGTCCCTTTAAGGCCAAAACTCTTAACATCTTAGTTGACTTTAATTAAACACACAAGATAGGAATACATTTCACATTTTTCTACCCATAGCTCCACCCATCTTCCCACCCATCTTCCCACAATCCACAAGTGAGTGAGATGAAGTACACCAGTGGTGGCCTTTTTAGTATGTGTGTGTGTGTGTGTGTGTGTGTGTGTGTGTGTGTGTGTGTGTGTGTGTGTGTGTCAGTGTTGGACAAGTTACTTCAATAATGTGGGGGGGGGGGGGGGGGTGCAAACACACAAACAATAACTCACCAATTCAGCTTCAGAGTTTAGATTCAACAGATCAGTAAAGGCGCAACCAATCACTTCAAGTTCAAACATTAACATTAACATGGTACATTCATGTCCACATTTTTAGTTGCGTTTTAACACGTTGAGTGCCAAGGACGAGATATCTCGGCTTACATAATCCAACCGTTGAGTGCCAAGGACGAGATATCTCGGCTTACATAAACATTTTTTTTTTTTGACGGTGGGACATCGATCAACCCCTTTTACGTCTCCTATACCAATATTGGAGGAAGAGAATGTGTATAATCTATTTTACCGACCAGCTGGTGGCGACAGTGCTCTCCAGACAGAGAGAAAGCCACAGCCGCGGGTCCGCGGGAGAAAGCCATTCTAATTTTCAAGGAAATAGCTGGGCGAAAACGCTTTCGATTTCACACACACACACATACACACACACACACACACACACACACACACACGCGCGCGCACACACACACACTCGAGTACCTTTGAGCATAAATAAGACCAGAATCGCAAAAGCTTCTTCAAAGCTCTCAGCCGACACCTCAACAAACGAACGAGCCCGTTTTACAGTAATCCAGACTGCCCGAGAGCGGCTGCGGAGCCAGCAGGAGCCAGCAGCAGCAGCACAGACGGAGGGAGGAGTTTGGAGACACACACACACACACACACACACACACACACACACACACACACACAATACAGTATACAGACTTGCCCAAGGGCACCCATAATCACAGGCACGTGAGGTGGTTCTAAAAATCCATTTATCTCAAAAATCTCTGAAAATCTCTGAAACCATGCTGTACTCAACGGCTAATATCTACATAACTACTAACTCTACAAACTAACTCTTTTAGACAGAGAAAGCACACATTCTATTAGTTCTTTTTAGATGATTGGTGTTCACGAAGTCTTAACAGAAAAGAATCCTCGGCTCTTGTAAAATGAGCCAGAATCCTCAAAAAAAACCTGGCAGAACCTACCTACAGCATTGAAAAAAGGGCTGGCAGTCAATGTGTTAAACATAAATTTAACATTTTTAACATTGTTATTCTTTCGTAATTTATACTTTTAACTCATTCATGGCCAGTTTAGGACTGCCAATATTTAGCACAGGCCAAAGATTTTCATAATTGTTGGTCATCTTTCAAGACCCACAGTAAATTATCTATTAGCACCAGAGTGATTTGCAATACCTCAAAATGAAGATGTACGTCTCTGGGTTCACCAGGAAAAAAAAAAGTGAGCTTTTAGCATGTTCTGTACTCTACTTATAGCCATTTATATACACCCTGTTTTCACCAAAAAGGTCTCTCTGAGAAGGGAAATAGGAGGAAAAGGCATTTTTGTAAAAGACACAATCTCAGGCAGATCTCGCTCTCAATTCTTTTATTTTGAACTGTATTGACATCAGACATGTAAATACTATTCGTTATGACACAAATGACAAAAAAATATATATATATAAATGAAGTGCTTTTTTTACATTCAACAATACAGTTTACTCAGTGTGAGTGAGTGTGAATGTGTGTGTGCGCGCGGGGCCCATGTGTGTCTCTTTACATTACATTACATTTTGTCATTTAGCAGACACTTTTATCCAAAGCGACTTACAATGTCACATTGTCAACATTAGTGGAATCAACTGTGGAACATCATCTACACAGATACACCCTTGCAGCAGTAGAGTAAAACATCAATGGTTTTTTTTTTTTTTTGTGTGTTTTTTTTTGGGGGGGGGGGGGGGTTTGGGGTGAAGAAGGGGGGGAAGATGCTAGATGGGGGGAGGGGGTTTGGGGTGGAGAAGGGGGGGAAGATGCTACATCAAAAGGGTTAGTTCAGGAGGGACTCAAGTGGAGCTTGAAAAGGTGATTTTTTTTTCAAAGGTGGACTCACTGAAAACTAAAATAAAAAGTTGAAAAAAGAAAAGAAAAGGAGTTTTCAATCTTCGGCGAAAGATGGGCAGGGATTCGGCCGTCCTGACCTCAGTGGGGAGTTTGTTCTACCACTGAGGGGAATTTACTCTTTATGTCACAATATATCGTCCCACAATATATCGCGATATCAAAACGTGACAATATGTATCGTTGAGATGAAATCGCATATGGCGAGAAAAATAAGCTGAACATGGTGGCACTGATCTGCATCTGATTGCATGCTCGCTCTCCTTTTCATTGCTTTGTTTGAACAGACGAGGGACGTTACAGACACGGAGGATGAAAATGGTGAAATTACTCAAATTAGCGTGAAGGATGCCCCCTCAACTTACAAATCGTTCGCAAAAAATATCGTATCGTATTGTTATCGTGAACCCAATATCGTCTATTGTATCGTATCGTGAACCTAGTGTATCGTGACACCCCTACTCTTTATAGTTCAGAGTGTCATGGTAAACCTCAAAGCAGGGGACCCTGCACAAGGGGATGCGGCAGAAGTTGCACTGGAAACGTGTCTCCTTTCTGTTTTTGTTGGCCATACACACCTTGCATCTCTTTGCTGGGTTGTCATTTTGGGGGGTGGGGTCATTCCTGACAGGGAAATGCTTTGCTGTTGGCAGACAGCCTACTCGGACGGTCAGCATATGGAGCTCTATGGAGCTTTGTGGCAGTGGTCCACGCCTGTATCAAAGACTCCTGGAACGCATGCATGGTCTGTACTGTGCCCTGTGGGTTTTTAGCTCTGTACAGGACGAAAGCATTGTGGAGGCAGATTTGGAACATGTACATCACAAATTTAGTTGTCCATTTATAGGACTTCCTGATGAACGGGTAGTACGAAATCATTTGATCCAGCCTATCAACACCGTTCATAGACTGGTTGTACTCTATCACAGAGACAGGCTTCTCCTTCACCACCTTCCCCCTCACACCTTTCTTCCACGTCAGGACCTGTCGCATCTCGTTCTGGTGAAATGTGGATACCATTCTCACAACATTTGTGTCCCGCCATGCCAAGCACAGAACCCGGTCAGTGTGGAAGGCAATTCTGCCCCCTGGTTGCAGGGTGGCCTTCTCAGCATGGTGTACAGCTGGTGGTTCTCTATGCTTTCGCAGTGTGCCACATACATGTGTCCCCAGATCTAGCAGGATATCACACATGTTTACAGAATTGTAAAAGTTATCCATGTACAGTTTGTAGCCCTGCTGTTCCAGCCCCAACAGGAGACCACACACTGTATCTACAAGAGATTTACCGTCTCCACAATAAGGCATCAAATTATAACAAAATCCTGTCTGGGACTCACATAATACATAACTTTTGATCCCGTAACGCACAGGTTTCTGTGGGTTAAAAACTTTGAAGCTCAATCTGCCTCTCCACAGTAAAGTTCCTTCATCTATTGAGATGTTCTGGCCTGGCTGGTAGAGTTCCTGGAACTTGTTCACTAGCATATCTAAGACTGGGCGGACTTTGTACAACCTGTCATCCTTGTTTCTCACTGCTGTGTTGTCAGTAAAATGCAGGAAACGCGTAATGATCTGGAACCTGTTTCGGGACATTGTCTTACCAAAATAGGGGGTCTCCAGCACCTCGTTCATGGACCAGTAACTCTTTAGGTCAGGCTTTACAATGAGCCCAGTCAGGAAGAGGAGCCCGAGGAAGGCCTTCAGTTCAGGAATGTCAACAGGTTTCCATGCCTCGAGCCTTACACTTGTTGCGCTAGCCTCAATTTGCTGCTGTGCATACAGGTTGGTCTGGTCAACAACATACTGCAGCAGCTCTTCGGTCAGGATGAGTTCCAGGAAGTCCACTGGCTTGTCCGACTCCAGCGCAGCAGCACTGTTGAGCGGTCCAGGAACTGCAGTGAACGGGATGTCCTCTGGCTCCCACGGCACTTCGTCCATGCAGTACCATTGCTGCTCTGGATACAGGATAGGTGTTATAAAAATATAGAAATACAAATACATTACTATAGCACACTCACACACACACAAGCTTGTAGATCAGCTATATTGGGCAAAGAGGGAAAATGAACATACCTTTGGTGTCTTTCTTTTTCCCCTTCTTCTTGGGTTGCTGTCCCTCCATTGGCTCTCCATCTGCACCACGGCCTGTAAATAAAGAAATACATACATTACAATACAATTTACAACACACACACAACATGTATAATTGTGAGCTTGTAGATCAGCCATTTTGGACAAAGACACAAAAGAGGGAAACAAGATCTTACCTTTTGATCTCGGTTGTTTATTAGATGTGGGCTCACTGGGTTCTGCAACAATCGGCTCGTCCTCATCTGAAATAAAAGCAACATATCCTCAGTAAACTATATAATCACATTTAGTACAGAGAGACAGTGTATTGTACTAGTGTCTCAGTAAACTATATAATCACATTTAGTACAGAGAGACAGTGTAGTGTCTCAGTAAACTATATAATCACATTTAGTACAGAGACAGTGTAGTGTACTAGTCTCAGTAAACTATACGATCATAGAATGCAGAGACAGTGTAGTCAGTAGTCACACACACACACACACACACACACACTGATGACATCATTACTGGGACTTTGTGTGAGTGTGATGACATCATCACTGGGACTTTGTGCGTGAAGCTGGTATTGGTACTGTCTGTACAATATGCATATATATCAACAACAAAATTACTCCTTACCAGTCTTCCTCGCAGTGACGGCGATAAACCGGGGCAAGGGGGGTCTAAAGCCCCCTCGCAAATTGCTGTAGCCCCAGTTAAGCCCCCTCAGGTGTCATTTGAATACTCTGGAAAATGATTCAGACTGTAAAGCATTATTTTGGAAATAGCTATGAACTTGCTAATCCTCTACATAATAAAATTAAATATAACAATTGTTCTTTGTAGTGTCTGTTTCACATTACAATTTAACACATTGAATGCCAGCCATGTTTTCATTCCTGTAGGTAAGTTGTGCCAGGGGTGTTTTTGACGATTCTGGCTCATTTTAGAACAGCCGAGGATTCTTTTCTGTTAAGAATTCATGAACACCAATCATCTAAAAATAACTAATAGAATGTGTGCTTTCTCTGTCTAAAAGAGTTAGTTTGCAGAGTTAGTAGTTATGTAGATATTAGCCGTTGAGTACAGCATGGTTTCAGCGTCTGGAAATTTATTCAGAGATAAATGGCTTTTTGTGAAACAGTCACTTTAACCATTCATTTTTGGCATCAGTAAGACCGTCAGACATTCTAAACAATAGTTTTGAACAGTAATTTCCTCCATAACAACAGGAAACACCCCTCTCATTCAAACTCCTCCCTCCGTGTGTCTTCTCCTCCTTCCTCCTGGCTCTAACAGCGGGCGTGTCAGAAGCGCGTTGCTGCTGCTGCCTGCCTGCCTGCCTGCCTGTCTGCCTGTCGGGCAAGACGAGTCTGAAATGGATTACTGTAAAATCGCGTCGCCATTTCCTTGAATGGCTTGCTCCCGCGGTGTGTGTGTGTGTGTGTGTGTGTGTGTGTGTGTGTGTGTGTGTGTGTGTGTGTGTGTGTGTTCGCGCGTTATTGCTCCGCGGCTCTGGGGGGAAGGGATCTCTGTCCGTTCTGTGTGTGTGTGTCCGGGCTTCTGACTGTAAAATCGCCAAGCCATTTCCGCGGGAGGCGGCTGCTTTTGTGGCTTTTGGGTCCCGTGGCTGTGGCTTCTCTCGGTCTCTGTCGCCACTTAGTGGTCGGTAAAATAGATTACACACATGCTCTTGCTCCAAATAGTTATCTCGAAGATGTAAAAGGGGTTGATTGATGTCCCACCGTCAAAAAAAAAAAATGTTTATGTAAGACGAGTTAGCTCGTCCTTGGCACTTAAGCGCTGGATTATGTAAGACGAGTTAGGTCGTCTATGGCACTTAATGAGTTAAAAGCTCATGAACACACCAAACAACATGAACAAGTTTAGAATCTGAAAGGGTAAAATCCGAGGAGCACTTGAAGTTTCTACCTGAAAGCTGAAAATCCGAGGAGCACTTGAAGGCAACATTAGTCTGCCTGTCAGCTGTCACCGGCAGACAGTGAAACTGAAAGATGCTACCATGCTACGTTTTCTGAAAAGAGTTGAGAAACAAAAAGTAAATCCAGATCCTGTCGCCGTCGAGGACGAGGAGGACAAAGAAAAAGATGGAGATAATGATGATGATTTGGCTTTTATTGAGGAAAAAACGAGAACCTATTGTATAGCCTATCAATGCAACTTCCAGTAGGGACCGTCATGTCAAAATGCCGTTCTCAATGTTAACTCATTCAGGGCCAATGACGTCTTTGACGTCTTATCAGGAATAGCCCAGAGGGCCAATGACGTGTTTGACGTGTTTTTGTTTTTATTACTGCAGGGCGTAGTTAAAACACTTCCCCAGCCTGTCACATGGTATCAGGTCCCTATCATCTAAGACAACACGTGAACAAACACATACCGCAGCTGTTGTTTTGAAATTGAGCAGGAGGAATATCAGAAAATGGATAAGGAGCTTGCCTTGTGCAGACAGGAGAAACCCCATTGAAACGCCCCTCGCGCGCTGCAGGAGCTGGTCGCTTTCCTGTGTGCCAGCCTTCCTGTGTGCCAGCCGGAGAAAACCGGAGAAAGTAATCCACAGATGCGTTTGATCATCGGAGGAATGAGGAAATGATCGATCAGCAGTGATCAGAGGGCGGTGAGGACGTGTTGAATAGCCGAGGGGAAAACGGCAACGATAGCAGGGAGAATATGACAGGGCACATGGACGAGCAGCACATGAACAGCTAGGCAGGAAGAAGCCCGCTGCCCGTTCTCAAGAGCTTCATGAAATCGCTGGACTGCGTGCCCTCCAGTGTAGTGTCTCTGCTCCAGTGTTGCTCCTGGCCAATCCCGGCGCCACAGGGCGTGGTTATTGCTTATCCTATGTGGGGTTAGAAATCACGCAACGAAGGGGGATCGTGTGTGTGTGTGTGTGTGTGTGTGTGTGTGTGTGTGTGTGTGTGTGTGTGTGTGTGTGTGTGTGTGTGTGTCTGTCTGTCTGTCTGTCTGTCTGTCTGTCTGTCTGTCTGTCGGTGTGTCTGTCTGTCTGTCTCTCTGTCTGTCTGTCTGTGTGTCTGTCTGCACACTCACTCACACTGCTATATTGTTGAATGTAAAAAAAAAGCACTTCATGTGTATATATATATATATATATATATATATTTTTTTTTTCATTTGTGTCATAACGAATAGTATTTACATGTCTGATGTCAATACAGTTCAAAATAAAAGAATTGAGAGCGAGTTCTGCTTGAGAATGTATATTTTACAGAAATTGCATTTGCTCCTGTTTGTCATCTGAGAGAGAGACATTTTGGGTGAAAACAGGGTGTATATAAAT